>NC_141689.1:495893626-496199813 GCF_964263255.1 Lissotriton vulgaris
ACATATTGTGTGGCTGGCATGCACCCACCTTTTAACACCAGCACATTTCACTACAGTTGTGCTGACTAGAATCACTTGCCTTGGCTTGTCCCACCTTAGAACCAAGCAGTTTCTCCTTCTATGTACTTTTATTTGGACCCAATCTCCAGGACTTAAATCATGAGTTAGGTTCTTTTATTTTGTACATGCATCAGTTCCAACCTGGTGAAACACATAATCAACCGTGTCATAAAGTCCTCGACAGTAATCCAGTATGATATCATCATTTATTGTTAGCAATTTGTTGACAGGTACAAATGCTTGTCTCATCACTCTTCCCATCAGTATTTCATGTGGACTTAAAACAGTCTCTCTGTCTGGAATGCTTCTTAAAGTCATTAGAACAAGTGGCAAAGCAACAGGCCATTTCAATCCAGTTGCTAAACACATTTTTCCAAGTCTGTTTTTAATTGTTCCATTCACTTGTTCAACTACCCCAGACGCCTCTGGTTTGTAGGCACAATGCAATTTCTGTTGAATATCCAGTGCCTCTCAAATTAGTTGTATTAGTTCCTTTTGGAAGTGTCTCCCTGTATCTGATTCAATCAATATTGGAAATCTGTATCTTGGAATCAGTTCACGTAATAAAAGTTTTGCAATAGTTACTGCATCATTTCTTCGTGTGGGGAATGCCTCAACCCATCTTGAAAATAAGCAGATGGTCACTAACACATACCTCAATTTATTGCACGGAGGCATCTCTATGAAGTCCAGTTGCATTTGTGTGAAAGGACTACCCCCCCATCCTATGGTTCCCAAACTCACAAAAGTTTTTCTTCCTGGATGCAATTGTTGACAAACCAAACAACATTGGCACAAACTTTCAGCTATTATTCTGAACTTTGGATTGTACCAAGTTTGCTTGAACATCCTGATCATGGCATCTCTACCTACATGCGCTTGACCATGGTACATTCGAGCCATATCTGAGATCAAGAATAACTGGTCTTTCGTCTGTGTAAACCCAAAGTTCATCTTCTTCTCTTTGTCTGCAACCTGATTTTATCCATCTATCTTTTTCCTCATCATCTGCCTCATCCTGAATTTGTTTCAATTCCTGCAAGTTTCAACAATGTTAGTAAGCATTAAAGGACTTGAAACATGTTCTTTTTCCCTGTCCTGATAGATTGAAGCATTGTTTTTGGCACAATATTGAGCAATTGCGTCCGCAAAGCGATTGCCCTCAGTCACATAATCATCTCCATTCTTATGTGCAGCACATTTTACCACTGCAATTTAGGCAATTTAGGCAGCTGTATCGCCTCGAGCAACATTTTCACAAATTCACCATTCAGTATAGGTGATCCAGCAGAGGTCATGTATCCTCTCTGAGACCACAGTTTCCCATAATCATGGACCACCCCGAACCAGTATTGACTATCAGTCACAATGGTAATTCGGACATGTTCTCCCCACTTACATGCTTGATTCAAGGCAATCTATTCAGGTACGTGAGCAGAACGTACTAGTTTCAGACAAGATGCTTCCATTACATCTGCTACTGTACATACAGCATATGCAGCACTCAAAGTTCCTTCATCTGTTCTCAAACAGGAACCATCAACAAACAGAACATAATCTGATTCCTCCAATGGTTCATCTTTAATGTCAGATCTTGGTTTGGTAAAATACTCAAGTACATCCAAACATTTGTGATCAACCTCATCTTTCACTTCCAATTCCAAAGCATTTGGTAACAAGGTTGAAGGATTCACATTTACACACCTTGCAATTGTCACATTGTCTGCACCCAAAATCACTTTTTCATACCTAGTCAGATGACTATTAGTCATGTATTGTGTTTTGGTACGGGTCAAATGTATCTCCACAGAATGAGGCACATAAACTTTGACCGGATACCCAATCACAATTCCTTCACTTTGTTCAAGACTCATGCTTGTGGCTGCAACAGCTTTGAGACACCCAGGCAATGCATTTGCTACTGTATCTAATACTCCTGAAAAATATGCAATGGGTCTTCTCATTCTTCCATGTCTCTGAATCAAAACTGATAATGCACATCCTTCTCTTTCACTGCAATACAGTTCAAATTCTTTTTCATAATCAGGCATACCTAATGCCGGTGCTTCACATAGACTGTTTATCAATTTATCAAACGCTTCCATTTCTTCTTCATTCAACACAATAGGATCTTTCACATCACTTTTTGTCAATCTCTGTAATGGTTCTGCAATTAGTGAAAATCCACTAATCCATTGACGACAGTAACCAACCATTCCCAAAAACATTCTCACTTGTTTTTGTGTTTTAGGTGGACTCATTCCCCTGATAATTTTTATTCTTATTCTTTCTGAAGTCACTTTTCTTACTCCCTTTCTAATCTTATGATCTGGATATTGTACTTGTTGTTTAAATTTTTTTAGTTTTGATGGGGACACTGTATGCCCTCCTTCTGCTAAATGATTCAGCAGTTCAATAGTATCAGAAAAACAATTTTCCTTTGTCTTTGATCCCACTAACAGGTCATCACTATATTGGACTAAGACTGATTTTCCTGGCATGTTTAAACTCTCCAATGACTTTTTTAACATCTGATTGAATATTGAAGGACTTTCAGTATACCCTTGAGGAATTCGGCACCATGCCAAAATACGCTCTCCAAACCGAAATGCAAAAATCGGTTGGCTATCTGGTGGTAATGGAACTGTAAAGAATGCATTGCGTAGATCAATAACAGTATACCATTCTAAATCATGTAGAATCTGATATAATATTACAGCTGGAATTTGCACAATTGGACAACATGGAACAACTATCTTGCTTACCTTTCTCAAATCCTGTACAATTCTAAAGGTACCATTTGGCTTTTTCAGTCCCATAATTGGTGAATTACATGGGCTACTCATATTTTCTCTTAGAATTCCTTGCTCAATCATTTTGTTAATCACTGGAGTTACCCCTTCAATTATTTCTGGTGTCAATTTATATTGTGGAATATTTGGATATACAGCATCTTCTTTTAGAGTGAATTTTACAGGATTTACATCTTTCATAAGCCCTATTTCTTCTCCTGCGAAATCCCTCACCTCTTCTTTAACTGTTTCTATTAATTCACTTGGAATATTTTCTTTATCAAACAATGGAAAGATTTCAATTTTTTCTGAATCAATTATTGACGTAGTCATTTTATACATACTGTCATCATCTGCTGTTTGAAAAGCTATGCCATCTGGGGAACAGTAAATAGCGCAGTTCATTTTACACAGTATGTCTCTTCCAAGTAGATTTACAGGACTGCTGCCACATACTACAAAACAATGCATATCTTTAAAGTTACCAATTTCTGTTTCTACTGGTTGTGTTAATGGGGCTTTAATTTGTCTGTTTGCCACACCTACAACTTGGATTACTTCACCAGAGAGAGGAAGGTTTTGAATTTCTACTGATCTAACTGTAGAACGAGTAGCACCTGTATTCACTAGAAAGGTAACATTATACCATTCACTTTACCATTCACAAAAGGACCAGATTATCTACCTCGAGAGTTGCGCCAAGCAAGCACTCCACTTCCTCTCCTAGGCACCATCAGAAACTCTTATCTGATTAATTTCCATCCGATCTTAACCAGTAGTGTGGAACCGCAATCACACGTGGTGATCTTTTTACCTGCTCTCCTTAGTAGAATCCTGTCTCTGCACTGTATCTTTGATGATTAACACTCTGCGGAAGAGGTGGCAATAGCACCTGATTCGGTTGAGTGACTACCTGTTGCTGTGTTGGAATTTGCTGATTTACATATTCTGCACCTGCAGATTTAATGATTTATTTTCTTGGCCAACCCTTGGCGGTAATTTACACTCGTTCCTCCAATGTCCCATTTTTCCGCAATTTTGACATGGCCACTTCTTTTTAGCCTCATTAATATTCATTTGTCCCTTACCTTTATTCAAATTATTTTAAAATTTCGGTTGATTCCCACTATTAGTAAATTGGGCTTCTTGCTGTTCTGCAACTTTCAGCTGTGCCCACATTACTTTATCTTTTAACTTTTGCTGTCTAGCTTCAATGTCATCACTACAATATTTTGCATATCTCCGAGCCTCGTCTACCGAACTGGATTGCCAGCACATCATGTGATGCCTAATCATGTCACCTATTCCGGTCTTAATCCAAACACAAATCTATATACAAAATGATTCATATCCTTTTCCCTCAGGTTCTCATATCCACTATACTGTTTGAAAACTAAAAACAATCTTTCGTAATATGCATGTACAGATTCCTTTGACTCTTGAATGGTTCTATCAATCTTTAGCCAATCAGTTTGTTTTGGCTGGATTTTATTTTTCAAAAAGGTAATAACTTGGTCATATTTTCTCATAACTCTGGAGCCGGAGCACCAGTTTTTGCATTTCTCGGATATTCTTCCTTTGGCCAGTGGATTGTGATTTTACATTCTGTCCACAAATCTGAGGGTACTACTTGTCAAACAATCCATCTAAATCTTCCCATAACACTCTAGGGGCCCGATGTAGGTACCAAATACCGGTCTGAAACGGCCGATTTCGGCCGTTTCCGACCGGTATTTGGCCTACTGAGATGTAGGGGACCTTTTTTTTGTCCGATTCGGTAAAATTACCGAATCGCAAAAATACCGAATCAGTAATGTTACCGATTTTTTAAATTTGGGATGTAGGTGGGACTACTTTCAGTCCCACAGGCCCTTCAGATTCGGTATTTTAACACCCAATCCAATGGGTGTTAAAATACCGAATCCAGGTGTGCATGCACATGTGTGCATGCACACCTATGCCATGTGACAGACAGACATGCCCTTAGGGCATGTCTGTGTGCCACATGGCTCACATGCCTTTTTTTGGGGTGCTGGAGGGTGTCAAAGTGACACCCCCTGCACCCTTGCACAAATCGGTAATAACGGAATCGGTAATTACCGATTCGGTAATGCCCATTGATTCCTATGGGCTTCAAGGCCCATAGGAAGCAATGGGGGATACCGAATCGGTATTTACAGAATCGGTAAATACCGAATCTTATAGATTCGGTATTTACCGAATCTGAAATACCTACATCTCCCCCCCTCTAATTTACCACTTCATAAATACCGATTCGGTATGATTCGGTATTTATGAAGTGGTAAATGTAGATTTACCTACATCGGGCCCTAGATACCTTCACAAAACCTATCTACTTGTCTATACCATTCTACTGGTTTTTCTCGCAACCTGGGAAAATCATTTGTAAATGACAATATATCCTGTCTACTCCATGGTACATGAATATAACCTCCTCCTGGTATTTCTCTCATAAGATATTCTTTTACTATTATCAGGTTTTTTTTCTCTAACGGTGAATGCTGACAAATTCTTGTTATTAGAGTCTTCCTTCCTTTTCATCCATCAATCCAAATCTCCCAATTTTCTCAGAACCATAATTCATTATTTTATTGGTGTTATTCTCCCTGCAGTATTCATATTGTCAATATCTTTTTCTGTAAAATCTACTCTGTATGGTTTCTGTAGTGTTTTTATCTTGGCAAATTCTATGCCTAAATCATGTGCAAGTTCTTCCAATCTGTTATGAAGATTCTTAGCTCTCCATGTTATACTTTTGCTCATGAAAATCAACTCCTCATCTTGATATGTTTTTAATTGTTCTGTTCTAATAGTCCCTATTATTAATTCTTCCATATCTATTTTTAATTTTAGCACATCTAAAACCTTTTGTTCTGTATCCTTTTGGTGTAAGAATTTAAACTAATCATTTACTTCTTCAAATGATGGTCCAACTGGTGTTTTTATTATGTCTAAATCAATTAAACTTTTCTCTGGGGTTACGGTCGCTGATTCTGCTCCCATAGAAATATTACATATTGGACTCTGATTCATTGTCAAATTAGGTGGTGATGTTCTAACAGTATTCCTAGTTTCATTTAAATCTGGATAAACCCTTTCCCTGCTTGGTTGTACACTGGAGTTCAAAGGAACAACTAATAAATTATCATCTTTTTCTGATTTCCAACAGCTGGTATTACAGGACCTATTGTTACAGGTACTGTCACAGCTTCTACATGCTTAGTTAATTCTTTAATTGTTTCTGCCAATTCTTTTGTTGATTTTTCAAATTCAGATGTGCTTGCATTTTCAGCCTGTTCACGTTCTGACCTTTCAAAAATGTGTCTCATCTCTCTAGAAGTCGATTGGCATGGGGGAGGTCTTTTATTCAAAATGCTTTCCAGCACCTCATCGTCTGTATCACTTATTCCATACATACTCTTTTCTGAGACTTGATTATTCTGTACAGTTTCTTCCTACTGTCTCATCTACGGTTCGTACCGGATGCATTCCATCCCACATATCTGCCATTCTCCATCTTTTCATTCTACTGTCATGCATAGATCCCCAATATCCTTTAAAATTTCCACGTCTACCATTCGATTCATGCTTCTAAACCTTTCTTCCTCTCTAGCATGCATTTCATCTTTCCATTCCATTAAAGCTTCAAACTTAGTCGGTCTAGGTCTCGGTTCGAGTCTCATAATTTTCTCTCTCAAATTTCTCAACACAGCTGAACTAAATGAACCTGTTTCTGGAAATGCCAGAACACCATAATTTTTAGTATATTTAACCCAATTCTACAACCATATGCAAGTATGATAGCCATATTTTGTCATCATGTACGATGCAGGACTTTTCGGTGGAGGAAGCAATTTTCCCTCTCTTGTCACTATTTTCGTGTCGCTTTTAAAGAAATTCTTTATTTTCTTAAACCATGAAGGTTTCTCTCTCTCTTCTTCATAATAATAATCTATTTTTACAAATTCTGTCTCAAGTACGATCGTTTATTTTCTTTCGATCCGTACCCCTATTTTCCCCAATCCCAGCGCATCTACACCAACACACCAATCAGGAAAACCTTTGTCACACAAATTTCTGACCAATCCTAGCACCTCTTTACACTAACTCACCACTCAGAGCTTTAAATGTTACCGTCACGTGGACCAATCCTATATTATGTCAGCTTCTACTCCTGCTTCTGCTGACCCCTCTTTTACAAAATGTATTGGCACATTTTATTTATACTTAATACAACTTAAATCCGTTAGTAACGACACAAAACATTTCCCTTCGTGTTTCGCTAAACCTAAGTGATAGTTTTGTCCAATCTCACAACTATTCTGTATTTCCAGTAGACAGCGCTTACCACTTCTCTACCACAGAATTTTAGTTTCGCCGATAAAGTAGCACTTCCCTATACTTTACCCTTCTCTCAAGCTAAGGGAAAACCTATTACTCTCTCAGGGATAAGGTTTAGTCGGAATACCCAATCGATTCCTGTGCTTAAGGCCAAGATTTTATAGGTTACCTTTGCTATATATTTACCAATTACATACGGAAAATGTCCCTACCTTGTAACTCACGACGATGTTACTACTTTGAAACAGACTATGTAATGTGCGACTTCACTTGCCACACTCCCTCTGCCTGCAGACAGAGTGGCCAACTTCCTACATCCCAGAAGTTTTCCATTACGACTACATATAACGTAATGCAGACTCAACATATAGTGTTAGAATGTATAACATCAATCATCAATAAATCTCCAAACTAACCTATAGAAACCATAACTCTGCTACCAAGAAATCTGATCCAGCGCGGCTCTATAACAACCTTTACACCTCACTTCACTTAATACAGATGCAACCACTACTTACTCATCGGTGGGGCCTATAGCACCGCGAGTCACACATGCGCATACACAGTACACCTGAATCAGTGATAAAAAGGTAGAGCTGCTGGTTAGCGGGATACCTAGGATTTATACTCTATACATTATATACATTTACTTTATTTTATACATGCTATCATGTTACCTGGAAACCCTACACCAAGGCACTCCACTATTTGGTCAATAGAATATTTAGTAGAAGTTAGTTGATGGAGACTAAGACCAGCTCAATCATAGTAATCTATATGACATTATCATTTTATCTTGTCATGACATTTTAATTAAATAAAACCAAAACTCGAGTTCACATTTTAATTTAGTTTTATCTATTCATTTAGGAAAAGGAATGTTAGTTTATTCGGACAAGTAAAGATTTAGCCATTTATTTAGTACATGTTAAAAGAAAAACGAAATTTAGAAATCCGATTACCTAGCTCTGTTATAAAGAGATAACAGAGCTGCACAAGTCTTGATCTGTCTCTCTATTCTTCTCAATGCCTCAAAACAAAATCTCTGCTTTTGGTCATCTTCATTGCTCCAAAAGTTAAAGTCCAAAAATATTTCAAAGTCTCTAGCACCATAAAATAGTTCAAACTGACAGCATGTTGTGGTGCAAAATAATTCCAAGGAGCAAGCTTTTTTACCCTTTTCGAACACAATCTTTTATACCCTACTAGCAGCCCGTCCCGACTTTGTCCGGGTATGAATTTCTGCCGCCCAGTAGTATATTTATTTGTAGGATTTCGTTTTGATAGCATTTCTTATCTGTGACAGGCCTGTGAAACACTCCGATTCACAGTGCGCGTTCAGTAGTGTGTGAACTCGAGTTTCCCTACTTTATTTTTCCTTGCAATATTATGTAGCGCGAACTTGACAACATGTCATGAGCACAATTTACATTACAGAAGAACACATTCATTTGTGGTAGGCACGATGAGACAAAGCGATTTGCCTGGAATCACAGGATGTTGAGCTGATGCCGAGATTCGAACGTAGCTCCCCAGCTCTAAAGTTCCCAATTCTAGAACTTGTGGCGGGAGGTGTGTATAAAAGTGTACGTCGGTGCTGGCCATCAATGAGAGAGACCTGTGCATTTTTAAAATGGGTGGTGAAAATATATGAATATGTTGCTGGAGATGTGGGCTGCCGTGCCACCAAAGTACTTACCGGGGGAGGGTAAACACCTCTTATTCAGCAACTTTCTTTCTGCATACCATCACTCCGCATACTTTCATTACGAAAGTACCATGACTCCGCAATGCCATTATAACGCATGGCATTACATTTTATATGCTTTTACCACACATACATTTACAATGAAATTCGTTGTAAATTCATGAATGGAAAAAGCATTTTTTTTAATGTTTGGATACGTGAGGATGGGTATAGGGGTATATGTTTTGGGTACTGAGGTATATGTTTTGGGGTGTTTGGGTATTTTAAGGGTTCTGTTAGGGTTTGTGCACAGCAAAGAGCATGTCCCCTCTCATTGCACTAGTGGTCTCTGTAATAGCTCTCTTTAAACATACTATGAAAGCCTTTCTTGTTATCTCAGCCCCTCCCTAAGACTTCTGTGTATGTTGCTCAATGTATTCACAAGTTTGGGCATTGTTGTCTTGTTTTCACATTGGACCTTGCTTTTACCAAGGCTTATTTAGAGCACTCCTCCCTAGGCCATGTGATACTTCAACTCATTAGCATAATGACTGAAGCTCTGCACACCTGCTTGTGAGAACCACACCCAGTTCTTCTAACCACATCCAGCTCTTCGAACCACACCCAGCCCTGTCTATAAAAGGCAGCCCCTGAGCCTCACCCAGTGCTTGTGCTCGTTTACCTCCCACTTACTGAGAACAGATCCTTTGGCGCTGGCACTCCTGCTCTCTTCAGACCTTCATTGACTTCAACGGGCGCTGCTTCTGGCTCCTGGCTCTTCCTTCTTCTGGTTTCCGGCTACTTCTTGCCTCAGCCCCTCTTCTGTCCACTGCAATCGACCTGCAAAAGAGAAAGAGGTCAAGGTTAGACTGATCAGTATCCCTTTTCAGCAACAAGTAAGTGCAAAACCTTTCATTACCTGTAAGAACTTTGTCAGCGATTTCTGGATTCATGTAAAGACATTTGGAACAAGATATCTCCCACGAACTTTGTGGTTCGAACCCTTTGTTACAAGAATACTTTGTGGAACTTTGTGAAATAAACATTGTTTTACATGGAACTTTTTAAGAATCGAACAGAGGAAACCATTGACAGCAAGGTAAACAGTAAATCGAGGACTTGCACAAATTACCTGGTGTATTTTGATGTAAAAGTACAGTATTTTGTTTTATAAAAAGTCTAGAAATGTGTGAAAAGTGAGTTTTCTATTAAGAATTTAGGCTTTAGTTATATTAAGGTGAATGTTAGACGTTGGTCATTCTGCTAATGATTTTCTTTTGATTTTACAGAAGTTTTACAGTAATAGAAAGCACATCCCAGAACAGTAACACATTTCAAACTTGAAGCTTGAGACCAGGATCCAAGAGGTACTTTTAGAAGAGAATTTCTAATAGATTAAGGTTTAGTCAGGAACACATTTAGGGATAGGTTGCACTTATCTGTTCTTTGTTTATGTTTCATTAGGCACCACTTTCTACAGAAGTCAAAGAGGGCCGCAGATTTTAGCAGCTGTTCTACAGTGGAAACGGTGTTGTCTCTCTTTTTTTTATTTTATCCACTTCCCCCCTTCCCTTGAGCTTCTGCTTCTTAGTGCACTGTTTAAAACTAGTGTGCTGGAACAAGCAGTTTCAGGGCGGGTCGTACTGTCTTCAACCTCCATCAGAACTGAACAGAAACTCGGGTGAGCTGGGCTTTGACAGGTTCAGATATAGTTTTGGGTTATGGGGTACAGGGGTAGTTTTAGGGTTTAGGGATAGGTATGGGTCTGAGGTTCCGTGAATTCTGAACCCTTGGGTTCCATTTTGTGCATGGCAGCCATTTTGTGGTTACCCTCACATAGGTCGATGGCTTTAGCTGACTTTTAGATGACCTGAGTGAACTGAGCTTGTTGCCTGAAGCTGACCTTGTTGGGCCAGTTCCTTGCCCAGTAGCTGATCAAGATTAAGGATCAGAACACAGGAGATTGTAAAGTTTGGTATGCACATACACACCCCTTATGCTACTTCTCATGTTTCTGTTCCTTCTTTTATGGCCTGTTTACGATATGGGTTGTGGTCTTTTATTATGGGTTTGTCCAGCTTGTATAAGAAGGAATGTTGGGTTTTTTGCATGCTTGTAAAAGCTAGGACTGCCCCTTACTTTTATGCTGAATTTTGTAACCCTAAGCATATATAAGGCCTCTGTTCTCTGTATTCCTCATACTGCCTCATTCAGTTGCTAAGGCTTCTGTGTGACATAGCCTCACTAATTTGAGTTTAATAAAAATGTTCTCTTTATATTCCAGCTTCTGTGTCAAGTTCTTTGTTATATTAGTGAGACCCCTGAGAATTAAGATTTCAGTTCTTCAAATGGCGTCCACGTGGGGCTTCATCAGAGAAGTGACTATCTGTGGGAGTGATCTTGTCAGAAGACTGAAATCTACTGAGGAGAACAGAACAGGATTCTACTAAGAAGGTACTCTATGCACAGGGATTTTGGAGATTCTTTGTCTCTGCAGCCCAGTATATTTCTGATCTTCCTGATTTTGATCCTCCACATGATGTCACTCCTGACTGAGAACCTTTTTGGCGTGAGTATTCTAAAAAAGACTGTTAGGTCATGTAGAACTTGACAGTTAGAATTTGGATATCCTTTTGATTAGTAAGAGTAAGAAGTACGGGCTGGAGGAAGATGGCGGCCGGCTAACAAGCTCGGTCGGGAGCTCCGACTCACCGCTCATGAAAACGGAAGATTAATCCCTTCATAAGCCGCTATACGGACTCTTGACTAGAGGGATCGAGAAAGTAGGAAAATCCTCAACAGAAGGATTTGAAAAGGGGAGCAAAGGTTATAAGAGTGCTTTTTAAATTTGGAAAGACACGAGAGTTATGATAAACAACTACCTGCTGATTTTAAGCACGCCGGTGAAGCTGGGACCCCTACAGCAGTTTCCTTCGAGCGCTGGAGCCTGGGTGTGTGCGCGGAGAGCGACGTGGAACTGCCGGAAGGCGCTCCAGAGAGTCTCTTTCCAGTTCCGGGGCACAAGCGGCAGAATCGGCGGGGGAGAAAGAGACAAACAGAGTTACTTTCAGGTCAGTGAGCCGAGTGAGCAGAGCACCCCGTTTGGCCAGATTAAGTGCTGGAATCAAAGTAAAAAAGGAAGGGGACTGAAGGGGGAAACCGAAAAAAACAAAACAAAACTCGCTATTAACAGCAACTTGAAGCCTGTAAAATCGGAGCACTTCTGGCTAATGAGCTCTAAGAAGAACACTGCACTACCGATTATTGAGGGGAAAGTATTGCCCTCATTCCCACAGGTCAACAGGGAATCAGAGGATATTATAAAAAGGAACTTACCTAACGGTGGGGCAGATAGTTTGGAGAGAACAGCGCCAGATGTAATTGCAGGGTGTTTTAATCGAGAATACACTGGAGAAAGTAAAGAAGAGGAGCACACCCAAGCACAGCTTAAACCGAGGGTGTACAACACTAGATCCAAGAAAATAGAAAGAGATTTTGAAACAAGTGCAATAACTGAGATAGGAAAAGACAAAGATCTGGAAGCAGGGGGAAAGTCTCATTATTGCCTAAGGAATCACAACTTAGTACCGCAGTTTGAACCACAAAAGAAAGGTATATCACCAAGAACAACTAAACGAAAACAGAGAGTGTTACCTAAATCAGCAGAATTATCTGAAAATGTTAAATTAAGATCTGCAAAAACAAAGCTGCTTGCAAACCAAAAAGTCAAAGTCACTCCTTCATTGCGGTCTTATTTTAAGGTTCAACAATCAGTGCAAGTAAGAGGCGGCCGTTCGTCTATACAGAGTGAGCCTGTTGAACTCTCATTAAGCACCGGAGTTCACCTAGATAGATCGCTTACATGTAGGAAGGACTTAGGTGATGTGATTAGTGAGGTGACTCTAAACAGCACTGGAAGGGAAAGGCCAAATATCTCAGTTAACGCAACTCCGATAACTGCACATTCAATGGAGGAAACATTACCACCACCTACACTGCTGCCATCACAAACCGAACCCACAGACAAACTTATAGAACAAGAGCAAGAAACTTTAGTAATAGCAACAATGCAAGAAACGGCGACAGTGGTTACAACAGAAAAGGTCATGGAGGTGTTCGCTGAAAAAATAATGGCAGCAATGACAGAAAAATTCTCTGTCTCTGAGGAGAATCAAAACAAAATACGTGAAGTATGTGAAGGTCTGGATCAAAAATTAAATATTCTGGGAGAGAGAGTCACCGCAGTAGAGAAAGCAGTGGAAACCCTTAGTAAAAAGGTCAGCACGAATCAAAAAGAAATTCGAAAACTCAGAGATAGCGAGAGAACAACTAAAGATAAGCTGGAATCATTGGAAAACCAAGGGAGAAAAAATAACCTTAGGATTTTGAATATACCGGAAAATGTGGAAGGATCGGATATAAAACAATTCATTATCTCTCTTCTTGAAGAATTTTTTCCATGGACCAAAAGCTGCGATTTGATGGAGGACATTCAGAGGGTCCATAGGGATCCTTTCAGGAAAAATAAAGAAAAGAAAAATCCAAGAAAAATCTTGGTCAATTTTATGACTTATACCCTAAAAGAAAAGATTCTGAGTGAGGGTCTAAAAAATGGAACTCTAAACAAAGATAACTGGTCCTTCAAAATTCGCTCAGATATATGTAAAGCCACACAAGATAGGCAGTGGGAATTGGGACAATTCATGCAGGAGTTGAAAACTTTGGGGGCCACTGTCCAGATGAAATTCCCAGCAGCACTTAGAATTATGTGGCGGAACAAAATGCACAACATCAGAGAACCTCTAGAAGTAGAAGACCTCATAAACAAGATAAAAGACCAGATTCAAAGGGAAAAAACAAACTAATTCAAAGAGATACCCCTCTAGAAAAAGGTAAAAGAAGGAAGGAAGAAAATCTTAAAATAAGCTTAACTAAGAAAATGGTGAACCGGAGCTCGAATCGGGTGGAGAATTCCATCCAAAAGAAGAAGGGAGGCTTCCTCGGGGGGGGAGAAACGAACCTCGCAGAAACACTATAATGTAAAAAGGAATACACGGTGGGGAGAAAATTAGGGAAAAAATCAGAAAAAATTATCCTCATAAATCAAAAACTGGAGCTCAAAGGATGTATATACAAGATTGCCTTAACACAATCCCCTCTATAAAAAAATTTTTAAAAAAAGAAATGACGAAAGAAAAATTAATAAAAGTTCTCTCATGGAATGTTAACGGACTAAGAACTCCCAATAGAAGGAGAAAAATCTTGGAGTATATAAAGGAGACAGAGAGTGCGATCATTATACTCCAAGAAACTCACCTTGTTAGTGCTGAGTGGGAACAGATAATAAAAAGATTAAACTGGGTGGAGACGTGTATATATACTACACAAGATTGTAACGTGAAGGGGGTAGCAATTATTTTTAAAAAATCCTTAAAGGCAAAAGTTATAAGCAAGACAGTAGACAGTAAAGGAAGATGGGCCGTAGCGAAAATAAGAATAGAAGGCAACTTGGTTAATATAGCAGGATACTATGGCCCAAATATAGATGATCCTGTACCACTCCAAAATCTATATTCGGAACTTCTTTCAACATCTGATCCCATAATAATAGGAGGAGACTACAACATAATACTGGACCCTAAAAAAGATAGATTACCCCCAAATAAACACCTTAACCTACCCAAGATGAGGAAATGGCTAAGCATATACAAAACCGACTTAAACTTGGAAGACATGTGGTCACAAAAAGGAGATAAAGTATATCCTTTTACCTTTCAGAATAAAAAACTAGGACACAAATCAAGGATAGACTTTTTTCTCTTAAACAGATCCTTACAAAATATAGTGAAAAACATTGAACACCTTCCAGCACACTTATCTGACCACTCAGCTGTAAAACTAACTTTATCTTTTCCTAAGGATATTACTCCTTCTAGATGGACAGTAGATCGATCTTTACTAAACAATCAACAATATATCAGCCAGCTAGAAATTACTTCATCACATTACTTTGAAGACAATGCAATAGGCACCTCAAAACAAATAACCTGGGACGCTTACAAAGCCGTGATAAGGGGTAAATTACTTAGCTTAGGAGCACATAAAGCAAAAGCTAAAAAACTAGATACCAAAAAGATGGAATTAAACATTAAAAATGCGGAGCTTCAGCTAGAGAACGAAACCTCCCCAGGTAAAAAAGAAGAACTAGAGAAAAAACATCGAGAGTTAAAAGAAAAGCTAGCAAACTACTTAGAAAACATTGTGAGAGAAAAGTGGGAAAACAGTAAACTAGCAAATTATGAATACGGGGAAGGGTGCGGGAAACTATTGGCATGGAAAACAAAATGCGAACAATCTAGGAATAATATACCATGCATTCAGACATTAGAACAATCACAAGAAACCTCCGAAGACGATATAATAAGAAAGGAGTTCTCAAAATTTTACTCTGGTATATATGAAGAAGACATAAACCCAACTAAAGAGCAAATCGGTAAATACTTAGAAGCTGTTCATCTTCCAAAACTAACATACGAAGAAAAGACAGAGATAAATCAAAGGATTAAACCGGAGGAAGTTAGAGAAGTGATAAACAATTTAAAAAGAGGAAAAGCCGCTGGTCCAGATGCTCTTCCGAACGAATTCTATATAACATTAAAAGAGCACCTAATCAATAAACTAACAGACCTAATGAACGACATACTTATAGATCATGGAAAAATTCCAGATACCTGGAATGATGCGATAATTAGTGTGATTCTAAAACCCGGGAAAAATCCCAAAACATGTGAGTCATATAGACCAATATCGCTACTTAACTGCGACTATAAAATCTTCACACAAGTTATAGCAAAACGACTTGCAAAAGTTATGCCTGGTTTGATTAATTTAGATCAGAAAGGATTTATAAAAGGACGGCAAATTCACGAAATTACTCATGAGTTATTCGCAGCAATTGATATCGCCTCTTCTAAAAAACTCCCCCTTACTATAATTACCTACGACGCCGCCAAAGCGTTTGATAGGGTAAACTGGGATTTTCTAAACGAAGCCATAGGAAATTATGAATTGGGGGAAAGTGTCGCCCATGCGGTAAAAGAAATATATAAGAACCCAAGGGCTAGAATACTAATCAACGGCAATCTGAGTGACAACATCAAAATACAACGTGGCACAAGGCAAGGTTGCCCGTTGTCACCGTTACTTTTTAATCTTTATATTGAGCCACTGGCTACGCTAATTAGGAGCCATACTCAGATCTCTGCATTTAAATATCAAAACTGGTCAAAGAAAGTAGCATTATATGCTGATGACTTAATGGTATTCACAACAAGCTATGAAAGCTCCTATCAAGCGTTGGATGAGTTGATGAGTGATTTTGGTAAAGTCTCAGGCTATTTGACGAATAAAGAAAAAACTGAAGCAATGAGCTGGAACTGTAATCCTCTCACACCGTATAGCAGAGACAAACTAAAATATTTAGGAATTACCTTGATAAAAGAAGTTGAGAAAGTCCCGCAACTAAATTTAACGATAATAGCTAAAGAAATGAGAAGACTACTTAAAACATGGTTAAGCCTACCATTAACTTTTTTGGGGAGATCCAACATAATAAAAATGTCTATTATTCCAAAATTTACATACCTTTTCAATACAATACCATTGGATTTTAAAAAAGAACTCCTGAAGAAGATTCAGGGTGAAATCGCAAGTTTTATTTGGGCCTCAAAAAGCACGAGAATAGCCTGGAGTAAACTCAAGAGGAAGAAAGATCAAGGTGGGATAGCAAGTCCTGATTTATTTGAGTACTACAGGTCCTTTCAATTCAAGAATTTTAGACCATTATTGAGGAAGTATCAAGACTACCCAAGTTTCCTGCAAAACATGACTGAAAAAACAGACCATTTCTTGTTTAAATTCGGACATCCAAAATTTTTCAAAAAAATTAAATTGAAGATTTTATATAACGCCGCGAAACTGTGGTTTCAAATAAGAACTTCAGTAAATATACCATATTACAGTGAAAAAGCACCTATATGGGACTCACCAGGGTCACCAGAATGCTTAAAAGATTCTTTAGCAGTACCACTTAAAACATCAGGAATTATGCTATGGGGACAAATCCTAAAAGGAAATGAGATAATCCCATGGAACTCGTTATATGAACTAACAGATGGTAAGATATCAAAATTCAAATATTACCAGCTATCCAATTGGGCTAAGTCATTACAAGAGAAAAATACCGGAAATGAAACACTTGAAAGCGAAATGATAGGAACCACAATAATGAGAAAAGAAATATCAAAGTGGTATTGGACACTCATTGAATCAGGAGAGGAAGATTTCACAATCCCGGAAAAAATTTGGAGAAAAGACATACCGGATCAAGAGATAGACTTACAACTGATATGGCAAGAATCTATGGGGAAATGCTGGTCCTGTATAAAGTCAGCACCATTAAGGAGGAATCACCTGTTTACAGTTCATCGGGGATACTGGACTCCAAAGAAACTGTCTAAATTTAAAGGATCCAATGTTAAGCTATGCCCCAAATGCGGAGAAGCAAGTGTGGATGATATACATATGTTTTAAAAGTGCCCTGTAATAACTAACTACTGGGAAGAGATTGGTAAGACAGTGAATACGATACTAGAAACCAACATAACTGTAAGTACTTCTTTAATATTTTTCGGGATATACAGAAATACAGGTGATGGCAGAAATAAGTTAAATAAAAAACAGGAAAGTTTACTTTTTGTACTAATGCTGTTAGCTCGGAGAGAAATTTTTATTAATTGGGTTAAATCGGTCGCTCCAAGTTACACAAACTGGTTAAATTATACCATTAAAATCAACAATATTGATAGAAACAGGGGATACACGAAGAGAACAAATTCCTGGGAAATCTGGGAGCAGTATTTCCAAAGTAATTAATACCACTTACCGGGTCATGAATAACAAATCCAATGATTATACGCGATAAACCATAATACCAGGTAGAAATGATGTCTGCCGAGTAGTCAAATTGGCTAGCTCCCCCCCGACCAACCAATGGTATTATTGGAAATGATAAAGGGTAAGTGGAGGAAAACTGATGGATCAAACAATGAAAGGGATACACCCCGAAAGGTAACTTCGGAAAGTGATGGGGCTGTGAAGGCAAAGTTTCATCAGACTCCAGAAACCTTCTTATTTATACAATCGCAAAATGAGGATTAAAAAAAAAAAAAAAAAGAGTAAGAAGTACAAGTGGGTCGCTCCCACGATTTTGTTTGGTTTCTTGGCTTTGATTTGGTTATTGCAATTACCAAAGCCGAGGGGTTGGTTTCTTGATTTTTGATTTGGTTATTGCAATTACCAAAGCCGAGGGGCTCGTACATTTATATATCGTTTTTGATAACCCCTTGAAGTTTGAAGCTAGATTAGTGAGCTAAAAGATGCCTGGTCTTAGCAAATTTGGGACTGTAGCTTTGGAACTTTGGAATTTGTGTTGGCCAACTTTGGATTTGTGTAGGTTTGTATATGCGAATTGCAATTTGTGTAGGCAGGTAATGAGGTTTCTCTATTTGGTTTAGTTGAACGGTGCAACGTACGAAGAGTACCTTAAGCACTACTTTGATTATAATATTGCAGTATTTTTGGCATGCCTGTTTTTAAGCTCACATCGAAGAATGTGTTGCTTTTTTTGGAGGTACCATAGTGTGATGTTAAGTAAATTAGCCGGCTTCTTTAGAAGGAATATCTAAATAGGTTTAGATTTAAAAACATATTTCTTCCTTGGTGATTTTGTATCCCCAGGGAATTAAAATATGACATGATACAAAACAAGGATCCTTTGTTCTGCGCAATTTTATGAATGAAGATATACAGAACAATTTTGTTTGGTGTTCTGCTAGCCAAAGCTAGTGAATTGAGTGTATTTCGCTTCTTGGACATACATCAGTCTGTTGGGCTGTTTTTGCAGTCTTTTGGAACACTATTGAGAAGCGTTTCTTGTAAATATGACTTACAACTAGTATTTGCAAATGGTTTGGTTCAAGTACAATCTGTGGACTGTCCTTTGTTTCTGTCCTGAGTATTGATTTGTGGGTTAAATGTGTGTTTAAATGTCTATGTGGTTTTCTCATTAGTGCAACTTCTGTAAGTGAATAGCGATGGCGCTATTCACAAAATGCATGGCGCGCCGAATTGTGTGTCCTGAGTGTTTGACCCTTTTCTCTTTATGTCTGAAATGAGCTCAAAGGTGTGTTTGTGTTTTTTTTAATGTTTTCAGTCTATTAAGCAAAATTTTGTAAGCATATTCTTGGGTCTGTTGCTAAATAAAATTGTCCTTTTTAGGAAGAAAAAAAGTGGCGCAAACATTTTGTCATGTTTTAAGTTAGGCTTCTGTGCTTGGGCTTATAAATGAATGTGTCAAAGATGATAGGCAAGGGATGCAGCTTTCTTTTATATGTGGTATTATCAATAATGATTGGGTTTATTAAAAATAATTATTAATTATGAAAAATAATAATTAAAAATAAGTGCTAAAAAATTAGTTTTTTACTATTCATGAAGCTTAATGCTCATACTGTGACCTCCTAGCATTATAATGTAATTTAAGTTGTGCTATCCTGCATAATGAGGACATTAGCATATGGAATTTTACTTAGCGCAGGCGTAAAAAACTCATTTTTCTAAAGATTTACATGGGATATGTCTAATGTTCAATCTCTGCAATTTGTAAAGAACATTCTGAGGATGATTAATATGTAACACAATTATAGGATATTTATTTTTAAGTGCCCCTAATATCAAAGTCGAATTTGGGTAAAATAGACCATTTAAAACAGCATTCTTGCCATTTATAATAGCTTTAAAGTGCTTTAGGCTTCAGTAAATGCATACATGTAGGTATAATACAAATTTGCAGGTTGTCCCCTTTTGAGGTTTGCTTTTAAATGGCCCAGTGAGATCCAATTAAGGTTGCTGAAATGAGTACCATTGCAACAAGCATTTGTTCTAAAAACTGGTATGTGTGTTATTAGGTTTTGTGAATTATTCACAGTAAATGTTGTTTAATAATCTGGGAATAGAGATAATTTTTTTAGCGCCTAAAAAGGAGAAATTATTTTTTAAAATAGAGTGAATTATTGCAGGTTAGGAGGAATTAGGAAGGCTTTTTGTCTTTGTCAGCCTCACAGTGAGCAGAAGCTGGGGGCTAGGAGAGCTGCAGAGGTTGGCTCAAGTCGCGCTGAGATGCTATCTTTAGTTTCCCTGTAAACAATGGAGGAGGCTGTCATGTTGACATATGTGACCTTTTAAATTAGGGCCTTGTCTCTGTGAAATGCAGAATGACCTTGCTAAACAGGCCTCTAAAAGGTGGGGTTTCTGGTTTCTCCATAAGAACATCAATAAAATTAAAGAACTTAATTCCAAAGGGAAAATATAAAAAAGGTTTCTTTGAAAGTCCCAACATCATGTTAAATGCTCTGCAGAACTGATACATTTGTGTCTCTGCTCTAAAAAAATAATGTCTGCTAGTTGCTTTTATTTGACAGAAAACGAAGTGTTGCATTAAGTCTTAGACAGAAAATAAGATGCAGCCCTTTTCTAAAATTTTGAAGGCTACATGCCTACGTGAGAACGATTTGCCAATTAAGAATTATTCATCACAGTGGAAATTGTAGGTGCCAAATTGATATGGAGTGTCAGTGTAACAATTTTACTTTTAGAAAAGTAAAACTAAGGTGGCCTGATGTTGCAAGCTGACTGACAAGATGGTAACTGTTAAGTAATGGAAATGTATTTTTGTTTTTGTTAATGTGTATCATGTTTTGTCTTCTGATTAAAAGTTATAATTGATATTTGTTTGTTATGAGAAATGTTCCTCTTTTGTGTGTTGTGTATTTTTTTGCTTCTGCCTACAGATCATTCATGGATTATTCTGGGTGATTTAAGGCTGACAAGACACGTGAGTTTGGTTGGTTGAAAGGAGATGTGTTTTTGAGTAACTCCTTTGGAAAGAAATGTTAAAGTGTTTTTTATGTTTGTGTATTTGGTCCTATCATGAATTGTTCTTGCTGGTCCTGTATGTTAAAAGTTGTATTTGACAGCAGATATCCACTAACTGGTGATCTACTGTCAAAAGGAGGGTAAGTATTTTAAACCTGACAAATTAAGCAGGCCAGAATATTGGGTTTTGGGCTGCAGGTTCACAGTGCATAAAGTACATGACATGGTGTTGTGTGTCACCGCTCATTCACATATGTTATTGTTTGTCTATGCTTTTTGTGCTTGATATGCAGCAAGTATATCTGATGGCTTGTCGTTTTGTGCGGTTAAATATTTTTTATTTTATGCATGTTTTTGTTTTATGTTGCTGCTTTTGATACTATTACAAGTTTACCTGTGTTGTGAAGGGATATACATGACGATGTGTATCGCTGCACAACAGTTGGGTTGATTTGCTAAATTTCACAGATAATGATATTTTCATACTGTGCACGACACAGACAACACTTCACCAGTGTATGTCAATTTGGCTAAGAATAGTATTCAAGAAAAATAAAAAAGATATACAGGATCAAAGTGTGTCACCTGCCGTTAGTCACTTACTGCCCTTTCCCTTACAGGAACAGGCAGCGCTACATTTATGTATCCTGATTGGACGTAAGGATAAAATTATAGATCTGCGACTCTTGTACATGGTGACCTAATTTCTATATTACATTGGTCAGTTTTGTTCTGCTTCCTAAGCAGTGTATGGCTTTGTACCATAAAGGAAACCAGGTTTAATTTTTCCCTGAAGAAGGGACTGGAACATTAGCACACTTCCAGACTGCAGTAATGTACCAGGAACACCGATATTATGTATAATTCCCTTTTGTATGACCAGATTGTTTTTTAAGAATTTTCTTTAGGCCTACTTCGAGGTTTTCCAGTCTGACTGTCAGGGTAGTGATTCTGTGTGACGTAGCCTCACTCATTTGAGTTTAATAAAAATGTTCTCTTTATATTCCAGCTTCTGTGTCAAGTTCTTTGTTATATTAGTGAGACCCCTGAGAATAAAGATTTCAGTTCTTCAGGTCTTGGGGTACAGGGGTATTTTTAGGGTTCAGGACTAGGTTTGGGTTTTGGGATATAGGGGTATTTTTTGGGTTCAGGGGTAGGTTTGGGTTTTGGGGTACATGGGGTATTTTAAGGGCTCAGGGCTAGGTTTGGGTTTTGGGGTACAGGGGTATTTTTAGAGTTCAGGACTAGGTTTGGGTTTGGGGGAACAGGGGTATTTTAGGGTTCAGGGGTAGGTTTGGGTTTTGGGGTACAGGGTTATTTTTAGGGCTCAGGGCTAGGTTTGGGTTTTGGGGTACAGGGGTATTTTTAGAGTTCAGGGGTAGGTTTGGGTTTTGGTGTACAGGGGTATTTTAAGGTTTCAGGGCTAGGTTTGGGTTTTGGGGTACAGGGGTATTTTCGGGTTCAGGGGTAGGTTTGGGTTTTGGGGTACAGTGGTATTTTTAAGGTTCAGGGTTAGGTTTGGGTTTTAGGGTACAGGGGTATTTTTAGGGTTCAGGGGTAGGTTTGGGTTTTGAGGTACAGGGGTATTTATAGGGTTCAGGGCTAGGTTTGGGTTTTGGGGTACAGGGATATTTTTAGGGTTTAGGAATAGGTTTGGGTTTTGGGGTACAGGGTATATATATAGGGTTAAGATGGGTTAGTGATTAAGGGTGTTGGGGTATTTTAAGGAGTAAGGGTGGGTTATGATTATGGGGTGCAGGGGTATTTAAAGGGAGCAGGGTGGGATTAGCACACAATATGAGACATGGGATGAAGGGCGGAATGTACCACACGCCCCCAGCATTTGTCACGCCCCCAGCACACGCCCACAGCACAACGCAGACACACCCACAAGGGACTACTTTGCTGGCACGTTTTTTTTACCTTTTAAATGTATATTGCTGGCGTCTGCATAGCCTATGTCCTTCTGCTGCAACTGCCCTTTCCAACGCTGTATTGGGTGTTGTGATTGGTGTGGTGTTTCCTGAGATTACCCGCCTCAAAGGTTTGGGCTCTCTCTTTATTATATTAGTATGGATTTCACTAACTATCTGACTAAAATTGAAACTTTTTGGGTCCATAGTTCATTCTGATTGGTCCATTAGTGGGGTGACAACGATCCCCTCATCCAACCTTGACAGAACCAGTTTTCCAAAATGCATAGTCATATTCACCCGTTCCCAAGAATGTCATCTCCGTTTTATACTTTGTCTTTCAGTTCTTTAGAAACATGGCCTTCTGTTCCCATATTCTCAGATGCAAAACAACTTTTGGCATCCTCTTGCACTCTCGGGTCAGGTAGATCTTGACATCGCTTGCTTAGTGTACCAGGTTCTTTGCTGATTTAGCCATTTACAGCCTGATTCATCAAGCTGATATGCGCTCGCAAAGGGCCAGATTCTGAGAATCTGGCCCTTTGCGAGTGCGATTTTTGCATTTGGGATTCATCATCCCAAATGCAAAAATCGCTAATAGCGATTTCGCTATTTTGCGAGGAATTACATTTAAGGAATCTCTAGTTGAGATTCCTTAAATGCAATTCATCATCCATTTAAAAATTGCGAATTCGCAATTTCGGCCCGCTATTTACCGCAAGGTCAAACCTCGTGGTAAATAGCGAAAACTCAGAAAAATGCTTTTAAAAGCATTTTTCTAAGTTGCATGTTGCACACACACATGTCCTTTGGACATGTGTGTGCGCAACACCTGTTTCAATTTGCATTTAAGGGGTGCTACAGGGTGTCCTTTGGACTAAGCATGGGCGAATTTTTCGAATCTCGCGTTCGCGAATTTTGCGGATTTGCGAACTCGCAATCCGCAAAATCCGCGAATTCCCGCGAATTTGCGGATTTTTTTTTTGTGTTCGCCCGTGTTTCTGCCAGTTCGCGAGGGTTTTTACAATTTTGCAATTTGCGAACTTACCTGTCGGGTCGCAAGTTTTGCGAACTTGTTGTTTCTACGTGTCCAGCCTGTTTGGGACACTCTTCTTCATCACTGCCACTCTCTGTCACCACTGCCACTCTCTGACTACTCATGCCACCCTCTGGCCCACCCATGCCACCCTCTGTTTCATCACCACACCCTCTGGTTGTCCAGTGTACATTATTTTCGGCAAAGCAAAGCACACCTTCCCTGCCTCAAGTGACCTGAATTAATTTGGGGCTGATTAATGTGTCACAGAATATTTTTTTAGCTGGCACCTGCTTCCTTAGTGCTTCCTGATTAGTGATCTTTTGCACTTGCTAAGTGCTTTCATTGTTGCAAAATTAGTTACAACACCTGCCCTGCCCCAACTGACAATAATGAATTAGGGGCTGATTAATGGATTTTAACTTCCAGCCTGGCTCCTGCTTGTCTCCCTTAGCTGTAATTCAGGACCTTTGTGGCATATGTGTAACTATTCTGAGGTTCAGAGCAGGGTCACATAATAGTTGCAACTGCCAACTGAACTCTGGAGGGGCCCCTCAGGAAGCACTACAGGAAATGGCTACTAATGATGAGCCTGAACTTTTGAACCTGGTAAGTAGTTTCAGTTTTGCTAAGATCGTATTTCTGCAATTTAGCACTTATTCGCGGGGCGCGAAGTTGTACTGGGAAGCCGCGAACTCACGCGAACAGGGCGAGCAGTGCGAGCAAAATCCGCTGCTCGCGGATTTGCGGATTTTGCGGGAGATTCGCGAATCTCGCGGATTGCGAATTTCCCGAAAATCCGCAAAATCCGCGAGCGAAACGGATTTTCCGCCCATGCTTACTTTGGACACCCCTGGCACACTTTAAATCGCTATCTTATTTGCGATTAGCTAATTGCTAATCGCAAATAAGGAATACTCCCCATTCATTCCTATGGGCCTTTTGGCCCATAGGAATGAATGGGGAGTTACTCCTTATTTACGATTAGCAATTTGCTAATCGCAAACAAGGATTGTGTAGGAATCGCAAATCTTTTTGCGATTCCTACTTGAATCCCGTTTTGCGAGTCTGTAATAGCGATTCCTTATGAATCGCTATTATAGACTCGCAAAACGGGTCTATAATGAATCAGGCTGTTTATTCTGGCACATGGTTTCAGTCAGAAGCCATTCATTTTTCACATCTGGGCCACATAGGCCTCAATGAGAACTAGTGCGAAAACAAACACAATAAAATGTTAAAATATAGAATTATCGTTTTTTCTGTTGACTTCCCACCATTCTAATGTAAGTTATCTATATGGCTGAGATACCCGCCACCCCCTCTCAACACAATCCCCAAGAATGGGAATACGAAAACGGTGCTGAACTTTTGGAAGGCGGGAGGGAGTTACCCTCCCGGCCGTATTTATTAAAATATGAAACAAAATTAAAACATTAAAATAACAGTTTCATATCATGTACAATTTCATTTCCACATTACGATGTTTTTGGCTGACCTTACCACATTTCTAATACAAAGGTTCTCCTAGCCGATACTAACATCCTACAAATGCATTTTCAAATTGAAATTGTACATCCTAACGTTAAGGGCCAACGGCAAGGTCGTAACCGGTGTCAGATCCCTAAACCAGAACTCCCCCCTCACTTGTGAGGGGCGGCCGCACAGAGGACTGCACCTCATGTGCACATACCAATTTCCCTTGTCTTGACGGGGGCCCCAATTAACTCGACGCCATCTTAATGGTCGTCCGAGGACTCGTGTGAGGTGTCTAGAAGGTAGCGTAGACCCCCCTCCCCACCCCACACAACTTACCACATCTGCCGTCGCAGATGTCCTGGCCCCGGGAAATTCCCAGGAGGGGCCCGTAGCCCCTCCTATCCAGGGAGGGGCCTTGACCGCCTTCCCTTTCCTTTCGGCGTCCCATCCTTAGAAGGGACCGCCTCCCAGTTGAGGGGCCAATGGCCACCTCCCCCCGGGCGCTCCCAGCCGTAATGGGTGACGCCCCCCCAGGGATCTTCCAATTACTGCTCACCGATCATGACCTTACCGCCCGACCAAATAATAAATACGACAAACTAAAAGAGGCTAATTACTAAAGAGGAGAAAGACAATAAGACATTCACATTATGAACTGTCTAAAACATCACTGATCAACTCTGTTGCACTACTTTTATTCAATAAAGCATACTGTAAAGAATTATCCACTTTATTGCATACTGAATCACAACTTTATTCAGAACAACCTGTAAGAAAATTAATTACCACGTCAAATGACTTTATTTCAAAAACAACTTGCTGTCCTCAGGGGCTGGTGGGTGGGTCAAAATTGGCTCTTCGTTCCGTCTCGAGCTCACGTGCAGCGGGGAGGTGCAGCTTCAGAGCACAGGAACAAGAGGATGCTTCCTTGGCTTGCCGCTCCTTTTATCCTTCTTCGGGCGGGCGTAAACCCGCCTCCACCCGCCTCCGGGGGCGTGGCTGGCGGCTTCAGTGTCTAGGACAACCCACTCTTGGGCGGGAAAAAGCGCGCCCCGGCTACGCCGCTTTGGGCATACCAGCCGAGACTCGCCTCCCACCCAAGATGGCTTCCCGGGGGGGTCGGGGCACTCCACCATACGTTCGGAGGGACCGAGTGGTCGCCCCTTTCCATATGGCTGAGATACCCGCCACCCCCTCTCAACACAATCCCCAAGAATGGGAATACGGAAACGGTGCTGAACTTTTGGAAGGCGGGAGGGAGTTACCCTCCCGGCCGTATTTATTAAAATATGAAACAAAATTAAAACATTAAAATAACAGTTTCATATCATGTACAATTTCATTTCCACATTACGATGTTTTTGGCTGACCTTAACACATTTCTAATACAAAGGTTCTCCTAGCCGATACTAACATCCTACAAATGCATTTTCAAATTGAAATTGTACATCCTAACGTTAAGGGCCAACGGCAAGGTCGTAACCGGTGTCAGATCCCTAAACCAGAACTCCCCCCTCACTTGTGAGGGGCGGCCGCACAGAGGACTGCACCTCATGTGCACATACCAATTTCCCTTGTCTTGACGGGGGCCCCAATTAACTCGACGCCATCTTAATGGTCGTCCGAGGACTCGTGTGAGGTGTCTAGAAGGTAGCGTAGACCCCCCTCCCCACCCCACACAACTTACCACATCTGCCGTCGCAGATGTCCTGGCCCCGGGAAATTCCCAGGAGGGGCCCGTAGCCACTCCTATCCAGGGAGGGGCCTTGACCGCCTTCCCTTTCCTTTCGGCGTCCCATCCTTAGAAGGGACCGCCTCCCCGTTGAGGGGCCAATGGCCACCTCCCCCCGGGCGCTCCCATCCGTAATGGGTGACGCCCCCCCCTAGGGATCTTCCAATTACTGCTCACCGATCATGACCTTACCGCCACAGGCCGGATAGTTGACCGGCTATCCGGACCCCCCACAAAAACTCCTACCTAAAGGTCATGCTGTAAACTCTTTAACCAGGCTACGAGGTCTCCTATGAGTAAAGAATTCCCCACCCGGGACAAATGGACCCCATCTTCTAGATACATATGGTCCCCCCTGATACATCCATGAGGAATCGAATGCAGTGTACTTGTACGGAACAGTCTACCAAGCTTGTTATTTACTTTCTTCACAGAATGATTTACAGCAGCCACCGAAATAGCCCCCCGCCACACTTTCCGTGGAATCATATGGGACCATGCAATCATGCACCCTGGAACCCTTCTCGCCAACCAACTTACTGTGGATAGTATCGCCTCGAGAAGTAGTCGTCTACCAGTGGTCACCAATTCATTGCCCCCAAGATGCACTATGATTATAGCTGGCGGTGACCTTGTCCGCCCTAACAAACCCTCCATAAAAGTTTGAAACTGGTCAATACAGAGCCCGCTCCTTCCGTAGAAGGTCACCCTGTACCCGTATTCCCCAGCCATGTGAATCATGTCACCTGCTTTGAATACGTCCGCGGCACGCCTCACGTATGAGTGGCCCACGACCCACACCACTTTTTCCTCAGCCGGTGATCTTTGACCGTTGGTTCCCAGGTGTCGGGTCGACTGCACAGTCCGCCCCGCCTCGTAAGCTTGCGAAACTGTAAACCAAACAAAAACAAGAAGCGTGAGTACATGATATCAGCTTCACAACATGTGCAACCGCACATACCTTTTGTAACAATTCGAGGACCAACGCTGTAGCCTCTGTAGCAGCCCCTATCCGGAAGGAATGGGTCCCAAACTCGCCCGGGTTCAAGCCCGCGGCCGAAATCGCCATAGCAAGCACCCGCTGGAACTGAAACCTCGTCAGTGGGGTGGCATCAGCGTGTCTCAGCAGGGTCCCCCCCCCATGATGCCGCCCTCTGCGCCAAATACTCCTCAACGCATGCAACAGGGCACATGGGAGATCCGGGAATCCGCTGGACTACTACACTGTCCCCGATCGCACCCTGATCGGTCTTGGACCTGGCAAACGAGACAATCAACGTCTCCCCCTTAACTTGAATGTGCTCTCGGCACAGTCCACCCCCCCGTATCCTGCTTGTTCTTCCCACCAGTTCGCTTACCCGCATAGCCCCATGGAATGCTAATGCAAAAGCGGCCCGGAATAACACTGTTTCTGAATGAGATGAACATGTCGCAGGGAGTACGGACAGTAACAGGGCCAACCTTTCCAGACCTATCGGGTGCCTTTCATCTACTCTGCGACCCTCAAGGCGTTGCCACCCACGCAGCGCTTTCTGTACTACAAAAGACGCTGTGGGGTCCTGGATACCATGAGCCCGTGCCATAAAGGAAATGGCGGCCCGATGCCTCTGGGCTGTAGCTACCGATTTGCCTGCCTGATGTAATGACAGCAAAAATTTTAAGACATACTCTTCTTGGCCCCAAAGCTCCCCCCTAGCAGAACCCAAAAAGGACCAATAGGAACGGAACGCCCCTTCATATGCCTTCCTTGTCCTGGGTGCTAAACTCTCTCCCACAAGGTTTTGTAGTTCGGGGCACCGAGAGACCAGAGAGCTTCGGGAAATGGTGCCGCCACCGGGTCCGCTGTGGGCAGAAAACCCCAGAAGGCCTGCATACGGAAACGAGAAAGCGCATCAGCAGCCTGATTCAGCACCCCTGGCACATGTCTTGCCCTAAAGAGCACGTTCAATTGCATACATAGTAAGACAATTTCCTTAAGCAACCTCAGAATCCATTTGCATCGTGCTGCCTGACTATTGATACACTCAACCACGGTCATGTTATCAGACCAGAACACCACAGAGTGATCCCGAAACCCCTCAGGCCATGTTTTCAAGGCCACCAGAATAGGGAACAGTTCGAGAAAAGCGATGTTGCCTGTAAGCCCACTCTCGTGCCACCATGACGGCCATGTTTGAGCTGACCAGTGATTACCAAATATGGCGCCAAAGCCTATACTCCCCGCCGAATCTGTCCACAACCCCAACTCCTCGGAGGACACCGCCGGTTTGTTCCAGACAACCCGACCATTGAAATCCGCCAGGAATGCCAACCAAATGCGCATGTCCTGGCGAATCTCTGCCGAGAGCCTCGTGCGGTGGTGCCCCTCTTTAAGACCGACCATGCTTTTTGTAAACGAGCGGGAAAAAGGGCGGGCCATTGGCATTACTCTAAGGGCAAAATTCAATTGACCCACAGTCTGCTGCAATTGATGCAAATTTACCTTAGTCTCGCTAATACATGTTTCAAGCGAGGCCCTGAATTTCATTACCTTTTCTTTGGGCAACCGGAAGCAACCCTCTTCGGAATCGAGCTCTATTCCAGGAAACTCGAGCGAAGTAGATGGCCCCACAGTCTTACCTGGCGCCAATGGCACACCAAACTGACTCATCAGACCACAAAATTCATTTAAAGCCTGTGCACATTCTGGGTCCCCGGCTGCCCCCAGGAACAGAAAATCGTCAAGATAATGCATAACATGCTGAAACCCCGTCATTCTTGTGAATGCCCATTGCAGAAAACTACTGAATTTCTCAAAATATGCACAAGATATGGAGCATCCCATTGGCATACATTTATCCATGTAATAGCGTCCCTGAAACATGAAACCAAGGAGACGCTGATCGTCTGGGTGTACCGGGAGCAACCGGAACGCTGACTCGATGTCTGACTTGGCCATCAGCGCTCCGGGCCCCAGGCGATTCAACATGGCGACGGCATCATCGAAAGATGCGTACCGCACCGAACAAACTTCCGGGTCTATCGCATCGTTTACCGAAAGACCTCTCGGGGCTGACAAGTTATGTATCAATCTAAACTCACCCGGGTCCTTCTTGGGGACCACTCCCAAGGGTGAACAAACAAAATTAGCAACTAGTGGCATGTCAAATGGTCCAGCAACCCGACCCCGGGTCACCTCCTTCCCAATCTTTGCTTGTACCACCGCCGTATTCTGCAGGACCGACAGTTGGTTCCTACACTGTGCTTTACCCTGAAAATTCCCCACCGAGATGCGGAAACCATACGAAAAACCGTCTCGCAACACCCCAGAGGAGACATGATCCGGGTATTCATGAGCCATGGAATCATTGCCATTGTATCAACCGGGGTAGGTAAAGGCGCCCCTCGGACTATTTCAGACCTGTTTGGCGCTTCCCCTACTTCCGTTATCACCCGTTTTGGCTCTGCACATGGTCTTGGGATGCGAGGACTGTCCACACCCCCCACATTCGTGCCTAAACTTGCATGACCCCTGGGGCCTTGTACACTTTCCCCTGTTAAAATTCCAGCAGACCCCTTTTTTACCTGTATTGCCATTCGACCTTGAATGGTGCTCGTTACTCGATCCCGCCCGAAAGGGCGCCCCTGATGAGTGGCGGGAAAACTCGCCCCCATTCCCCCCCAACAATGGCGCCTTTGTCATGCCCGATTTCTCCATTTTTTTGCCAGGAAATGGAGTCGTAACAATCCCATGTCAGAGATGTGTCGAACTCCTTGGCCTTACGAAAAATATTATCATAACAAAACCACTGATTGCGCTCATATGTCTGAGAAAACTCCATAATACGTGTCTGGTACACGGGTAACTCGGCCAACAGTTCAGGCCTCCGTTCCCCCATAATTGCAGTGAATATCCCAAACGCTCTGCCCAATTACCTATCGTTTCATCAACTCTGAAAGCGGCCATCTTGGCGCGCCAAACACTCGGGTGCAGAAACTCTTTTTGCATTTTCACATGCTCAATCTCGTAATGATCAGTTAATAAAGAAAACATGTTTATATATTTCTCAGCCCATATCCTTTCTTTGATTTCCATTGGGATATGCTGAGCCACTTTCTCCCTTCTCGAGGGTACTGACCCCTCCCCCGCAATTGGCAAGAGCTGCTTACCTGAACCGGAAGCTGTGACCGTAGTCGCTGCCGAACTCATGCCCGCTGCGGGTTGTCCCACTGGAGCCTGCGGGGGAACAAAAGGACATGGTGCCTTTGCAGCTTCTCTTGATTGCTGTAACTGCTTCATTACTGCCCTGGCGTCATCTGCCGTTGCCCCCTCACTCTCTTTCCCCAACCATGCTGCCAACTGTGCAGCCAACTCGGGAGGCATATCCTCCCCGTTCACTGGGGTAACTACAACGGGAATTCGTTGTCCCTCGTTCGGGACCGGGATCGGCGCCTCAGTCGGTGCATCAGGGTGCGCCGGCGGCGTCTCGGGAACCGGGGCCTCTCCCCCAGCTGCTCCCCTCTTGGCCCTTCTACCTCTCCCGTTAGGGACTACTCCCGGCAATGCTGGTCCGACGACTCGCTTAGGGCCTCCTACACCGTTCATTGCCGCCATCTGTTTCTTCATCTCGGCCATGTCCTTCACGAGCATGCGGAGCATCTGATCGGTACCGACCCGCTTTCCGACCTTCTTGCCCGGCATTGTCCAACTCTGATTCTCTGAAAGAACAAAGACAAAATTAAAACGCTCAAAATTGGCTCTTCGTTCCGTCTCGAGCTCACGTGCAGCGGGGAGGTACAGCTTCAGAGCACAGGAACAAGAGGATGCTTCCTTGGCTTGCCGCTCCTTTTATCCTTCTTCGGGCGGGCGTAAACCCGCCTCCACCCGCCTCCGGGGGCGTGGCTGGCGGCTTCAGTGTCTAGGACAACCCACTCTTGGGCGGGAAAAAGCGCGCCCCGGCTACGCCGCTTTGGGCATACCAGCCGAGACTCGCCTCCCACCCAAGATGGCTTCCCGGGGGGGTCGGGGCACTCCACCATACGTTCGGGGGGACCGAGTGGTCGCCCCTTTCCAGAAGAAGCATACACATAGCTTTATAGATTTATTGACTTACCAAATTAATTTATTTTCTTTCTGCCATGATAAGACACACACATACCATAAAAGAAAAACAAACATGCTGTATTCGTATTTTAGCACTATATTAATATGACTCGTTCACAAATATTAATTTATTAGTCTTTTGCAAAAGGCAGATAATACACACGTGTAATATTGATGTCTAAGTGCAATTTTGTTGGTTAATTATTCATGCTTCAAACGATTAGATTGATTATAGTTATGCGAGTATAACTTCACAGGGGGTACACAAACATTTTTGTCTCACCCCTGCTCCATCAAAGGCTTTGACTTGGGCAATCCTGAGCTTCTTGGCGTGGGTGGTTGGGTGACTGTCAGTCCTAGCACTGTTTGCCAACAGGTGGTGTCCCACGTTGAAGTGCTGTCCTTCAAGATCACAATTTTGGTCTTATTGGTGTTCAGTTTTAAACCAGTGGGTGATTTCAGTCATGCAGGCATTGAACTTGATCTGGTCTATGAGGAAGAGAATGGGTTGCGTGTCATCAGCATAGGAGAGGACGTTGCTATCATAAGAATGCATGATGCTGGCTAGAGGAATCATGTATTTTTTGAAGAGGGTAGAGCTCAGGGAGGATCCTTGAGGAACTCCGCAGATGAGGTCACAGGCTAGGCTGACTGACTGGGTCTTTCCAATCAGAAAGGAGGAGATCCATCGGAGTGTGTGTCCTTGGATTCAGATGATCTTCCCTAAGGTTTTGGCAAAAAGATCAGATAGAGTATAGCCCAAGCTGGTGCAGCCTGACCAGACAGAATTTGTGTGAAATCCTTAGGTGCTAAATAACACAAAAATAGTCCATTTGCATAATAAACATAGTAAAATGCAGATGCATTATAAGCAAAACATGTCATTATAGTCTCAGCTTGTGAGGTACAGGTATTGCTATGTTTCCTATGTTTTAACTAAACACATGCATCTTGTTATCTACTGTTTTCACCAAGCACATCATTTCTGATAATAATTGTGTTTTCTGCTTTATTGTTAACAGTGATTCCAAAGCCGTGTAATGGGGAACAAAATGTTTGTATTGGGAGACAGTTAATCAGGGTATCTGCGATTAGCAAAAGCAATGAAAGACACTCAACATACAGGCAATACAGAATTGGGTGAGATTGTTATAGAAGATGGGCCTGTGGAGGCTGGGCCTGAGAAGGATAGACTGGCCCCTCCTAGGTCAGAGCATAAGCAGGTACTTTCAGGTGATATTATTTAGCAGTAGCAGGCATCAGTCTGTTGCTCGCAGCTTGCTGTGTTGAAAAGCTACCCCTCAGTTTGTTCACCGATAGCACTCTTGCCACTTTGTTGTTTTTTCCTTTACCTCTTTGTATTTCCAATTTGTAGGCTTCATGACACCCTCAGTGACGAGTTACCAACTAGCATCACTATCTGCCATTCAAACTGATGCCTCCTGCTGTCTCAACATTTGAAAGTGTTGCACAGTAACATAATCCAACATAAAGTTGACAGCTCTTAATTAGTGCAGCACAGCATCATGTTTGAGCCAGGTAGTCAAAACAGAAATTAATGTAAACATTGTACATTCTAATAGGAAACCGTGGTGAGAGTTCCTTAGTTAAACATAAACAATATACGACATACAATAGCTAATTGAATGTAAACAAAATACAACACACTTTCCCCCTACAAAATCCAGAAGGAAAGAAAGTAACATTGACAAGTAAAATCCGAACAGTTATGAATAAAAACTCCATATTTGTTGGGCGCACGTCTGCTCCTACCCCTGCTTTTCACTCTGTAAGTCATTGAATCACACACAAGGCTACTACAGCCTTAACTCTGCTGACTCACCACTTCATCCTTATTTTGCTGTCTCCAAAAAAAATTTCCGCAAGCACTCATTTGTGTAACTTCCACTCCAGTGTCCACGTCCCTCATCACCAGAAGCATTCACAACTTCTCCCTCTGGTACAATTTTGTCAACCTTTAGAAAACATCCATCACTTTCATCATAACTCTGCACACAATCCATTGTATCTAAATGTGTCATATTTGTGCATTTAGTAACCCTTCTAACATTCCACACCTTACTGAACCTCATCGCCTTGACATACTAGGGCTCCTCTTTGTAGAGTATAACAGGTTTGAAAATCCTCACCCAATCTCCCACATCAAACATTGATTCTTTAACATTCCATTTGACATCATAACATTCTTTAGCCTTCCTCAACTTCTCTTGCACTCTCCTGCTCACACTATCCACATTATACTCTCATCTGCAATTACCACATCTTTTCCTGAACCACCATTTACACAACCTGGAAATAGAATCTCTTCCTATAAGTAACTTGAATGGACTAACTTCCGTACAAGTATGAGGTGTAATGCGATACATCCACAATTTTCCCTTTAAACATTCGTCCATTGCCAACCACTCTTACATGCCTCTACCACATAATCCTTTAAAACATGGTTGAATCTACGAATCCATTACTGTGAGGTTCATATAACTCAGTAGTGACATGGCATATTCCACATTGTTTGGAAAAACTCTCCATTTCTGTCGACTTAAGCTGAGTTCCATTATCCTTGAAGAAAACATCAAGACATCCTTCTCCAGCAAAAGTCTCCATAAAAAAACTCAATTAATATTTGAGTGGTGATTTGCACAACAAATTTTACTTCTGGCCACTTGGAGTGATAATCTATCATCACTAAAGCACACTTAACTTCTAGAGCTAAAGAAGTAAATAGGCCAGAAATGTCAAAAGCTACTTTTTCTCACTGGAATTTCAGGCATGCAACAGGATTTAAAGGTGCAGGGTTAACCTTTAAGGTTTTCTCATCATTACCACATTGATCACATTCTCTTAGTACCCTGTCTGCCATCCTGTCCATACCTGACCACCAAAAACATGTTCTGATTAGCCTATTCATAGCCGACATTCCAATATGCTCGTCATGAGCAAGATGCAAAATCACTTTTTGCATATCAACCGCAGGAACACACTTCTCTTCTTTGAATAATAATCCACCTTCCATGTCCAGTTCTCCTGAAACCTTTCAAAATGAGAAGAACTCTGAAGAAATCAATGCCTTCATAGGCTAACCTTCCAACACACAATTCCTTAGGTGTTGCCATAACGTATTCCTGGTTTCAATCAGGGATATGTAACAAATTCACAAATTCTTCCTTCCATCTTGTCCATGGAATTGGAGGGTCTCCCTTATTCTGTTTAGCAAAAAGCAGGGGTAAGGCTTAAGGGGTTTTGTGACCCGGACAGGACCCCTTATTCAGTTTGTGCAGGCGTGAAAAAAGACTAATAAGATGAAACAGAAACATGCTCAAGCTTTCTAGAGGATCCAAACGAATGCTGTATACGTTTCTGCCTGAAATGGCATTTATTGCAGATACTATAGCAGGCATGCAACGCACATAGGTTTCAAAGGGCTTCAGCCCCCCCCCCCCCCCCCACATTGTGTGTGTCAGCCAGGGCTGCGACCACTTCCCGGACACACACACAGACAATTTTTGAGCTGCCATAGGCTGGCTGGTCTGGTGTCCATCTTAATGCAGCCGCACCCGAGTACTTCACAGGTCTTTAAAAGACCATTTACTTGTTATGGAGGCTTTGTTGTTTTTTCACCCCTTCTTAGAGACCCTGCATCTCCACTCTGCCTATTGCTGGAAGAATTACCCCCCACCCCCTGAAATGTGGCTTTATTTGCGCCTCTGTACTATACTATGGTACTCTAAAATATAACAGCCCCAAAAAAACAGACATGTGAGAGGCAGTTAAAAAGCCACTGTTATGTATGTGAAGAACTCTGGTAAAAAGGCAGTGCATACCTTTTTCGTAGTACCCATCACTCGAAAGAATACAAAACAAAAGGTCTCTGCGGTCATTACAAAGCAGCAAATCGTGAAGCCACAAGCCCCCCAGGTGCTGCTTGTCTCTCCCGAACTACTCCCTTTGTCTGTAAAACTTTCATAGGAGGCTCAAACGGCATGATGTAAATTACACTCTCCAAAGAAATAGAGGAAAAATAACTTCACAGTGCAGGCACACAGATAAATATAAACCAAAGAAAATGAACTGGAACAGCAACAGCTCAACAAGTGTAAAATGATGTCCAATTAACTTTTTCCGCAGTACAACCAATCTATTTTGTTTTTTTTAAACAAGAAGCAGGAAGTATCGTTCAATGAATGCAATGAAAATATCACTCTTGCAATAGAATTGAAGTTTATTTTTCTGCAGCCTGACATCCAGTAGAACAGGTCATAGTTTACACTAATTACAGAACATGATACACTTGAGCATGTCCTTCCATGCTCTCGAGCAATCATCCAATTAAAATTCACATCTGTGCCCTCCACACAGAGCGTGGTATGCTCGAGCTGATCCCTCTGCGCTCGTGTGTATGCCCCAGGTGACGCGCTTATAGAGCTCCTCTTGCCAATCGAAACAGTGCGCTCAAGCAGGCACCTCTGTGCTATTGAGTGATCTCAAAATGGTCAAAGGTGGGGAAAAAAAAGGTAAGTCAGTCTCTAGTAGTAGTAGTTCATCTACAGTTATCACGAAAAAGTTCCTTGAAAGTATACACAGGCAACCATAGTCACACATTGAAATCAAGATGGTATAGTTCCCGTGCCTATGTTATCAAAGATACACCTCTACAACTCGTCGCCAATTGTTGTAAAGTAATAAAATCGAGGAGAAAGTTGACAGCTCTTTCTTACAGCATCTGCTTAAGCCAGGCAGTTAAAAGAGAAATTCATCTAACCATTCTACATTCTAATAGGAAACCATGGAGGTTTCCTCAGTTAAACACGAACCACAGTAGCTAATTGAATGTAAACTCATTATAACACAAAGGCTCTCCTGGTATTGTCTGAACTTGTCAATGGCCCATCATCTAGAGCATGGGCTAAGTCAAGCACTGCTTGAGATTACTGTTTTCATAAAGAATACATGATAGGTCAGTGCCCCCTCTTGTCGAACCAACTATAAAAAAGGGCGGTGGGGCTCAAAACTTGAATGCACTCACAGTGGTCTACGAGGTGGTTTTTACTCCAAGATTCTCCAGCGCAGGACACCACGACATCCTGAACCGGAGTAACCTCCTACGTCTTTTCAAACATCTGGACACCCTGGATAAGACACAATCAGGGGACATAGATTGGGTGAAATTCGTGAGTTTGAAAGGGGACTCACATGGAGATTCTACTCTGGTGGGACTGAAGAACAAAGAAACACAGCAAGCCATCAAACAAAGCTCCGCTCTACTCGCGGAGTGGGGCATTGAAGTTCAGGTATTATCACCTCCAAAATATCCACTCGTCCTGGTCCCAGACAGCGGGAGAAAGGCCACCCGATCAGTCCTAAAAGGGACAGCTAGCTTGGGCCCACCAAACAGCAAAAGGGACCAGGAAGCAAGATGACACAGCACTCCTAGCCGCCATAATAGTCTGCAATCCAGCAGGGATGCCAGGTTCGGCACCACTGCAAAACCAGAACTTTCAGTAATCTCCTGTAACATAGCAGGGGTTAGTAAAATCTGCAACGATGAGAATTTGAAGCAGTTCCTGGAATGTGGGGACTTAATCTGTCTCCAAGAAACCTGGGCCTTGACCTCCACCCCCCTGGTTGGGTATTACGAGTTCCAAGTACCAGCAACGAAAAGGAACCTTTTCGGCCGCCCAGCAGGCGGACTATCAATATTTATAAAACACGAGTGCCCACTCGATGTCTCCCCATCAACGTGAACATGGTCGGTCTACAAGCGCTACAGATAAGGGGTCCGAGCTTTACTAGTCGCCCAATTCATCTGCTTGTATTAAACTGCTACATTAACCCCGCACAGACCCTTATGAAAGACCACCTGGAGGCACTGGCATCTAACCTGGAGGAATTGTTAAACAAATACAATACACATCAGGTCATCTTAGCAGGGGACTTCAACTTAAAAGACCTAGATAATCTGGAAACCCTTCCCTGAAGCTCAGGAAGGGCGGCTCCCCTGCGCGACCTCTTCCGCAGCTACAAACTGACATCAACTCTTACGCAGAAAACATTTTGTTCAAGCACCTGGCAGCCACAACCCACTTTTCGGAACCTGTCCAGAATTGACTACATCTTGATAAGTGGAATACTGGCGGATAGAATGATTGACTTTGAAGTCGTGAACCGACAGGACAGCGATCACAGGCCATTAAAAGCATCATTCCAGCTGGTCATACCGGCCGCCACCCTCTACCACACCATTGGGGAGTCAAGCAGGGAGGAGACACACACTGCCCTGCGGAGAATCAAGTGGACAGACAAGACAGAGGGAAAACTTCAATCATGGCTGTGTCAGACACAGCAAGGGAGTCTGCTCGCACTTGGTCCCCCCACAACAGGATGGGTGCAAATCATCGAGGACCTACAAAATAAACTCGGCAATTCTAAATCACAAAATTCAACAACAAAAGTGTCCTTCAAGAATCGGAAACTTGCCCCCAGGATATCCGGGAACTTAAACGACTTCTGCGCAAGGCCCGCACAGTAAAGAAGAGAGGTGGCCGCCAAGCAGAAGGGCCCTCAATATCGGAACTGAGGACCTCCTTAAGGAAGAAGTTATGGGAACTAAAAAAAGCGGATACGGAAAGCAAATGGCCTCAAAGTCTTCCTTCTTCCCAAACAAAAGAACCCTACTTGACTCTGGAGTTTCATCAATCAGCTGAGTAACCGAGGGCCAACGAGAGAAAACGGGGTAGCTGAAAAAGTCTGGATCCAATACGTGAAACAGCTATACGAAACAGCCCCAGCCATGAACCGCCGACAACGGAAAAGGCGGAGCTAACCGAGAAAGTCCAACAGCCTTGCCTCCAGCTAGAAACAGCCACCTCAACCCCAAGAAACAACATAAGGGGTGGTAGCTCCCCGGTCGCCACCTTCACTACTACTTCAACCTGGACAATCACCAGACAGGTCATCAATACCATCAAGCGGATAAGGAATGACGGTGCGCCGGGGCCCAATGGGATTCCAGCGCCGGTCTTTAAACAGGCATCAGAGTTCTGTGCGACACTTTTAACTCCACTCTTTAACTACACCTACCAGACCACAATAATCCCGACTCTTGTAGGGGCTCCATACTGTTTCCCATCTTCAAAAAAGGCGACCGCTCCGAGCCTTCGAATTACAGGCTCATTGCCCTGCTCGACTTGGAGGCCAAGGCATATGCACACCTATTCTCAGCGATCTGGAAAAATGGGCCAAAGAGGAAAAAATAATACCAACATATCAGACTGCTTTCAGGGCCAAGGCCTCTACAATGGACAATGTCCTGGCGTTAGCACATCTTTCAGCCAAGGCAACCCAGAAGAACTATCCCCCACTATTCTGCTGCTTTGCGGACTATAGTACAGCATTTGACAAAGTGGACAGAAAACGCCTTTGGTGGAAGTTAGAAAAATGGGGGATAACACCGAAACTTTTGAAGGCTATAATGGCACTTTACTAGGCCACCTGGGTGCGGGTTAAAACAAGCACACACACTGTCACTCGCAAAATATCTACAGCAAACGGGCTGAAGCAAGGGTGCGTGCGGGCCCCCCTCCTAGTTATTCTATACACTGCGGATTTGGGAGAGGCCCTAAAAGGTGCCAGTTTAGTAGCACCCAGACTAGGAAGCATAAGGCTACCACTTTTACAGTACGCCAACGATACAGCCATAACGGATCATACGAGGATAGGCTTACAAAGAGCTCTAACGGCCCTAAACAGTTTCAACATTGCCGAAGCTCTAATCTGGAACCCCTAAACAACTCCTATACGGTGGGCAAAGCACAACCATATCTAAGCGAGGCCATCACAACACATGCCCAAAGTAAAATTCTATCCATGAGGCTGATCACGCTTGGGATAGCTGATTTCAACCCCGCTTGGGCCAAAAAAGGGGTCTCCATATCCTGCAGGCTTTGCACGTACAAAAGGGAATCCTGGCTGCACCTTCTTTGCTGCTGTCCTCATTTCAAGAGTGAACGTCGGCAACTGCTGCGCCCGATCTGCCTTAATCAGAGCATAACAACATGCTCAGAAGCATCCGCCCTGTGCTTGACAACCACTAACACCATGTTCCTAGCGAGATCAGTGAAATATGTTCACCAAATTAGTTTAGCACTAAAAACTCATAATGAGAGTATCTCTTCATCCAGGATACTCACCACAACAAGAACTGACACGAGCTGAACTGAACTAGACCCGTTGTTTCACCGAAAAAGCCACCTGCTCGCCCTCGTAACCAAGAACGTAAAGACTTATCCGAACCAATATAAATGCTGGGAACTCCTAATCAATGGGACTAAGCATGGGCGAATTTTGCGGATCTCGCGTTCGCGGATTTTGCGGATTTGCGAACTCGCAATCTGCAAAATCCGCGAAATCTCGCGAATTTGCGGATTTTTTTTTTTTATGTTCGCACGGGTTTCTGCAAGTTCGCGAGGGTTTTGTACAATTTCGCAAATTGCGAAATTGTACAAAACGCGTGCGAACTTGCAGCAACCCGTGCGAACACGAAGAGAAAGAAGCTTTTGGTCACAGGAACAGCACGGGGATTGCGCTCATGAAAGTCAAGGATGCAAAGGCCTCTACCCAGCATCACAGCTGATTTTCCACGGTAGATTTGGGAAGAGGCACACCTGTCCAGCCTCGAAGACGCTCATGATTGTTTTTGGGCTAATGAATGAGTCACTGAATTTGACCATTAACTAGTTCGAGCGACCATGATTTGCGGATTTTGTGGTGGGGGGGGGGGGGTGCTTCCATGCGAGCTCACATGCCTCTTGTATGTATAAAAGGTCAGAGAAAGATCGGTTCAGCAGATGAAGAAAAAGAAGCTCCTGGTCACAGGAACAGCACGGGTATTGCGCTCGTGAAAGTCAAGGATGCAAAGGCCTCTATCCAGCATCACAGCTGATTTTCCGCGGTACATTTGGGAAGAGGCACATGATTGGGCTAATGAATGAGTCACTGAATTTGAGCATTAACTAGTTCGAGCGACCATGTGTGTGTTACTATGCAATCGCCCTGAAGGGCGCAGGGGTCCCTTGAGTGACCTGTAAGGCTGTGCTGACCTGTAACTATTTTACAATGGTGGGGGGCGGAGCTAGCCGGCGTCCATGTAAGACGCGCGAGTGCGGAGCTCCTTACCGGCAACCCGCTAAAATCCTGTAAAACCATCCTGATACTGCCCTGCCGGCACCGACATCAGTGGCAGATCTTTGGACGGGGCTCCGGTCAGTCGGCGGCCCCTTTGCCGTACGGAGATCCGACGCGGCGAACCTTGACACCGAGGCGGACGGAGCGGAAACACCCAGGCCGCGATCCCCGACCTGTCCTGGACGGCAGCCCGGGTTGCGTCACAGTGCGTGCGGCGTGAGTGACCGAGGGGGTCCCGACCACCTGCAAGGGCGCCCAGTCGGACGACTCACTTGTGGCCAGTGCTGTGGGACAGTGGAGCGGGTCGGCTCAAGCCTGGTAACGATAATTTCCTGAGGCAGCGGGAGAAGGCACGGAGTGCACACGCACTAGGGGGAGGCTTTGTGGACATTTGCTTCCCCAATGGCGAGACGCACCACCCGCCGAATCCCGGCGCCACGCACCGCATAGAGAAGGGACACCGGAGGAGCGGTGAGTGACCTGCTCCCCCAACACTGCGGCAAACTAGCTGACCACCAAACGCGGAGACTACAGGGGGCACTGTTAGAGGTGGTTTCCTGCGGAGGGCCATATCTGCATCCCGGAGCGAGCTGCCGCCATCTTGGGTAACAGCCCTGTTGCATGCCACACTGGACAGGGGGATCCCGCGCTGCTGTACTCCCTACTGAACCTGACCACACACCACGAGTGGTGGACTGCGCATCTCTGGGCCTGACAGCCGTATGTCCACTAGAACCACCATGGGGAAAGGTGACAGGACACAGTCCAAGCTGTCGTTTGACCAGAGGAAGGCGAAGGGGGCCGAGGGGGCGACTCCAGCCACCCCTCCACGCCCTACAACATCCGAGAACTCTCTATGTTCGGAGATACGTGACATGCTAGGGACCATGGAGAAAGGCCTACAAGGCAGCATGTCAGAGATCAGTACCAAACTTGATGCACTGACGTATCGGATGGACCGCATGTCCGAGAGAGTGGACAAACACGCGGAGAGGATGGACATGGCGGAACGACGGCTTACAGAGGCGGAAGAGGCGCAAACGGAGTGGGATAAGGACCGCAGGCAGTTTGGGCGACTACTCCAAGTCATACAGGATAAGACAGAAGATTTGGAGGCGCGCTCGCGGAGATCCAACCTACGCATCACGGGAGTGGCGGAATCCACTAGCACCGGTAAAATGGAGCTGTTTGTGGAGAAACTCCTTCAGACGCTTTTAGGGGAAGATGTCTTCTCCCCTATGTTCATTATAGAAAGGGCCCATCGCACTTTGGGGCCGAAACCACAACCAGGTCTCCCGCCACGACCAATCATAGCGCAGCTATTAAATTATCGTGATAGAGACTTGGCACTGCGGCTGGCCAGAGAGAAGGGAAAGTTACAGTTCGAGGGCATGAACATCTCCCTCTTCCCGGACTTCACGGCGAGGGTGCAGGAGGAAAGGAAGCGTTTTGCCCCCTACAAGAAGCAGCTGAAAGACCTGGGGCTTGACTACGCCATGCTGTATCCTGCGAGGCTTCGCATCAACAGGCAAGGCCACTCTCACTTTTTCACCGATCCCGCGGAACTCAAGAAATCCTTAAAGGAATGGGAGAAGGACAACCGCAATAATCAGAGGAGTCAGCGGGTTGACATGGATGCCTCGTCCCCATTGGAGGAACAGGAGTAGCCGGACATGTGGGATATGTTGCGGGACTGATGGAGCTGAGCTGCTCGAGGGCTGGGACACGATCGGAGTGGGCCCACTGTGGCAGGCATCTGGGGTGAGATCTATCTGGTTACTACCGGGGTGGTCTGTATGTGTTGTGGTATGGCGGAGAGATACTCAACCGGCTGAGGGTAGGCTCCTCCACATGAGGATCTGACATTATCTGACTGAGAGGACTAGAGCTGGCAGGGTCGACTGCCATTGGGCGGGGGGCGGGGTGGGAGCACGCAAGAGGTCACAAGCCTTGGTATTCCTGCTGAGCCGTTGGCCGGCTAGGTTCCTCTGCCCTTACGCTTTTGGCTTTTGGCCCCCTTGGGGGCTTTTTGGGGTTTTGTAGAATTCATTGTAGAGCAAGGGGGGGAGGTTGGGGGGTGAAGGGACCTGACTGACCTGGTTGGGGATGGTCGGCTGTGGGTGGGTGGGAGGCAGTCTTCTAGTTCGTCTGTTGGGGCTGTTATGTGTGTTGAGTAAGGGTGGTGCAAGGGGAGGGTACTTGTGTGTTCAAAGTTGTGGGGTTGCTCATGGATTGTGGTGTCTGAGCCCCAGGGAGGGGCAATGTGTGACGCTGTGTTTTGCTGCCTCTCCGGTGCTCCCGGTGGGTGCCCCTGCTCAGGGGAACACTACTCAAGCTATCTTTAGACTACCGATGGATCAGTCACTATTGCAATGTTGAATGCCGCCTTGACTGATCCCACCCGCGCCCCACACAATATTAAAATGTTGACATGGAATGTACGGGGCCTAAATGATCACCGCAAGTTGAGGAAAGTCCTTAGTTACCTGCACCGTCACAGGGTTGACCTAGCCCTTCTACAGGAAACCCACTTGCCTATTCACAGTAAGATGTTACAGACGCGGGGATTGGCGGGACACACAGTGGCGTCTGGCTTCACAACACACTCCCGGGGGGTGCTGATCTGGGTTAGCCCATCCTCGCAACTGAAATTGATCCCGGTGGCGATGGACACTGAGGGGCGGTATGCCTTAGCCAGATGTGTGGGTAAGGGACTGGACCTTCTAGTTGTTAATGTATACGGCCCTAATTATGACAATCCTGACTTCTATGTTGCCCTGTCCGCACTATGTAGGAAGCACACAACCTGGGATGTTATGGGGGGGTGACTTCAACTTTGTTTTTGACCCCGAGAAAGACCGCTCCACAGGCCCTGCCCGGAGGCCGGTGGCTTCTGCTGTCTATATGAGAGCCGAATTAATCAAACTTGACTTGGTTGACGTTTGGAGGGAGAAGCACCCCACAATCGGAGGCTTCACACACTACTCGGCCTTCCATAATGTCCACACTCGTATAGACTACTGGTTGGCGACGTCTTCGGTTCAGCGTAGTATTGGCAGATGCGAGGTGCTACCACGCACCCTCTCTGACCACTCTCCTGTACTAATTCATATCGCTACAGCCCGGAGGGGTATTCCAGCATTTACTTGGAGGTTTCCCCCCTTTGCCCTGTTGGATGAGGTGTTTAGGGGCGGACTGGCGGAGGATATCGAGGGATTCTTTGCTGCGAATCTGGGTTCAGTAGACCACTTTTCCACGGTGTGGGAGTCGTTTAAAGTTTTTATTAGAGGCATGGCCATGTCCAAACACTCCAGTACACTACGCACTATTAGGCGAGAGTTAACCTCGATGGAGGCCACATTGGCAGACTTAGAGACTAAACAGCTCAGAGACCCTGGTTCTGACATTGATTCGGAGCTCGCCCCTGTGTTAGCAGAGTACCAGGAGCTGGCGGATAGGGAGGTCCTATACATGGGGAAATATGCCACTGCCCGTGTCTATGGAGAAGGGGACAGGCCGGGCGCCCTTCTGGCCCGTATGGTTCGGGGTTCACGCAAACCTCTAATCGTGGACGAACTGATCACCCCGGAGGGGGATGTGGTCACAGATGAGGAGCAAATTCTAACGACCTTTCGTCAATATTATGCGGACCTCTACCGATCCAAATCCCAAGGGGCGGAGGACGCCATTGACGATTATCTAGGACATATAGAAACGCCCTTCTTGCGAAATTCCGATAGGGAGTTCCTTATGGCCCCCTTTCACGAGGACGAAATTCTGGAAGCCTTGGCAGGCATGAGAGCGGGTAGTGCACCGGGCTCTGACGGGCTCACGGTGGGCTTCTACTCCCTCACTTGGTCACCCTCTTCGACGAGATCTGCGAGGATGGGGAAATGCCCCACACTATGCGGGAGGCGTTGCTAGTCACCATTCCGAAACCGGGGAAGCCGCTAAATATGTGCAGTTCGTATAGACCCCTTAGTCTGCTAAATGTAGATGCCAAAATATACGCGAAGGTGCTGGCCAATCGGCTAGCCCTCCTAGTCCCAGACCTGGTGGCCCCTGAACAGTCGGGGTTCGTCCCGTGTAGAAATCTGACGTACAATATACGTACGGTCCTGGGCACCATGCAGCATGTGCGGCAGGAGAATAGCGCGTTGGCGATTTTCCTGGATATGGAAAAAGCGTTCGACTCTGTCGAATGGCCGTTTATGATCCGGGTACTTCGGAAATTGGGCCTGGGCGAACCATTTTTGAAGAGGATTGGAGCGCTGTATCACCGACCAGCGGCCAGACTAAGACTGGGGGATAGAGTGACGGCGCCGATACATATCGGTAGAGGGACGCGGCAAGGCTGCCCCCTATCGCCGCTTCTTTATGCGCTGGTCGCGGAGCCATTGGCTTGCGCTATCCGGGAGTACCACAGTCTGGAAGGGATCAGCTTCCCCTCCTATAAGATAGGTATATCCACGTACGCTGATGACACCTTGCTGTACGTACGAGACCCAGAGTCTAACCTGACATCAGTCCTCCGGGAGGTGGTCCGCTTTGGCTCACTCTCGGGGCTGCGCGTAAACTGGGACAAGTCTATCGCATTCCCCCTCACTCCTGTGACACAACCCTTCACTATGGAGTACCCACTGCGGTGGACTACGGACTCGGTACGATACCTGGGCATACAACTGCACACTGACCCGGAAATCCTTGTCCGGGATAACTACGGCGTGGCCTATGCCAAGCTAGTTGAGGACGTGGATACTTGGTGCAGGCTCCCGCTGTCCCTATTGGGCAGAATTGCCATTATGAAGATGATTATTCTACCCCGGTTTCTGTTTCTGTTCACGAATCTACCAGTGGTGCTCTCGAGAGCTTTCTTTAAACAGCTCACGCAGGTCCTCATTCGGCTGGCCTGGGCCGGCAAGCAGCCCAGAATACGGTGGGCGACATTGATTCTCCCCTGCGAAATGGGGGGCCTGGGGGCCCCAGACATGGAACGTTACTACCGTGTCGCGCAGGCAGCCCACTTGCACTCTTGGGTTCACGGGGACGCGCGTACGCCGCACTTGCTCCTGGAGCGACTCTTTGCAGACCCGCTCCCTCTTCCGGCAACGATCGGCCTCCCATTGGATCGATCGGTCGGGCGTCTTGACTCCCTTAAGGCGACTAACCACGCATGGCATGCTCTGGTGCGTGCCCGCGACTGTGATAGGTTATATTCACCCCTGATGCCGATCGGATGGGCATTGTGGTTGAGACCCCTGAGGGAGAAGGGAGTGGTAGAATCCCTTCGCTCTTTGGGCTTGGAGAAAATGGAGGACCTATTTGCGGAGGGCACACTTAAAACCTGGGGTCAGCTAGATCAGCAGACTGTGAGCCCCACACTGCTTCAGCAATTCCAGTTCCACAGACTGCGCTCGGCTTATCGGGAGGAAATCGGCCTGGATATGAAGGAACCTGAGGAGATCCCAGAACTGTCCTATATTATTAAAACTAAATCTCCGGCTAAACTTCTCTCGTCTGTCAACAAGTTAGGTGTGTCACACCAGAGACTAACACCATCCAAAGCCAGAGAGGCATGGCAGGAGGATCTACAATCGCCCATAGATGATGGCATGTGGCGATACTGCTGCTCCAGCACCCGTAAGATCTCGCTTAATGGCAGGCACAGGCTGGTGCATTTTAAGTATCTCCAAAGGGTGTACTATACTCCAGAGCGACTGCACCGCTATGGCCTACGGCCCTCGGCGGAATGTGAACGCTGCCGCACTCCGGTTGCCGACTTTTTACACATGGCGTGGCTCTGCCCCGGCGTGCAAGCATTCTGGAATGAGGTGTTTGCGGAGCTTGATCAGATACTAGGCGTAACGCTCCCCAGGTCACCGGCACTGGCGCTACTAGGCTTTTCTAAGCCACTCCCGCCATCCCTTCGCCGACTGGCCGATCTGGCGTTATTGATTGCCAGGAGAGTAGTGGCATCCTGCTGGATGCGCGGACCGCTGCCCACCGTAGCCAGATGGAAGAGGGATCTGCGGTTTTGCTGTACCCAAACTGAGCTGTATAGTGAGTTGTTGCCACCTAGAAGTAGACCGAAAAACTTCTGGGACCTATATAAGGAATATTTGCGGGAGGGGGAGGAAGGTAGTTCTGACACGTCTGAGGTGGTGGATCTCCAGGACCAAGTTTCAGAGTAAAGGGCTGGACAGACGGAGGATTCCCCTTTGGGAAAGGGAGTGAGGTGGTCAACGGCGGGGCGCTGGGACATACACGTAGTTACTTGCATGAGTGGATTTAGCAAGGAGAGTCACTTAAGGGTTGGACACTGGGGGGGTATGGGATAAGGGGTAGTACGGGACATGGTCTTCACACATCACGTTTATCCTAGTGTGGACAGACCTGACGCTCCACGGAACACACAAGGGTGGGTGGGTAGAGTTTGGGGTTGGGGTTAGGGGGGGTTCTGGACGTTCTTGTTCCACTGTTGACCTAACACAGCAAGAGACCTTTCCTTTGAGTTGTTACCAATGTGTAATCAGTTGTCGTGCTGCGTAGAGTGCTGCCTTAGTGGGGGAGCTCATATCCATGATGCTGAGTCGTGACCCTTGCATATCGCCACCGGGCCCCCGGGATGCCGGTTAACATGGCTGTGTACCATCTTTTGATTGAGGGCTAGTTGTGCTCCATGTAGCCACGTAATTTATGCTTGCCAATGCATTTGTACCGACACTGAATTTGATGCTAATAAAGGTTTCTTGAATTAAAAAAAAAAAAAAACTATTTTACAATGGTGCCAGCAAGCTGCCAGCGCCGTTGTAAAATAGTTGCAAAGTTAGCTTGCACAGGAAGCACCTGCTTTGTTTTATCTAGTGGTTCCTGTGCAAGCTAACTTTGTAACTATTTTACAACGGTGCTGGCAGCTTGCTGGCGCCATTGTAAAATAGTTAAATGAGTGTGGGTTCAACTTTTGAACCCGTTACGTTCGCGGATTTTTTTTTTGCGGATTTTGCGGGAAATCCACAAAATTCGCGGATTGCGGATTTCCCGAAAATCCGCGAGCGTAACGGATTTCACGCTCATGCTTAAATGGGACTAAGACTGTGGGAGTTGTATTCTTCTCTACCCATATTGTTCTCTCCTTATATACCATTATCCTAATCAGCATAGGTACACACCTCTACTCTTTTTATTTAAACATGAAAGAAAGTTTTTTTAGAATTATCGATCTTTGTACTTTCTCTTTTACTGTAAAGATTTTAATTATTTGTACAGTTAATAAAAAAAACTAAACATGATTGTATGCTGAAGTGGATTCTGTATTTTTTCAAGATTCCACAGTATTACTGTGGGATGGAATTTGACTAATCATTTATACTTACCATTGCATTCCAGTCAATGAGGTGTCTGCAGGAGTGTTGGCTTTCCCTGTCTCCATTCCACCCAAGTTGATATGCTGGTAGTGAGCATCTTTTGATAAATGCGTGTTTTCTGGCCAGCTCGCACAGGGAGGAAGTTGGTGGTTCTATCTTTTGCTAGTTCCCCTCTGGATAACTAATAACAGGTTGAAAGTGATGGAGGCAAACTAAAATGTCAACCAAGATTAGGTTGATGTATTTCCCAAAAACATTGCGCTACTAATATGGAATGGGTCATCTAACTAATTAATTTTACTGTACTTTGTGAGATGGCTTTGTGCTCTACCATGTCATGGCCAAATATTCTTTCTGATGTTTTAAGTTTGAATTTTATGTAGGATTATGTTGTTATGCTCTGTTTTGGTTGTGCTCACTTAATTTTGCACCAATAATGTTTTGACTTTAGCTGTGTTTGCAAGCGATTTTTTTCTATGTATTTTAGTGTGTTGAATTTTTGCATGAGTCAATATACAGATACAACGGTATTGTACAATTGTTTTATGTCAATTCTTTTATTAACAACTTCTGCAGAACGTTACCAATTGACCTACCCTAAGTACCTACGCCTGCTACGATTGCCAGCGCTAATTAATGAGACTCGAGCGGGGCAGTAAACTGATAGGGTGGAGACACAGAAAGGTCACACGAAGCTTAAACTCATTAATCCAGAGAGAGTTGAGGGGGAAGAGGAAGGGCGTTGTTGGGGCAAGGTTGTGGTTGTTTATGGTTTTCTTATTCCTGTGTAGCACCCTGGGGGTCCTTAATGCATACTGTATAATTCAGTATCATTTTACACTGAAATAATAAAATAGATTGGAACCATAAGAATTTTATTTAAAGTTTTCCTTAGAACATACTGTTGATACACCCTCAATGATATACGGTGAAAGGCAGTGTTAAGAAGATCAAGCCAATTCAGCTTTCAAAATCTTACATTCTGATCTGACATTGTATTGTTGATTTCAAACAACAAGACAATGAAATGATCCTCAAAGGGATGGTGCTATCGATCCTGGACGTTAGTGAAGAAAAAAAAAACCACATGGTGTTAAAGTGTACCCACACTCACAACGGAGTATACATACCACCAAGATAATTTAAAAGAAGGCGGACCTTAGGTTTAATCAGGGTGGGGACTACTCCCTCTCCGCCGTGATTAAACTCCTCTGATGGTCCTATGCAGTAAGGGTCATCATAGGGAGACGTCTCTACCACCCACCTTACGTATTATTTTTGTGGGCGAAATTAGAGGCCGGTTTTCACTGCTTGTCACCTCCAGGAAAACCCTGGCAGTATGGGGCAGTAAAACTGGTAAATGCTCCCTTGCCATGGGAGAGGACTACCATGGAGAGGGGAGCATTTTCCTCTTGAAAATAAAATGAAAACAGTTTAGTGCAAAGCTCCGTCATGTTGAAGGAGCACTGCACCTAACTGTAAATAGCATTTACAGGAACCATTGTGACAGCAGTTCCTCTCACTGCTATAGAAATGCCCACTCGCTGCCCGGTCATTTCTAAATTTGGCAGACAGCACCACAGTCAGATCAGTGAAGTAATTTACTCCATATTCCTGATGGAGAAACGGACTATCTACCCTTATATAAATTAGGCCATAAGACACTTACTTGAGTATGTATGACCTGAGACGGAAACGTGGTGTTTTATAATTCATATTCTGCCATAAAGAGCACTATTAGAGAACCTTTGGCTTCCTAGGAAACACAGATGCAACGGTCAAGGGACAGCACAGGCCTGTAGCAAGGTTAGACATACTTGTCCAGATTTACTTCCCTGTTTGGAAACAAAGGCATCTCACCAGTACCAGATTGGGATTATCTCTCAAAATAAAAAGAAGGGGACTACACCAAGCCAAGAGACATGTTTAACAAAGGAATGATCGAACCATTCCAGCAAAATATATAAAAATAAAATACAATTAAATCAAAATACACAACAAATGTGACATTGGAGGTCAGCTAAGACCAGACACCAGAAGTATATAAGTAAGAGACTAGCAGAACCTTCCCACACCAGTGTTTCAAATAGAGGTGTAGGAGTAAGAAAAGCACGGATGGGTGTCTTTTTAGAACATAAAACAAATCCCAATAAACAAAAGAAGCCATCGGGGTCCGGTAAGAGAGTGTTACTCGCCATAAAGCACTTCAGATGCTCATCACGGGGAGCAAGTACTATAAAAATGTGTTACCATAAATTACAATAGTATTGTTGCACACAGTGGTAACAATGGGCGAGAACCAGTGTTTACTGCTGTATCAAATTTCATGTATCATCATGATAAAATACTGTATCCAGAATATTGACTTCCACAATATGGAAAGTATACATTGGTAAATACTAAATTGTTATTAACTCCACATCTATCTACCTTTAAAATATATTGTGCAAATGTTCATTCAATGTAATTCACGATTCGTGAAATATAGTCATTTATGTTGTATCGCCATAACACAAATTAGGACGCTAGAACAATATGCGCATTTAATAAATGAATGCAAAGTGGCAAATTTATGAAAAAGTGGCGCAGCACAGCAAGTCGCCTTGCTGCGCTGCACTGTATCACTGGAAAAGACCAGGAATGCGCCATAATTAAGGCATTCGCCACATTCCTGACATTTTCCCCTGTACTGGTGCACAATGGGCTGCCTAGCGCCAACACGGGCACCCTTACACAATTGTGCAAAGGTGCCTGAGTTGCATGCAGGGTTGTTTTTGAGCAAAAGGGGGAACCTTCTTACACAAAACAATCCTGAGAGTCTTTTTCCTCTTTCTATGTGTGCTGCATTTTGCAGCACATATAGAAAGAGGAAGTACACGGAGTCATTAAGATATTTCTCCTTGCTACACCCCTCCTGGACAGACTTATCTTTTTGGTGCATTCCCAGGTTGACAAGGGAATGTAAATCTGGCAATTCATCAAAACCATGGGAAGCTGTGTGGTTCCACCCATGCAACGCTCATAGAACGCCTTCCTAGCCCAAAGAAATGCAACACTGCGATTTTTGGAGCCACTCAAAATCACACAACTTCAAAAATCTGACTTAGAGGTTTGCGTCACATATGTACCACGTTGCGTGGTGCAAACGTGATGCAACTCTGTCATAAATATGCCATAAATATATAGTTCAGAAAGGCCATCTGAATGCATAAAGGGGTGACACAGATCTCTCAAGGATGTGTTCAGAGCTAATTATTAGCATGTAAATGATTAACAACAAAATGTTCTGAGTTAATCTTAAAAACATATTATTACAGTGAAATAGGTTATTTGCTAAACTTAGTACAGTTCAGGGATCAAGAACTACAAATACTAATCTCTTCAGAACAATAGCACCGATAGTAAAAAAAAGGATCCAATGATGAAGTTAATCCGAGTTTTACTTTCCCGGTTGTGAAGCCATCTCTGGTGAGCAGAGTGGAACATGGACCACGAAGCGGCCCACGCATCATATTTAGTTTTAAAAAGGCTCTAGCTTGCTTGGAAGTGTCTGAGCAGAAAATAAAGTGCTCTGGTTATTCCTAGGAACTGTTTGCTAACATAGCAGTGGTACACTATCGTTCAAAGTACATGAATTCATCTTTCAGCATATTTTGGGGATTTCTGTATCACAATGTATGCATCCTTTCCTCATTCATCTCAACTCATCTCCTACAAATAGTACATGTTGCTTAACCCCAGCAGCTGATATAGCAATTGGCAGCCAAAATTATACACCAATTGGGTAAACCTTTGTCACAAAGATACGTATAGATTAAATCTGTTTTGTCAACTTGGGCACGAGTTTCATGACTGTGAACTAAAATAACTCACCAAAGTAATCTGTCACTCGGTGCCTGGTCCTCGCTTCAACCAGACCACTTACTTGCAGGCTACGTCATTTTTTATTCAAACTGGCATATTTTCTTAATACAGTCTTATGTTTTGTTCAGGCAACCATGATCCATGTGCAGGTCCTTTATCGCATGGTGAGCACCTGACCAGAACGGACAATATATTATGGCACTTGTGGTTCTGCACTTCTGAATGCACGGCTTCATACATAAATAAAGCAGGGCAGCAGGGAGAGGCAGTAGGGAAACACCTGGCAAACAACAACTTTTTATAAAAGTAATAGTGGACATTTCCACAAGTGAAATTAAGGTGATTTTATCGCTCAGCGTGACCAGGACACCACTTTTGCTATGTGATGCTTTGTTTAAGAGCTTCCAACACTATTGAATTTTCTCCCAAAACTGTTGGTAGGGTTCAAATGATTCTGCAAAAATGCATAGAAGAGTTCTGACTGGCTGAACCTCTTCCACGTTCTCATGTCGTTCTCATGGCCCCTAACTCACCTGGTAATGAAACTTTGTAAAGAACAGAGACCAATGTGTATGCATGGGATTAATACATTTCATGGATATGAGATGCCCAAAGATGTTATGGTCCATTGAGGTAATAGTGAAATGATTAGCTAGGAGGCTGGAAAGCGGCTGCATGCAGCAAGTACACTGAAGGCGTGCCAAAGGCAAGCCCATGTGGGCCCTGTCTGCGCCTGATCACACTCAGCCCTCCCACCACCTATTGTTACACCGCCGAGAAAATCCTGGCTCTGGACTCCGGATGCTGTAGCAGCAACTCTTGCACCTACACCTCCAAGCAACCAAATGCCCCTTCACCTGCCGACACTTCTAATTCTCTTGCAATACAGCCCCATCACCCCACACAGGAGCACGCACCACCCTGACCAGAGCTCAGATCTACCAAACGTAACTGCTACCGACTCGAGAAACATAGGCGCTCCACCAAAAATCCCTCTGACAGAGCCGCTCACAAAGCAGCCCTCAACAAATACCACCTGCTCATCAAGGAAGCCAAAAAAGCTGACATCACAGTCCACATTAACACAGCAGCCAACTACATGAAATACCTATTCAAAATAGCCAAGGAATACTCCAACCTGGCAGCCACAGAGAAAACAATCAACCTTTCCCAAGATCTCTGCGACACCCTCTCCGACTATTTCCACACCAGGATCAACTCCATCCATAGCAACTTTGATCCCCAGACCACAGCTCTCAACCTCAACAACCTCGGACAACGTACGAACACCAGCCGTATGATCACCAAATGGACCCCACTCTCAACACAGTCTATCATGACTATCTTGTCATCCTTCCACTCCTGGGCACCCACCAACCCATGCCCCCTCCATCACTTCAACCTTGGAGCTCAACAGTATCCTCAATGCATCCATCACCACAGCATCCTTATCGGACAGTGGAAAAATGCAGGGATCAGTCCCCTTCTTAAAGAAGCCCTCCTCTGGTCCCAGCGACCTCAAAAATTCGACCGATCTCTCTGCACCCCTACCCTGCCATTGTCCACAAGAACTAATAACACCACTTGGTTTGGGTTCCCAACAGTAAGTCCAAGCCACTGACCAATATCTACCAAAACAAATGCCAGTACTGCTAATTCATTTAAACTCTCATTCTGGTGAACATATTGAAAATCCATGGACTTATAATTCTGTCTTGAATCAATCTTTTTCTTTTAAATAATTTTTCTTACCAAAATGTATACATTTTTCACATTAAAATTTTTTGAAAACCAACAGAAAACAAAGATCACATAAAGAGACTTTACATCAAAACATATTTACATATTCACATTCCTAATTTGCATCCAAACACCCCGCCATCTCCAGAACAACCTTCTGTGACACCATTTCCAACATAGCCAACTGGATGGTAGCCAATTGCCTTACCCTAAACTCCAACAAATACAGAAGTACATATCTTCGATAAAAACACATACAAATGGGACCAGAGATGGTGGCCAGCCGAACTTGGACACACACCAAAGACCACGCATGCAACCTCTGCATTATCCTCGACAGCGAACTCACCATGAAGCGGCAGATCAACGCATTTGCCTCTCCTGCTTTCACACCATTCGCATGCTCTGCAGAATCTTCAGATGGATCCCAGTCATCACCAGGAAGACCGCCACCCAGGCCCTAATCACCAGCCGCCTCGACTATGGCAACGCTCTCTACTCTGGCATCCTTACCCAACCCTTCAAGAGACTCCAGACCATACAGAAAGCTGCCGCCAGACTTATCCTGGACCTTCCCAAACAGACCCACATCACCCAACCTCAGAAACCCACACTGGCTATCCAGAAGAGATGCCAGTTCAAGACCCTCATGCACGAGTACAAGGCCCTACACGATCAAGGACTGGCTTACATCAACCACTGACTCACCTTCCATCAACCCACCAGACACCTGCGCTCTTCCTCTCTATCCCTCGTGCACACAGCCCGCATCCGCTGCAGCAGTGGCTGTGCCTTCTACTACATCCCTGCCAAGACCTGGAACTAACTCTCCCTGCACCATCCAACAGCACCCTCTTACGCAGATTTCAGAAAGAAAGTCAAGACCTGGCTTTTTGACAGAGACAATTCACCTCAGCGCCCAGATACCCCTAGGGTGACAGTGCCACGTTCTACAAATACTGATTGATTGATTAACTCCTTTAAAAATAGTTCCTTCAATGTACCATGGCTTCTTTATAGCTAGGGCTCAGGGTTTTATGGTATTTATTTTTTGGCCATTTCCGTTTGTATTTATCCATATTTATTTTTGGGCCATTTTATCTGTATTTATCCATATTAATTTTGTTTTTTTTGCATTTAAATAAAGTTGTAAAGCTGTACATTTCCATATCTATTTAACTGATAGGCGCACACTCATGTGTTTTAGATATTTAAGTTGCCAAATATTACATGACAATGCATCCACTGGTAAATACTAGCATTATAACATGAGTGTATATTGAGATTTGCTGTTATTTCAAGAAATTTCATCCTGTTTTTTCATTTCCCATGCTATCAATCCGCTCAGCTGCTGGTCTATAATTCATGTAAGACAGCACGAAAAGTCACTTAAAAGAAGCACAATTTTCTGTATTCATCCACTTTTAATGGCAATGAAGAAACATCAGTTCCACAAAGAATTTAAGGTTGCAATCAGGATGTTTTAAAATAGGGGCTGTTGTGAATGAATGCTTGCTCTTTCGAAAGGCAGTCACTTAAACCATAGCCCATTGAAAAGGTAACTCTTTTGAGTCCACTTGGAGATGGGACGTTCAATTTGTTAGAAGTCCTGCATGAAATGTCTATATGTATGGAGAAGCCAGGAATCTTTTGTTTCTTTAATAGTTCGAGGTGGGGGCCAGTCTCCAACTGTTTTCACTTTCTTCTGATCCTTTAGAATTCCTATTTGAGAGATTCTAAATCTCAAATCTCAAGAATTTTTCTAACTTGGCAAATCGGGAGTGCTCTCCTAGCCATCTCAAAACTTCCTTTACATGTCCACGATGAGATTTTCTCTGAATATTATGTCATTTAGATATATGATAATGTATGCATCTAGTACACCTGAAACTATTTATTTTACAAAGTGTGGAAAGGTGGCTGGGGCTTTCACAAACAGAAGGGGCTTACGAGACACAGAAAGTATCTATATATTGTGCTGAAGGCAGTCTTCCATTTGTCTCTCTGCTGAATCTTTACTAAATTCTAGGCCCATCTAAGATGTCATTGGATAATATTTTAGCTGATTTTATTTGATCCAATATAACAGCAATTAACAGGATTGGACATCTATTTCGGATTGTAACAGTACTGAGGTCTCTACAATCTTTGCAGCGTCTAAACTCTACTCCTGGTTTTATGGTGAAGAAAAAGGGAGCTCCTGTTAGCCAGATGGAGCGGTGTATGTCTCCTGTGTAGATTTTTCTTTAAGTATTCTTGAAGTACCACCTCTTTCTAAACTGTTGGTCAATGGATTTTCCTTTTATGGAATCTTAGCTCTGGGTACCAAAATAATAGAGGAATCGTAGAGACAATGAGGAGGCAATTGACTAGTAACGTTCTTACTAAATATGTCCTGGGAATCCTTATAGGTATCTGGTAAGTTTGAATGGTATTGTGAGTGAATGGAAGAACACGATTCAGTCCCCTCCTAGGAAAACAATTCTGTAGGCACCTCGGAGAACATCTGCTTACCTCAGTCAATAAAGGGATCGTGCTTTCTGAGCCACAGAGTTTCCAGAACAATGGCAAAAAAAGGGGTCTCAAAAGGGCCAAATTGGATAGTTTCAAAATGCGCATTATCCAAAGCTTTCCTAAACTTCACTTGATAGCAGCTGTTTTCCAACCATCCCCACATTAGCTTCAGGATATTCTCCTTTGGAAGAAGTTGCGGCTGCTGAAATCATTGATCCGTGAAACATCCAGAAACGCCACACTTTATTAGGGTGAGGAATGGTAAGAGGTCCTGGCTGGTAAGTAACTTTATCAGACATTCTAATGCTATTTTCCATTGTCTTCAACTGTTGGGCTGAACCTCAAGACATAAAGGGTATTCAGCTGGGGTTCACTGTCCACTGCTGAGCCCTGGAGTTTCCCACCAGGTTTGGGCAATCCTTGACGAAATTGTGAGCCTTCCAACAACAAATACACAAACCCTCTTTTCTTCAGGGGCTTTTTCTTCAGCATTTAACATTCTGTGAGTATTTCCCAACAGAATTGGCTTGTCAGAAGAGCTCCTGCCTTCTTTGGCTGATTCCTTTTGGACAGGGACCCGATCACTCTGTAGAATCCACCCCCTCTTCTGTGATTATTGACTTTGATGTGCATCATTTTGCAAGGTGAGATGTATCAGTGCAGGGGATGTAGTGGGTCTGTTAACAACAAGAGAGAGCACTTCTTTTAACTCCTCTCAAAGGCCTTGATAAAATGCTGCACTCGCAGACTCATCCGTCCAAGCGTCTTCAGTAACCAACAGTTGCAAGCGACTGATGTACAATACTAGGTCCTCTTTTCCTTGGTGGGTAGGTAGCTTTCATGGGTTGTTACTCTGCTTTATTCGAAAGATAACCATGAACTGTTTTACAAAGTTCACCTAAGTAGAAAGACACAGATTTTGGTTCAGTGTTAGAGGGGTAACCCAGGCTAAGGTGTCTTTACTTAAATAAGACAACAGTAATATGCAAGTTGCATTGACCCATGGATCCTTAAAAACGGTGAGGATCTCAAGAAAATACTTCAGGTGGTTCCATAACTGGACAACCGACATGGAGTTGTTCTCTCCAGCATCCAAAGATGTTGATGTATGAAGATGGGTGGCAATTGCAAAAACAACAAGTGATGGACTGAATGTGGATCAATGTCACACATTCCCCCAGTCAAAAGATCTGGGCCCAAATCCATCTTTTTTTGCACTCCACACCACCCTGGGTTAGACAATGTGTGACATTGATCCACATTCGGTCCATCACTTGTTGTTTTTGCAATTGCCGCCCTAAGTGCGCTGGGGATGCCCAGACGTGGGTCCCAGGCACTCCACACCACTTGGAGTCAAGCTAGCCGGGCTGATGAGAGGTGTTACCTCGAAACCGGTCCGGTCCTCGGATGCTTGATTCCGTTCTGGGAAGGACATGGCTTTAGTAGTTCATACTGGACTGTTCCCATGGGGCAACAGGGTCAGAGCTGATTTGCATATCGCCATTGTCTAACCCAGGGTGGTGTGGAGTGCAGAAAAACGATGGATTTGGGCCCAGATCTTTTGACTGGGGGAATGTGTGACATTGATCCACATTCGGTCCATCACTTGTTGTTTTTGCAATTGCCGTATGAAGATGGGTGGCATAAATAGCCCTCCTTCCTGGGAGGTGCTGAGAGGGTTAATCAACTGATGACGTTTTTAAAGTAAAACAGACCGCTCCTGTCATGCGACTTCAAGATTTAATAAAAGGTGTCCCGCACCTACAGAGTCCTGACCGCAGACTCCCTTTTTGTGGATCCAGCAATCGGACCATAGTACTATGACAGGAGTATGTGGAGGTCAAGACCACAACCCTCCTAGAGCTCATGATACATATCAATCAATCAATCAAATAATTTATAGACTACACTACATACCCGGAAGGGTTCAAAGGCGCTGAGGGAGGGGAGAAGGGGGTGCTGTAGCTACTGGTCGAACAGCCAGGTCTTGAGTTGTCTCCTGAAGGTTAGTAGGTCCTTCAGCACGTTGTTAGTCTAAATGTGTCTGCTCCTTCACATCTGTCTTAGTAGTTTTGTTAGTAGTATGTCACAGCCACTCTTGTCCCTAGCTGAGCCTTGGGACCCGTCACTGACTTGCAAATACTGGTGAAAAATATTTGATTGATACTTAATTGCCTTACAGTCTTGAATATTCTGTACTCCTACATTATCCTAAAGTGGAAAGAAATAAAATATGCATGAGTATCCATAAAGTTATTGTGAGGGTGGCACAGGGTGATCTTGGAGATGACTTTGAAATGTCTGCTGGGAATTGGCATTGTGGTTGTTATATGAAAGTATTTGGAGAGGCCGAATCTATTTGCCAGAGTTCAAGGAAACAATGAAACCTTATCTATACTACTATTATAAAGAGAGAACTTGCACCTTTAGGCAATGTAAACTCGGGAACCACAGCGCCAATCTACACACCCGATACACCGTTGAAATCGGCAGGGTGTGTAGATGGTCATAGGCTTTAAAAAATTTAAAAATAAACGTTATATAAAAAGTTTAATTTTTACAAAAAGTAGTTCCCCCAAAGTAGCGCCGGCCGCGACTGTGCGTCGTCACGTCAGGAGCAGGGGAAGAGCAGCGTCCCAGGAGCGGCGGACATGGCGCGCAGGGGAGGAGCGGTGAAGTGAGGCCAGCGGCGGAGCGGAGAGGCGGATATGGCGCGGGGAGGAGCGGCGGCGGACAGGTGGTGAGTGGCAGAGCGGCGGAGCGGAGAAATATGGACCGGCGGTGTGAGCAGCAGAGGCAAGGTAAGAATCCGGGGCAGCCAGGGTCGGGGCGGGCGGGCGGGGCACAGGCTGCTGGGGAATGTCAGGGCAGGCGGGGGTAGGGGAAGCCAGCATTTCAGGTTGCGTGCTCTCCTGCCCACGCAAACCTGAAATGCAGCCCCCAGCCCCCTTCTACCCCAGGCAACGCTGGGGCGGGCTGCTAGTAACTTATAAAGCAGCGTTACCAGGTGCATCCATCTCTTGTGATTTTAGAGAGCTAAAGGAATCTCCTGTTGGGTGATAAGCTGTACCAATCGCCCTGGATTTTAGGGGAATGTCTTGTTAGGGACGTAGAATAGAAAAAGCTGTAGCTGTTGCTGACGAAGTAGAGTAAACAACTAATTATGTCAAAGAGATGAAAAGTGAGCAGCGGAGTAATGCTGAAAAGAATTAGGACATTTTCAGGGGCCAAATTATGAGACAGATACTGTTTGGGGCAAAAACATTTTGAGTAAGACTAACTTGGGAAAAATATAGTAGCCTAGGACATCTGTCTGATAGTGAGAGGTCCTATGCCAGCATCGTTAAGTGTGGCAACAAATGGCATTATGCGAGGGTGCACATAGAGGCTACGGCAGGACCAAAGTGATGGAATAACTGGGAGACGAAACAAATATATTGATGTTTCAAGTGGGTCCCGGGGGTTCTGAGGGTGAAGTTTTGGAGACTCTCAAGAATAAGTTGTTTCTAAATGGGCATATGATAGATGGAGGTTATGGTTTGTCTCCTCTCCAGCTGGACTAACAAGAATCTTTGTCTTTGACCGGATGTCAAGTCAATCAAAGGCCATGTGAAACAAAACACCCCTCTGGAGAATCAGACCAGCACGCTAGAGTTCTAGAATAAGTTAATAAATTAGGGTACATCAGTGTACGCATACCTGTTGTCAGGCTTGACAACAGCATACCCCGGCCATGGCAAAAAGTACCAAGGTCGGGTCAATCTCACCAAGCTCAACGGTGCAACACGTGGCATGGCCACCACATAGACGGCAGCTACAAATGCGTGCTAGCAGCAGGACCACACATGCATGAAAATGCAATATGATCCTAGGCTCTGAAGCAGGGTCTTCTTCAGGACCAGAGTGGTAAATAGAACTCAGGCAGGCTGCAGGGTCTGCAGATGGTACTGACCCATTTCAGGTCGGCTGGAATTGAGAGGCAACCTCCATTATATGAGAGCTGAGTGCCTGTGCCACACCACAGACCTACACCAAAAGCCATGAAAGCAGACGGACGTTTGGCTGCCCCGTCTTTCACACCAACAAGGCCCTTCATGGACAAAATAGCAAAGACATTTACTTTCCAGGAAGCTTTAATCAAGTTTCTTGGCCATGCAGCTCAGATCCACAACTCTTTCCATGATGGAACCAGATCTCACTGTGGACATTGCGAAATTTCACTTTGCCCATCAGGCAGTCCAGCAGGTAGTATGACCAACTGTCCCAAAGGGCTGTCAGCAACTATCACCTCCAGCACACATTCGGAAACCTTGAGTGCTGCTGCGTTGTGTAAGGACTTGATGCTGCTAGTGCACCGCGTTGATTGCATATGTAAATATAGTGCTGTTTGAAGAGATCATGTTTCTTTACTTGTCATTAAATGTCAACAAATTTAGGACAACAAAACTCAGAAGCAGCGAGGAATAACAATAAAAGATGGACAAAAGAGTATTGCCCAGTGTTTCATTGTGCATGGGTGCAGCTAGTAGTTCTGTCAGAAACCCCAGCCTACCTAGCCACAAGTTCAGAGGTTTCCCACAGCCTAAGCCTGTGTCTGATGTACAATAATAACATGCTCCGAGTCTCTGTGGTCTTCAAAAAACAAACAACTCTTCACTGCACATTCAATTCTGCAACATTTGTAAATCAACTTGTTGTACATTCTCACTCACCCTACATTTTCTGTGATACCATTACACTGCAGAGGTCACTCTAGCATTCCCTGGCCCCTCTAGCCAATATACTAGTACACCCATTAAAAATGCACTCTTACTGAAGTAATCGACTGCTTATGTACCCCCATTGCATTTCTTACATAGTTCATTGATTAATGTGTTGAGTGCATATTTCTTATTTCTAAATGTAAGCTGCATTTGGGGTTGTATACACATGTGCACTGTATATCATTTGCTTTATATATACCTTACTATTGTAATTATTCATATATGTATTCACATAATTTATAATGTTTTATAGAATTATGTGCAGGTGCAACAAGATTAATATGTTAATTCTCACATTTGACATCTTTTGATGTGATTCATGTGCTTTTCAAAATAGCCAGAAAAGTATGTTTAAGTTGGGCGTGGGTGTTGATATTGCATTTATGTTCTTGCAGAGGGGATATTGTTGGCTTCCTGGGAGACTCAGTTTGAGCAAGCATCACTGTAATCATCCTTTGTGAAGGCCACAGGCGGCCATCTCTGAGCCAGCCTAGCCTAATCGGTTTGCTGGGTATGCTATCATAACAACACTCACACAAGCGCAGTGGCAGCTTCTGCTCTAAGGCAGAGGAGCGTCACCCCACTGCTTTTCAGCAGTGTAAATAAAGGAAAAATAAAATGATAATAACTCAATGTTATTATCATTTTATATTTGGACTGGGCTGTTCTGCTCATAGAGCAGGGGGAGGAGTGATGGGCACTCTGTAAGTGCGCATGAATGTTTGGCCGGCCGTCTTGGGCTGGCCAAACAGTCATGCCCACTTTGCATGTTCTCCACCCAGGCGGCATCACAGTCTGGGTGGAGAACATATCTAGGCATCCAGACCCTATCTGAGTGCGGAACCAAGGCGCTCGGACCAATGACAACGCTGGATTGCAGGGTTGTGATTGACTTAGGGGAGCCTGGCTGCTTCATGTTCCGGCCCAACACGGCGGAGAGACCTAGTGATAAGGTAAGATTGTTTTTTCTTTTTTTACACCCCCACCTCTCTCCGCCCCAGACTCGCCACCCCTGATCCGTGCCGGTTGCCACTGCACAAGTGTTCACATGAAACTCATATATGCAGTTTACAGTAAGACAGCAATACAACTTAGTATTTCTGTATTTTCGTAGATAAATATTGTATGTATATGGCTGTTTGATGAAACCAATATAGCTGAACCACACACACTGTTTCCACAACTTTTTTGATTATGGTATGTCACTTGGGATAATGTGCACTATACACTGATTCCTTAATTCTCTTTAAATAGTTGCATGATCTATGCTTAATAAATTGGACTTAAATGTTTGAAAATATCTACAAAATACTTATTCTCTCTCGATTTAATCTGGACAGTTACTTTGCTGTCTTACTGTAAATTGCATATATGAGTCCCATGTGAGGGCTTGTATAAGGTTTGTTTCAATACCCAAGTTTGCGTGGACATTTGGGTTGCTCTCGTCTTGTATAATATATAGGTATGCCATTTTGTCCTCAAAACAGATTCAGAGAATGACCTTTTCACTACAGAACAAACACACTGGTTGTTGTACTAAGGTATGCGGGTGAGAGGCCACCTTAAACACTTGGACAGGCCGTTTTGGTGCAAAGGCAACTTAGCTAGAGGTAACAAGGTTGAGGTTGAAGAACAGAGACTCGTTCCATCTTTCCGTGCAAGGAAATCTCAAATACCATTAAAATGTTGCAATTCTTCTTAACATTTTGTCAATCACTTCCATTGCAACTATTTTGCTTATCTTTACAGTTACAGCTATACAGCGTATTTGTAATAGGACAATTATTTTAATAAAATCATAAAATATATTCCTACTGTGTATTCTTAAGTGTGTCTATTTACGGTGAAAAGATGCTTGGAACCCACTAACAACAAATACTGCTGTGAGTCTCACGGGACAGCTCACTGCCTATAATACACAATCCACATTTTATTGCACAGGCGGCTCGTGGGTTACAGTCCAACAAGTTTACTGTCACACGTTGGTAAGTTGGCGTCGAGCCTGCACTTTCACTAGAGAATTTAGAAAACCTATTATTTGGCTGTGTTTTGTACGAAACCTACAAATAAAGATCACTGCCATCATGACTAGCAATATGACATGAGAAAACGGCCATCTGAAAATGTGTCGGCATGAAAAGGAAGTTTTATTGAGTCAGGGATAATGCTGAAGATGAAAATCACAGGACTGCTAGAGTTGGAAATCTGATAAATTGGCATAAAATCAAATCCTACAAGAAACCTTGTTATTTTAGACAAATTATAAAGATATCTCCAAAATGGAAAAATTTAAATAAATGGATGCAGACAAGGAAAGTCCAGAAATGGCATGTAAAGTATGTCTGTTCCTCAAACGATGAACCTTACAGGCTGGTACTGATTGCAAACAAATCCCTCCAACCTATTACATGTTTTTAAGTGGACTGTATAGCTGGCAATCTCATTCATTTGTAGAACTCCATCCAACCTGGCACATTAAATAGCATTTTGTCCACAGAACATTTTATATATGTCTTCCAACCTTTGGAACTTACAAGGGTGGGTTGCCTAAAACAACACCGAGTGGCCAAGTGTTATGCCTGGGTAGACACGTGTTTGTTGTCTGTTGACACTTCCACAAATGTGTGCCTGTCCTTAGCATCCATTAGAGCAATCTGTAGTGTGAAAAATGAATTACATATAAGATTTGAGCATCTTCACCAACACTCGCTATGACTGTAAAACATTTCATTTACGTTATTGTTATCAGCTCACATTACATATATATATATATTCATAGAAAAAACCATAGGTTATAGTGGATGTATAGTTAGGAATTTGCATTTACAAAACCTTGAAAATTCAATGAAAAAACCATTGGTTTTAGGCCATATATAGTTAGGAATTAGCATTTACAAAACCTTATTTTACTCGCATAAAACCATTGAAATTCCATATATAGTTAGAAGCGCTAACTATATATCGCGCACCCGCAATCCACTGCTGATGATGTCACATATTACATCATTCATGACAAAAGTCTTGGGGGCCTCCGACTCCCGCAGGCTTCTGGTGGGGAGCGGCTGCCATGATTGCTCGTGGAATGCCCACGACGGAGCTACGAGATGGTAGTGGTCTCATGCTGACGCCTGCTTAAGTCTGAAACATCCAGAAACACTATAGACTACCAATTCGATCAGTTCCGGTAGCGCCCCAACATGACCCGGAAGAGAAGAACTTGCCCTCCCCTCTTTGACTGATGGTTCTTGTTGCCTGTCCCCTCTGTTCTCATTTAACAGAACTTTTTGGACTGCTGAAAGGGGTTGTGTTCTGAACGCTGGTTGGTGGAGACATTTAGACTATATTCTTGACCTACGTTGTCGCGTAATGCGTTTTATGACACGCCGCGTTAGCGCACCCGGAAGCGATCCGAGGCGCGGCGCGCAGCGCGTAACGTAAGCATAACAGGTCATGTGACTTGTTAATAAAACTTTTCATTGGTTCATTTTACTTTTGTTAATTTAATGATGAAAAGCTTGGTCATATGACCTAAAAATTACGCTTTTTATTATTTTCGAACAATATTTTTTTTTCAAACATATGTTATAATATTCCAGGCTAATGTACTTTCCCGGAAAATTTACAACTGTCTTGCAAGTAAAATATATTCCTTTTTCGAGAAAAAGGGCGTTTCTTCCTTCCATGACGGAGCCGTTGAGTAAAAGAGATTCGGCCTGCTGTCTTAGTCGCCGATACGCCTGATTATCAGATTCTTATCGATCACTTTATGTTGCAGACATGAAAAACACAACTGCCCTTGACCATTTATCTTTACTGCGTTCCTACATATAAAACCTTTTATCCGTCATGTAATTGGACTGCTTTATTTCACTTGCCTTTTACTGATTCGAAAACAGTGACTAAAAGTAAAAACTTTACCAATGTAAATACTACTACCGTGTTTTGTTTTAAAAACCTTTATTGTGAAAATGTCAGTATACAAATACGGGCCTATAACCACGTGGGCCGGCCACGGAGCAAACTGAAATCGTATATGATGAGGAGACATTTACACTGTAGAGGAACGTAACGAGCGGGCCATTAGGTTGCAAGAACTAAGGTGTCTAACAGTTGCGGAATCGGTGGACATACATTTTGTAATTAAAATAGAACAGGGCCACTTACAATAACATTTTCTAGATATACATTTGCGGGCAAGGAGTTACGAGTCCCATTTATACCGGCGCCATTTTGGGCTAGGCCGGGCAGGTCCAAGATATAGTCAAAATGTCTCCACCAACCATCGGCCAGACCAGAACCCCTTTCGGCCCTTTATGCTACAAGATGGTGTCTTCCATTCAGAAAATATTGTTGGCAGCAGTTTGAAAGGAAACAGAAACAGCCGTTCTCCTAGTGAGTTTCACATTGTTACATTTAGGAAGAATGTTGAAGAGTAGTATGTGGAAAATCTGAAGCCATTTTTCTACAAACTCTCAATCAGACTTGGATGGAAAAAAAAAACTTGAAGAATGTACAAACTGAAAACCAATTTTTGTCTGTATAGCACCAACAGTAACGCTTGAGTCAGCTTTGTGTCAAGCCGCCATTTTCATTCAATCAATAGCGTCCCCCTGCACACATTCAGGGACCTGATCGTGTCTTCAGATGAAACGGATTGTAGGAAAAGAAGCAGAAAGGAAAAGGCAAAAAGTTCCGCCGGACCTAGTGAAGCTGCAGCAGGTGCAAATAAGCTTCAGACAGTCTTACAAGCACTGCTCAGAACTCTCAACTGAGGCACTCAACATCCAGGACTTGCCATTCGGATCTTGGCGCCTTGTGCTGGTTCCGACCTAGACACATCGGTCCACTACTGACATCACCTCATAAGCCAACGGGGCACCCCACGCGACTTTCGGCGCAGCATTGTAGGATGGCCACACCAGTGCGGCAACTTGCTGGACACAACATCGGGGCCATCCAGATCTCGGCGCGTTCGACTCACTGTACCGCAACAGTGACCGCAACTCAGCTGGACACGCCGTCTTTCGGCGCAGCATTGTAGGATGGCCACACCAGTGCGGCAATTTGCTGGACACCACCTCGGTGCCATCCGGATCTCGGCGCGTTCGAGTCACTGTACCGCAACAGTGACCGCAATTCAGCTGGACACGCCGTCTTTCGGCGCAGCATTGTAGGATGGCCACACCAGTGCGACAATTTGCTGGACACCACCTCGGTGCCATCCGGATCTCGGCGCGTTCGAGTCACTGTACCGCAACAGTGACCGCAACTCAGCTGGACACGCCGTCTTTCGGCGCAGAATTGTAGGATGGCCACACCAGTGCGGCAATTTGCTGGACACCACCTCGGTGCCATCCGGATCTCGGCGCGTTCGAGTCACTGTACCGCAACAGTGACCGCAACTCAGCTGGACACGCCGTCTTTCGGCGCAGCATTGTAGGATGGCCACACCAGTGCGGCAATTTGCTGGACACCACCTCGGTACCATCCGGATCTCGGCCCGTTGTGCTGCCTTCGGCCTATTCGCACATCGGTCCGCTACTGACGCCGCCTCACGTGCCAACGGATTTTCTACGCTTTTTGTAGCCCTATGCCGCATAACAGGTCATGTGACTTGTTTATAAAACTTTTCATTGGTTCATTTTACTTTTGGTTTCCTAAAGATGGAAGGCTTGGTCATATGACCTAAAAATAACACTTTTCATTGGTTTAGAACATTTTTTTTTCCCAAACGATGAAAGCCCCACCTTGTTTCTGGATCATTCAGACTGAAGCTGGCGTCAGCATGAGAGCACCACCATCTCGTGGCTCCGTCGTGGTCATTCCGCGAGCAATCATGGCACCCGCTCCCCACCGGAAGCCTGCGGGAGTCGGGGGCCCCCAAGACTTTTGTACAATCTTCACGGCTGAGGGGACGCTTTTCGAGAATGGAGCCCAAGCCCTAGCAGGCAAGCGTCCGAGTTCCAAAGTGTCCCAGGGCCATTTCAGTGGACCAGGCCCAAAACCGAGGAGCCGTCCGCCATTTAAAGAGCCATGTGGCAGCCGCCTATCGCTGCACTGCAAGAGTGGGAGCAACTCAACAACATGGTGAGCGAGACGCTGTAACCGCAAGAGCGGGCGCAACTCAGCTAGATGGCCGCCACCTGGGGAGGCCCGTTCACGCCGCCTCCCCCACGCCCCCCCCCCGGGCCGCCGCACGCCAATTTTCGGAGCAGCATTGTAGGATACCAAAACCAGTGCGGCAGTTTACTGGACATCACCTGGGTGCCTGTCGTACATGTTGTGTCAGCCATGTGACACTGGACACAGACCGCTACTGACGAGGCCTCCCCCCGCACCACCCGGGACGCCCCACGCTGTTTTTCTGTGCTGCATTGTAGGATCCCTAAACCAGTGCGGCACCCAGGCGACATCACCTGGGTGCCGTCCAGAACTCTGCACGTTGTGCTGCCTTGGGACTATTCGCACAACAGACCGCTACTGACGAGGCCTCCCCCCGCCCCACCCGGGACGCCCCACGCCAATTTTCGGAGCAGCATTGTAGGATCCCTAAACCAGTGCGGCACCCAGGCGACATCACCTGGGTGCCGTCCAGAACTCTGCACGTTGTGCTGCCTTGGGACTATTCGCACAAAAGACAGCTTCTAACCATTGTTGCTTTTTGTGTTGAGAAATGTTTAAATGTTTTTAGTTTTTGTTCCGTTCGTTAAAGTTAATAGTTAATAAAGTTTTATAACCTTACTTTGTTGGAGTGTTATCTATTTTTTTAAAAACGGGTGAATGGGGCCTTGAATCGGGTTATTGTCATGTGTGGGCTTTGGAAGTGTGCTGCTGCAGGATCGGACATTTCAAACTCAAATGCACGTTCTTTTTCTTACCTTTCCGAAGCATGGAGCGCAATAGCAAGCAGAGAAAGGGTGATGCACGTGTTGAACACTACCTGACCTGGCAAGTTGCTGGCAGTGCCCCCCCGCCCGCTCCTGAAAGAGGAAACACACACACCGCCGCTCCGAGTACTTCACAAATCTTTAAAAGACCATGCGCTTGTTCATGAGGCTTAAATGGTTTATCACCTCTTCTAGAACCCCTGCATCGACCCTCTGACGTTTCCTGGAAAAATTACCATGTAACACAATACCAAGCCCTGTCAGCTGAAACCCCCAAGGAATCGTGGGGCATATTATCAAGGGGGTTTATCTCCGCTTTTTTGGCTTTAAAAGCCATGAAAGCGGAGATAAAATTATCTCCCTATTACCAAGCTGTCGCTAACACCAGTTAGTGACAGCTAAAAGGAGATAGCGACCATCTTGGGCCCCGCTTTGCATGTCAGTGATACTTATCACTAATGACATGCAAAGTGGCGTGCCAAGATGTTAGCGACTGGAAACAGTCCCTAACATCGCTACCTTCTATTACCAACTTTTGGAGATATCTCCAAAATCTAACACCTGCCCTGAGCAGTTCTTAGCCATGTTATCCAATGGGAGGTGGATAACATGGCTAAGAGCATTTGCTCGATAATACATGAATATCGCTGACTTTTCTGCGATAATAGCAAGGTTTATCTGCGATAAAAATCGCCGATGTGCGGCGATAATTTTTGTCTCTAAACAAGTTAGAGACAAAAATTATCGCTAGTTGTTCGTAATATGCCCCCGGGTTTTTGCTTGCAGAAATCGGGAGGCGGGAGACTAGCACTGAAATCAGTAGTCACACGCCTGAATCGGGAGGGTTGGCATGTCTGAATTCTCTACAGCTGGGGCCATAAACTACATCCGCAGGGGTAGGTGATAGCCTGGGACCAGCCTGGCATCTAAAATGGATGCCGTGCACGACAAAATTGTGGCATTGGAAAAAAGGCAAGATGGCGCAGCCGCTGGAAGAGATGTATCAACATATATGAGCCTCCTCAGCCACCCTCAGGAAACATAGGGGATTAGGATACGTCTCCCGCACCCCCTTATACCTAGTAATTTAATTAACGAAGCACAAAATGGCGAATTCCCGTTTCGCTACCAGTTTGCGGCCCAGTTCGCGGCCCGTGAAGCGCTTCTACCGTGAAAAATCATTTTTTTTTTCTTTTCCCCACGGGACTCTTTAATAACCCCAACAACATTCCTAGGGGGTCAAGAGGGGGATACCTTGCCCCCTTTCATTAAATTCCCCCTTAGTTTTTCACCTCTTCTTCTCTCTCGATCCTACCGAGAGACAAGATGGCGGCCGCTCCGGACTGTCACGCAGCAAAATAAAAAAAAGCTCACGCACAGCCGCTGGAAGAGATGTATCAACATATATCAGCCTCCTCAGCCACCCTCAGGAAACATAGGGGATTAGGATACGTCTCCCGCACCCCCTTATACCTAGTAATTTAATTAACGAAGCACAAAATGGCGAATTCCCGTTTCGCTACCAGTTTGCGGCCCAGTTCGCGGCCCGTGAAGCGCTTCTACCGTGAAAAATCATTTTTTTTTCCTTTTCCCCACAGGACCCTTAAATAACCCCAACAACATTCCTAGGGGGTCAAGAGGGGGATACCTTGCCCCCTTTCATTAAATTCCCCCTTCGTTTTTCACCTCTTCTTCTCTCTCGATCCTACCGAGAGACAAGATGGCGGCCGCTCCGGACTGTCACGCAGCAAAATAAAAAAAAGCTCACGCACAGCCGCTGGAAGAGATGTATCAACATATATCAGCCTCCTCAGCCACCCTCAGGAAACATAGGGGATTAGGATACGTCTCCCGCACCCCCTTATACCTAGTAATTTAATTAACGAAGCACAAAATGGCGAATTCCCGTTTCGCTACCAGTTTGCGGCCCAGTTCGCGGCCCGTGAAGCGCTTCTACCGTGAAAAATCATTTTTTTTTCCTTTTCCCCACAGGACCCTTTAATAACCCCAACAACATTCCTAGGGGGTCAAGAGGGGGATACCTTGCCCCCTTTCATTAAATTCCCCCTTCGTTTTTCACCTCTTCTTCTCTCTCGATCCTACCGAGAGACAAGATGGCGGCCGCTCCGGACTGTTTAGAATGTTGACAGACACCGGAGAGCCAATCAGCTTTCTGCGCGCAAAGTTCCGATAAGCGAAAAGTAAGCGGACCGGATCGCTGCCCGGAGCGCTGTTACAGATATATATCTTGATTTAAACGTTAATTTCTCAAAATCCACTGAAGCACATATATTGAGACCTAGCAAAGGCACATCGGGCTACCAGTCCCTACAATTTTGCCAAGTTTCGTGCAAATCCATTCAGCCGTTCGAGCTAAAAGTGAGGCCAAAGGCCCTATGGAAAAATGAATGGGAAAAACGCGTTTTGGGACCCCCCTTTTTTCTCGGCCCCCCCTTGACGAAACCCCACCAAATTTTCAGGGGCTGCTCAGAAACAAAATGTGCCATTTTCCTGAAAATTTCAGCCGATTCCGTCCACAAACGCCAAAGTTATTAGACATAGAATTTTCAGAAATCCCATAGGGAAAAAATCCTAACTATATATACCTACTGGCGATAGCCAGTAGGTAATATATATATATATATATGTATATATATATATATATATTTATATATATATATATATATATATATATATTTATATGGAAGGGCACCACATGTGCTCCCTCAACCCTAATCTCTAGGACTTCTACAATCCCCAAGAAGCTTTGCTGCAATCACCAACAGTGTGTGTTAGGAGCTTGAAAGCATAGAGCATGATGGCAAGCCAATGCATTTCACTTTCACGAGGCAGAATCTCCACTAGCGAATGGACAGCAAATCCTCCACATATAGTAAAACAATATATTCGCCAGCTGGCAATTCAGAGGAACTAGTGGCGGATCTGCACTTTCACAGTATTTTTGCAGACTTACCTTAATTTAAACAAGTTCATATCCTGCCTGGTGTATGACACACATCCACTGATGGATTCGTTTCCTCAGCCATGTCAGGAGTACAATGGAGTGACAGCAGCAGAATGAAGAAAGATTGGCAGCACTCCTCTTTGCCCATTCTAGCCCTCTACCTCCGTGTAATATCACAGAGCAACGTTGAAGTACATATATACGTCAAGGATAGTGTCACAGTCTACAGAATCTACTCTTCAGACATGTGAAGAAGATGGACCTCTGTGTAACATGCGTAGTGTAGTGTGTATATGCACTCTGTATCTGTGATTCAGAGAAGGGGATCTTACAACATGGTGTTGAGTGCAACCGATTCCCTCTTACTCATTACACAAGCCTGTTTGGATTGTATACTTATGTCAGTCCCTTCCATCTAACTGATGTCACATTAAAGAGTTCTTCCAGAAACAAACTTTGCACAAGTCCTTTCATCGCTTGTTTGGGTATCCCCTAAGTAACAGCGTGGTCAGTCTTTGTTGTATGTTGTAGAGGGTAGGTCAAGGATCATATGTTATACATGCTGGTAATGTTACATGGCAGAAGCGTACAAGCACATCCTCATAGCGGCATAGCACAGCCGGATGCTGTAGACAAAAACAAGATGTACATAGACATGTTTGTAGGGTTTAAGGTGCAAAATAATCATTTACATGGAATGGTAAATCAATGATAAGGTGGTATATTCGGTGTAATGGGGTCAATGCGGCAATGTGATTGTACTATGCATGGGGCAAGATACTGTGTAGCACTGACTGTGTACTTTGCAGGCCACTGAGCCTGGAAGTATGTCAATGTTCTCTGCCATGCAAATATTGGGCGCAGCTAAGCACTGTGACAACTTCTGCACCTTTTGACTGAAGTGGTGGGTATTATTATTATTATTTTCTTTATTCGATCAATAGCATGATCATACACAGAAGATAAAAGTGCTTACAGATATTAGTAAATCTCAATGCATAATTTCATCAGAAAAAATACATATAGAATATTAGAAAATTTGAGCAGCGAAACATCAAGTGCAATATCCAAATGAATAAATAACAAGTCAAAAAGTTTAAAATGTAAGCATTGTAAAAGAGAAGATAAATTGATAAAAATAATTGTATAATGTTATAATGAATAGAACTGTTGCATTTATCCAACTTCATTTTCCCACATTCATTAGTTATCCTCATACTCCTGTAGTGGGGGTTGAATAGCCACTTTAGACCTCTTCCACCAAGCATAAAGGAGGTATCTACTTAAAGTAAAAACAAGCCATTTGGTCATATCAGAACTAAAAACACGCAGCGTGAAAATGACAGCACTCGATATGAATGAATAATCCATTTTTTCCTCAAGTTTGCATATGCAGGACAAAAGAAAACATAATGGTCAATGGTTTCAATAGCAGATTTGCAGAACGGACACATAGGAGTAGTGGTAGGATTTGCCCACCTGCTTCTCTTAGCATTCAAAGCTAAAATGCCAAGTGTAAATTGAATATAAAGTGCTCGTGCTTGTGGTGGTTCAACCACTTCCATATAGATTTCAAAGTTAAAACAGCATTTGACAATTAAAAATCTTGTGGTTAAAGTGCCAAGTGACCTAGACTCAGTGCAAACAGCATTGGTAAAATTCCAATATATAATTTTTAGCTGAGGTCTTATTTTTTTTTTTTTGTAATGTAATGAGGATCTTCCCACATATTCCCCAGCCCTATTTAAAAAAAACATCCTTTAACTTTTCAAACCACGGCAAAAGACCTTACTTCCTTTGAAGGATTAATAATTCCCCCACAGCGCCTTTCACTGGTATTTGAGTGTTACTAGTCCAGAGTCTTATCCAGAACATAAGCACCTTCAGGACAGCACAATGGGAGATGGATTTTAGTCCAAGGTCGATGCGTAAAGGTAGTATGGGTATGTTCTTAGGGAGATTTAAAAGAGCTCTTAAAAATTTATTTTACGTAACTTCCAGTTGATTAATATGTTCCAGACCCTACACTTCTGCCCCAATCTTGACTGCGTCCAAGCCTTTGGTCCTGTGTATTTCTAATGTAGGAGAGATTGGGCAAAAGGCTGAACATTTGACTCTTTTTACAATTACATAATCCACATGCTGTAGTGTCAGGACACTTTTCTGAATTTAGCGAGTCCATGCCAGGTTGTCAGTATTTCTGACCCCCAAATAGTCGAAGTCCTTCACCTGATCTAATAGTTGAGCTTCAAGCCTCACTTTCCCCTTAGTCAATTTGTATGGATTAAAAACCATAAACTTGTTTAGTGAAACATTTATTTTTAGGCCACACGCTTTACATGCTGTAGCAAATTTAGTTAGCACATTCTGTGCGCCCTTTGGAGTTTTAGATATAAGTAATGTATTGTTGGCGAATAAGAGGGACGGTATTAACTTGCCCCCTAATTTTGGTGGGTCACCTCCACAGTCGTGCAGCTTTTTGATGAGCTCATTCATATAAAGGGTAAATATAGTTGGGGCCAGAACACACCCCGGGCGCACCCCTTTCTTAATTGGTATATTTCCAGTCAAATTCCCATTGAGGTATCATCTGACTCGTGCATAATTGTCATGATGTAGACGGATTAAAAGTTGGAGTAGGCCAGGGGGGAGACCCATGTCCCTCAAAACTAATCAGAGCCTTCTGCGATCTATGCCGTTTTGAGGTCAAAAAACACTACATAGAGGTGACCCTTCTTAAGCTTGAGTTCTTTCCATATGAGCATGAGAAAATGAAAAACTTGATCTAGGGTGCTTGTAGCGGCTCCAAATCCTGCCTGCAGGTGCGAGAGTATATTATTGTCCATTACCCAATTTTGGAGGTGTGATAAAATCATTTTGCTTAAATTGTTCTGGGACACATCCACAAGGCTGATGGGCCTATAATTAGCTGGGTCCCCTTTGCCACCTTTTTTAAATATTGGGATTATTTCGGCACCCTTCGGTATTGCAGGAATATCTCCTCCACGTGTCATATTATTAAAAACTAGGTGGAGCAGAGGGCCCCATATTTTGGGTTCAGATTTATATAGATCTCCCGGACGTTTATCTAACCTAGGGGCTTTATCGGTTTGTAGTGAGCTAATTGCATTCATAGTCTCCATATGTGAGAAACTCACTACCCTATTTGAATCAGAACCTCATTACAAACCCCAATTTCCTCCTCTGCATCACCCACAAGCTCACAAACCTTCTCAGAATATAGTGCCTGAAAGTACTCTTCCCAAATGTGTGGGTGTATATAAAAATAATTTTCGGTAACCTGATGGGTTACTCCTTTAGAAAAGAGGTGCCAGAATAACCAACAGTCTTTTTGCTTGGATGCTTCAACTAGGATACGCCAATTTTCTATCTCCCAACTCCGTTTGGACTCCCCTTGTATACTCTTATATTGCCTCCTTTTGTTATTTATATTGGGTTTTATCCCTTCTTTTACTGCCACCATTAACTCTGTTCTCGCCTTCCTGCATTCCTCATTGTGCCATACGGCATTATTACGTTTACACGAAGATGACCTTCCCTGGCTGCTAAAGTAGGGCGAGGTATTATTTGACAGATCTTGATAGTGGCCGGAATAGTATTGTCATTCATGTTGGCATTAGTCATCTTTGCTAAGGTCTGGGCCACCTCTTTATAGATTTTGGGGAGAAGCTTACCATCAGTGGCTACATTTTCCCACTTGACTCTCCTGTTGGCCGTTACCACTGGTGCCTTCGTTAGATTAAACTGGGGCTGTAAAACCGGGAGCCCGGAGAGACTTAAAAGCAATTCGTTTTGATCACTGTCCTCACAATTGAGTATGGTCATATCACTTACTTGTGGCCAAAGATCAAGATCAACCATGATATCATCTATTATGCTTTTAAAGTTCCCCCTCTTAAAGGTACAGTCTGCACTGGCATCTGAGTGTGTCCTCCCGCTGCATGCACGCACACCATAAGAAGAGTAAATGATAGAACTTGCTACGCAACACAGGTGCATCTTTCAAGGGTTGGGATCTGGAGCCTTTTAATGCCTCTGGCTTTTTCTTCTCCCAAACTATTTCCTCAACAAACTCTACAAGCTTGTGTGTTGTGTTGAAGTCTCCGGCTATAATGAGGTGGTACTTGTTTTTAGCAGTTTCAAGGAAGTTAGTTAACATTCTCACAGTGTCAGAGGGCTTATGAGGACTTTTAAACCGGTTGTATATATTAATAATCCTGTCATGGATATCCCCTTTAAAAGAGACCAAATCGATCCGAGAATCTCCTAGGAGTCTATATCTAAGCGCTTAATTCTACCAGCTAGTGTCGTCTTCACCTAAATCAGCATACCTCCCGCTGGTCTGCCAGATGTTGACTGTCTTGCTTCCATACTAAATGTGGAAAACCCACCCTGTGGATCTGTTCATTAGACAAGGATTCTTGGAAAAGACAGATATCCACTAGATTACCCCACTCAGAGTCATTACGTTTAGAACGTAAGCCTGCAATATTGCAGGAAAAGACATTCAACTGCGAGTCTGTAGTAGCTCCTCCCTTCAGTGGCTGTCTTATTTGGGAGCTATCTCTTGTTATGTCTATGGAAAAAGCCTTATTTTCCAGTGGGCTGACTGGAGTGTAATTCACTATTTATTTGGGGTTGGAATGAGTCTGTTCCTCCACAGAAATGCTGGCCTGAAATGTGCCCTGAGCTGTTATGAGAGCAAAATTACTAGCCTCTAGTCAATCTAATTTATCCAAACCGGTTAATGCCTCGTATCTATTGTTAGTTATCAAGGGGGATTGCTCCTTCCTCATCTGCTCATACCGTGATGGTCGGGCATTTTGTGGGTTTGCTGGCTCGCAAGGTTTTAGATATCTATAGAAGATACCCAACGGCATAATGCTTATCCCATGGTCTGAAGCCCATCTGGATTGGTTTCTAACACTCCTAATTATAGACCCTGCGAAATCTGGATTTCAGCAGTTTCTCACAATACAATCACCATCAGTGGACTTAAATAAGGGACCAACCCAACTTACTCATCTGACCATCAAGATGTCATGGTAACTGGAATTTTCATACTCCGTGTTTTGAGATAGCCAATGACATACCTTATTTTCAATTGGCCTGTGGTTTCTTATAGACTGCCCTGAAGTGGAGGGACATTGGTTAGGATTGCAACACATGGACAACATTTGGGTGGTAGATCTGATAGAGCGCGCAGTCCACCCGGTACACCAAGGTTACCAATTTCTCTACACGCACTGGGCCCTGGCGTGCAAATTTTTCAATACCCCACTAATAATTCGGGTGAACCGGGTGATGATTACTTTGTTTCACCTCCTGCACGCTGCTATGAGTAATTAAGGTTTGGTTTCACCTCTGCTTACCATGTACCTGACTTACCACAGGCACAATTCCTACGACAGATCTGGAGCTTAGCAGGGAAAAGAGCAGACAGGTCTAGATCAAATACTCTTTATAATCAGTACAATACTTATCCACAATTTCTGTAAAATGACCACAGACACCTGAGGGTAGTTCAAAACTTTATATAAAGTTTAAAAGGGCAATGACAAGGCAATAAGTGATAAGCAGAATAAAGCGTCAACTAATAAAATCATAACAATAACGTAACTATAGATAAATGCTAAAACCATTTGAGTACATGGAATGACTAAGGTGGGAATTGTTAGAACAGAATTTAGTCACTGCAACTTTATACTAGAGACCTAGGACGAGGATGGGACCTAGAACATGTACTTATCCTAAATGTACTAAACTATTCTTACAAAAATCACTGCAACCAGCTAAAGGAAAGGGAAAATTGGAACATACTAATAAAGTATAACAATTTGACAATTCTCTAAAGGTAGGGAGAGAGATGGAACAATTCTAACAAAAATAGCATATACGTTACATTCACGGTGATAGGGCAATATCACAGGCAAGAGTGCTTTATTAAGAAAATGGTGAGAGACAGAGAGTGAGAGACAGAGAGAGAGAGAATAGGGACGCAAACCCACGGTTTAATATTTACCTAGTTCAGAATGAAGACTAACCCTGGCCACGGGTCAGTTGGAAGGACGGGGACAAGGACCCTCAGGAAGGAATACCAGAATGCGAGCAGGTACAGCTCACGGACAGTAAGGACAGGATACCCCTCAGGCTTTGGGATCAGGACTGGGCTCACCAAGGTACGACCAACACCCACAGCTTCAAAAGCAACGCCAGCGTTACCCCTTTCTGCAAGTAATCCGCCAGTAACCCCGATTGGGTTTTCGAATTTCCCAGCAAAGTGCTTCGCTAGCACTTAGGATTATTTCCACCCCTTAGGAGTTTGTGGAAAGTATGGACAAAGTGCTCCGCAGCACTTCAGATTGAGCACCTATAGAGTTCGTAGGGTCAGTGACAGGTCTGCTACTCGGACAAGTCGGACAATTTTCCTAAGCTAAACTAGGGCAATTATACTGTTTTGGGGACCCTCAGACCACCCACTAATGTTGCAAGTGACAGTTTCCCATATTATGATTGGTCAGGAGAGGTGGTGCGGTCATTACCACCTCCTAGAATTCTGCTTTCTCATACTTAATATGCAATTTTGCACACCCGCCCCCCGGGTTCACGTTCCCATGCATGGAATACAGCAGTGTAAGACAGTTCACAATAGGTAGCAACAGTATTGCTTTTTCCAAGGTAAGACTCCGTATTCCCAGCGATGTTCCCAGGCGCATTGTGCTTCAGGAGCCAGCTGGCTAGATTTAGCTTCTGCGCAGTTAGGACTTTCCCTGGTCAGCTGACAGGGTTCAGAGGAGCCTCAGCATGGCGTCGCTCATGTATGCCCCAGCCCACAAAGACGCGGTACATGAAAAGTAAGCGAGAACAAATTAAAATCATATATAAAATGATCACACTGTATACCATGATAAAATTCTAACCAACCCTTATTTTATAATGACTATAGCATTAATGTTTTAGTGCGAAAAGACAGATAGGCTACAGCAGCAGTAGCAAGCGGAGAGCGTGGTGAGAGACAAGCGGCCATGTTTGCAACATTGCGCATGAGCACAGAATCCCTCCAGAATGCGAGTGCGTCACATCACATGGGTATGACCGACGCATGCGCAGACTGAATTTCAGCGAAGCAGCCGATTTTAGTGCAAGCTTCGTTAGTACGAGAAAAGACAAACAAGCAAGCATCCTGGGGACACCCGCGTGTTGGGAAAAACACTTTATAAATGACGAATAATGGTGTTAATATGATTATACGATTTAAGCAAGGGTTTTGTATGAGAGCAAGGCGCTTGCACGCGAATCCCAGCTCCATCAATCCCCTCTTTGATGATATTTACTATCATCACCACATAGAAGGAACCAGATGCCAACTTTTTTTTTTTTTTTTTTTTTTTTCATTCATCCACATCACTCATTTGGATTTCAATAAATTTATTGTTTAGCTTTCTTTCAGCTTCTCTATGAGAGTGGTGATTTTTCGCCTTCTTGTAAATAGCACTCTTTAGTTCTTCTAATTCTAGTTCATCTATGTTTCTTTTCACCCCCCTCGGATTCACTGTATATTTCTTTTTGCACTTTTGGCATTTGCAGCAGATAAAAACGATCAATACAATTGCACGTATTACAACTATTGGCATCAGTATTTTCCACAAAAGATTTCTACCTAGGTTAGTAAACCAACTACCTATAGAGGAGAGACCTCCAGTCAGTCTCGTCCAGGCACTGTCAACCTCCAATGGTTTGAGTTCTTTTTCCAAATTAGTTATGTTCCTCACATATTGTTTTAATTCGATACTTTTATCAGGAATGTAAGTGCAACAATGTTGCGCTTTCAGCATTCTACAGACTCCGCCCTCTTTTGCTAATAGGGTGTCAAGGGCAAGACGGTTTTGTAAAACCATTGATCTGATCGCAACCATTTCAGTATTGACCATCAGGAATCCGGCAGCAGTGTCCGTTGATAACCGGTCCACTACTGTAGACAATTTGCAGATTCTATGGGTGTTCAGAACTACCCCCATTCCAGGTATCAGTGCACTAAAAATATCACCTATAATTTCACCTACACTTTCACGTCTACTACGCACTAAGCCATTAGTATCTTCATCGCTTCCAGCTGCATTATTCACATGGTATATTTTCGGGAAAACAATGCCAAAGTAGCAGCTTCCATACCAGTGATCCGGCAATTTGAAATAAGCCTTGTTCCCACATATATAATATATTCCGGGAAACACAGGTTCTGACCCATTTTTGAAACCCCAACCTCCAATTACCTTGTAATTATGTTCACACTCGCTGGAACCGATGAATACATTGTTATAGTACTCTGTCTTTTCCCTATGGATACAAAGTTTCCCCTTTCGTTCAAAATCCAGCAACAAGGCAGGACTAGCTTCGCTTTGCGAGGTGTTATCCATGTGCTCAGCCCACCTAGGGACTCTATCCTTTTCATCATTTGCTTTCTTCTGAAACTTTTCTCTCCTTCTGTCTGCCATCTTTATAAACATCTTTTCCTGCTCTTGCAGAGAACAGGTCAGGTTAGATTGTCTTGCTTCATCTAAATCTATGTTACCTATAGTCAGAAAATATTCTCCCATATAGCGGGTCACATCACTTGTAGTATGTACACGGTTCAAGTGTCCTCTAATAGGAAGTTCAGAAAATACTACGTCATCATTTGAATAATAATACTGCAAGGTGCTTCTATAGAACAGGCTAGCTAATATACTACAGGAGATTCCATAGGTTAAAGGTAGATGGTGGTATGTCACGCCTTCAGCCACTGAAGTTGGCAGCTTCATGCAGACATAACAGTCCTCTATTTCCATAGCCTCTACGTAATGCACTAACAAGTTAGCAAAAACATTTAAATGCGTCCTGTTTTTCATTTTGTGAAAATGTAGTCCATCCTCATCTGATGCTTCTAAATTAGGTCGTGTGTGTGTCAGTCTGATTTGGTTGTCGCGTCTTTCTAAGCTTCGTGGTGTTTCTGCAGTCTGTACATCTCCTACGTCTACTGCTTCGGGTTCAGTGGGGGATAAGTTAGGATTTTTACTTATCATAAAAGGTAGGAAAACTGTTAGTCCTATCCACATTACTATTAGCATGGCTATACTACACAAGCATATCTTACAACAGGTTTTGAGACACCCACACCGGGATCTCCCCGAGACACTCGGATCAGACATTTTTAGCTTACAGGTGGCTTTCGCTACTCCTCTTCGTTTCTCCGCACCCAAGGCTCACTTCTGGGCTTTCTCAAGGAGGGTCTTCGTCAGAACTCTGATCAGCAATGGACTCTTCGTCACTGTTGCCACTGTGGTGTGGTTCGTCTATTTCTTCCAACACAAAGTAAGTCCACTCAGGGCTCCGATACAGTCGGTTCTGCTTCTTTAGCCTGTCGCTCTTTCTTAGCGATTTGCCTTGGGCTGCCTTTCTTTCACTTTCAGCCCTTTTTCGGTCTTTATCGTTTTCTTCGACTGTCTTTAGTCTGAGCCTTAGTCTCTTTACGTATCGGGGTGCACTTCTTCCTCCGTGCCTCCCAGTGGTTGAGGAGACTTGGCCTTCTTCGTGCACTCTCTTCACTTTTTGTTGTGGCACCTCTGTTTTCCTGCCTGTCTGACTAGTTCCAGGTCTTTCATCTAATTCTTCTGCCTGGTCCCTATTCTGACCCTGCTCAGATTCAAATCGAACTTTCTTTTTATTTTTGGTTACTGTTGTTTCCGTTGTCTGAGCACTTTGATCTAGTTCTATCTGTTCCTGTTCATGCTCTTCGATCTCTTCGCTTTCTTCTGCATGAACGTCAGCTCTAATTTCTAACTGTCCCTCTCCACTTTCTGGAGTCTCAGGAGTATTCTCGAGGTCTTGATCTGACCCTACTTGGCCTACTTCCTGATCAGGAGTGTTATGATGTTCGACGACCTGACCTTCTTCCTCTATTTCTAGCTCACCTGGACTATCCCACTCACTGTCTAAGTAGGAATATTTCCTGGTTCGTATTGGATCATGAACCTGGTCGTCGGCGGGATACCATTCAACGTCTCGACTTGTGCTCGGCAGTTCGATGTCAGCTAGCTCCGGACTCTCTTCCTCAGAAGCTTCTTCAGCTGCACTGCCTTCAGCTCCAGTCGCGTTTTCTCCAGATACCCGCTTCGTGTGGCTGGCGTGGATCCACTTCGGTACACCAGCACACTTTACAGCAGTTGTAGTGACGAGGATCACTTGTCGTGGCTTTCCCCACCTTGGCTTCAGGCAACTGCTCCGGGTGTGTTTCTTTAACGCCACCCAATCTCCTGGTTGCAGTTTATGTGCTGGAGTCTTTGGCCACTCGTCTTCTGTCTCTCCAATCTGCTGAGAGAGAGAACGCACTTGGTCACCCAGCTGCTTGCAGTATTCTAATACCATATCATCAGAAATGCTTAGCAGTTTGTGTCCGGGTACCCACGCCTGTCGCATCATTCTTCCCATCAACACTTCATGGGGACTTAGGCCAGTTTTTCTGTTCGGGATACTTCTCAGACTCATCAGCACAAGGGGTAAAGCCTCTATCCAGTTCATCTTTGTGGAATCACACATTTTTGCCAATCTGGATTTCAAGGTGCCATTTATTTGTTCCACTACCCCAGAAGCCTCTGGACGGTAGGCACAATGCAGTCTTTGCTTCATTTTGAATGCTTTACAGAGTTCTTCTAGGACATCGTTGGCAAAATGCCCACCTTGGTCCGTTCCGATAGTCTCTGGGATTCCGTACCTAGGTATCAACTCCCTGAGCAATAGCTTGGCAGTAGTTAGGGCATCATTTTTCTTTGCTGGGTAAGCCTCCACCCACCTGGAGAACAGACAAACTATGACTAGGATATATCTATATCCCTTGCATTTGGGCATGGTTACAAAGTCTGCCTGCATTCTAACAAAGGGACCTACTGCCTTTCCAATAGTACTCTGCTCTACTACCGTCCTCTTTCCTGCATTGAATTGCTGACACACTAGGCACCTCTGGCAAAGCCTTTCTGCCTGGTTCCTGAACTTTGAGTTACAGAACACCTGGTCAAACACCCGACACATTGCGTCTCTTCCCATATGTGTTGGTTCATGTATCATTCTGATCATGGGGTCAATCAAGCTATCAGGCAGTACAGGCACACCAGTCGAGTTTACCACCAAACCATCATCTCTCAATTTGCATCCTTCTGCTGCCCATTTTCCTTTTTTTTTCCTATCTGTAGCCTGTTGCAACTCTTTCAATTCTTCCCACGTTGACACATTCTCAAACAACATAAGTTGGCAGCTGGTTCCACTCCACAAGGCAATTTGGAGTGACATCTGGTGTCGGGCACAAAATTGTGCAATTTGGTCAGCGTACCTATTACCGGCAGTCACATCATCATTTCCAGATTTGTGAGCCGCACACTTGACCACAGCCAATTCTTTGGGCAATTGAATAGCTTCCAGTAAGTTATGCACCACCTTTCCGTTTCTGATAGGAGTGCCTGAGGAAGTCATGAATTCTCTTTGCAGCCACAATTGGCCGAAGTCATGAACAACCCCGAAACAGTACTGACTGTCTGTGTAAACAGTAATTCTTTTGTTTTTTCCCCTCTTACATGCTCGAGTTAACGCGATGAGCTCCGCCACTTGTGCAGATTTCACCTCGCTCAGGTAGGATGCTTCTATTGTTTCTGTCAATGTAACCACAGCATAGGCAGCACTCAGACTCCCACTCTCATGTCTTAAGCACGAGCCATCCACGAACATTGTTTTATCCCCATCAAGTAATGCTATTTCACGGATATCCGGAAGGGGCTTTGTACTGTACTCAGTCAAATCGATGCAATTATGTTCCCCTCCCTCTTCGATTTCTACATCCAGAGGGACCGGTAACAGGGTTGCAGGGTTCAGGACGTTGCACCGAGAAATAGTTATATTTTCGGCGCCAATTAAAATCCTCTCATACCTAGTCAGCCGACTAGGCGTGAGGTACTGGGTCTTCGTTCTGGTCAGTAGGATTACAACAGAATGAGGAACATATACAGTGACGTGATGTCCCATGACAATGTTCTCACTCTGTTCCAGGCTGACGCAAGTAGCAGCAACTGCCTTCAAGCATCCAGGTAATCCAGCAGCCACCGGATCTAGAGTGGCTGAAAAATAGGCCACTGGCCTTCTAACCAGTCCGTGCTCCTGGGTCAGGACTGAAAGAGCACAATTCTCTCTTGTGTCACAGAATAGTTCAAAAGGCTTGGTGTAGTCAGGCATACCCAATGCAGGAGCGGTACATAGACAGTTTCTCAAAGTTACCCAAGCGTTCATGCTTTCGTTGTCCCAGCTGACGGGGTCTTCTACTCCTTTCTTTGTCATTTTTATCAGTGGTCTTGCTAGGGCCGCAAATCCTACAATCCATTGTCTGCAGTAACCCACAACCCCCAAGAACATTCTCACTTCTTTCTGAGTTCTGGGCAGTTCCATTGCTTTAATTATTTTAATTCTTTCGGACGTGACTTTCCTGATTCCTTTTTCTATCTGGTGCCCCAGATACTTCACTGAGTTTTTACAGAATTGTAACTTGTCAGGCGACACTTTATGTCCTCCCTTTCCTAAGTGATTCAGCAAGGCAATTGTGTCAGTGACACAGTCAGTCTGGGTTTTAGACGCCACCAACAGGTCATCTATGTACTGCACTAAAACAGACTCTCTTGGCAGCACCAGGGATTCAAGGCACTTTTTTAGTATCTGATTGAAAATCGATGGGCTTTCGGTGTACCCCTGGGGGACACGATTCCAGACATAGATATGGCTGTCAAATTCAAAACTGAAAAGGAATTTGCTTTCTGGGTGCAATGGGATGGAAAAGAACGCATGGCACAGGTCGATGACAGTGAACCATTCTGCATTCCAGGGAATCTGATATAGAATCACTGCAGGGTTGGGCACAACAGGACAGCAAGGCACAACAATTTGGTTTACCTTGCGCAAATCTTGCACCACCCGGTATTTTCCACTAGGCTTTTTGATCCCAATGATTGGTGAATTACAGGGACTGCTCATCACTTCCTCTATTATTTCTGCTTCGAGCAGCCTGGTAATTTCAGTCGCCACTCCTGCTTTTACTTCTGCACTCATTTTGTACTGTCTGGTTTTCGGGTATATAGCATTTGTTTTTATTGCTATTTTAACTGGGTCCACATTTGCCATTAAGCCTACGTCTTTTCCTGTGAAATCCCATACTTCCGGAACTACTCTTAACTGTAGCTCTTCAGGTAAATCCTCAATTGTCAAAGGTTTGATATCAGCGTCTTGTCTGACTAACATCAGTTTGTACAGGCCATCTTCATCGGGGGTCTGAATTTCGACGCCATTTGGTGTGCAGAAAATGGTACAACGCATCTTGCACAACAAATCACGTCCTAGCAGGTTTACAGGACTGGAATCACAGACCACAAATCTGTGCATTTCCTTGAAATTTCCTATAGAAATTTCCATTGGTTCAGTTACTGGAGTACTTATTATTTGATTTGAAACGCCCACTACTTGGATCGCTTCTCCCGAGAGGGGTAGGTTAGGAACATCCACTGTTCTTACAGTAGATCTGGTAGCACCAGTGTCCAACAGAAAGGTGACATCTTTTCCTTCAACCTTTCCTTCAATGTATGGTCCAGTCTGGTCTACCGGTAAGGAGGCGCCAAGCACGCACTCCTCATCCTCCCCTCTCAGGCCCCGTCAATCTTGATCTTCACAGAGGAAGGTATCATTTAACAAATACTGTGGAATGACTGCGTTTCTTTCACTCTCGACTTCCCATACTTCCGCCCTCTCATTCTGCTGACCCTGATTCTTAAAATTCTGTCTTGGAGCGCGAGGTACTGGAGGTAATTTTACCTGTTGCTGGTTCTTTCTCGTCCCCTCTTTCGGCACCTGTGGATTTAAACCATTTACAGGGGCATTACCGGCCTGCAGGTGTGGACACTCGTCTCGCCAATGCCCCATCTGGCCGCACCCATGGCACGGAAATTTCTTCATGGCCTCTTCCCTACTCATTTTAGTGCGGGGCTTCCCTCCTCCCCCAGCAGTGGCATTCTGAGCATTATTACCAGAGGTCAATTGGCTTAACTGTTTTTCTTGTTGTTCAGCTAATTTTACCTGTGCCCACATGACCTTTTCCTTGAGGGCTTTCTTTTTATTTTCGATTTCATCTTCGCAGTACTTTGCATATTTCAGGACATCATCTATGGGCTTTCCCTGCCAACTGATTTTATTATCTCGGATCCATTGTGAGATTTCAGGCCTTAATCCTAGCACGAATCTGTAGCTGAAATGGGTCATGTCTTTCATGTCTACGTTATCGATACCACTATAAGTTTTGAATACCTGCAGTAACCTTTCATAAAATGAATGCACCGTTTCATCACGTTCCTGGGTGGTTCTATCTATTCGGGTCCAATCTGTCTCCTTTGCGGGCACCTTTTTCTTAAGGTACTGTATGACTTGGTCATATTTCCTCATTACATCAGGTGAGGGAGCTCCGGTTTTCTCATCTCTGGGATATTCATCATTAGGCCAATCAATTTCTATTTTACATTCGGTCCATAGGTCTACAGGGACCACAATGTCGAAAAACCCATCCAGGTCTTTCAGCAGACACTTCTGAACCTTTATGAAGCGTTCTACCTGTCTGTACCAATCAACAGGCTTTTCCCGTAATTTCGGGAAGTCATTTGTAAATGATACAATATCCTGTCTGGACCAAGGGACATGGACATATTTCCCTCCCGGGACCTCTCTCATGGGACACAATTTTTCTGCTGGTGTTACTTCCTTTAACACGAATTCTGAAGCCTGAGACTTAGCCCTGCTGTCTTCCTTTTTCTTAGCCCACCGGGTTCTCCATTTTCCCACCTCTCCCCACTTTTGCAGGAGCTTCAACAACTCTTTTACTTGGATCTGTTTTCCCATCACATTCAGGCTTTCTAAATCCTTGTCTGAAAAATCTACTCTGTAGGGTTTCTGAAGAATTTTGGAGCGACTGACATCAATTCCCATTTCTGTGGCTGTATCCATTATCCTTTCATGGAGCAACCTAGCACTCCGGGTAAGATTTTTGCTGATAAACAGTAATTCTTCTTCATTGTACGAGCTTAGGCGTTCAACTCCTACATTTCCAGCCATCATTTCTTCTATTTCTATTCTCAATTTATATATCTCTAATGCTTTGGGCTGGGGAGTAGTCTCCTTCTCCAGCTCCTTTGACCATCTGTCTAATTCTTCTGGGGTTACTACAGTAGCACTCCTAATCCCAGTTGCGCCTTCAATCGACACCTCTCTTATTCTAGGCTGACTTCTTGCCCCTGCTGTGCTAGTCCTAGGTTCTCTAATGGGCAAATCCATCAGCACCACAGACTCACATTCACTTTCCTGGTCCTCATCTATGAATACTTCTTTCTTCGAGGAAGGGACACTAGGAGTGGGCAACACTGGGGTGATAACAGGAGGATGGGGACTAGTCAGGTCATTTCTATACAGTGGAATAGCTGGGCCAATAGTTACTGGAATAGTCAGAGAATCAGGATGGGGATGTATCTGGGCAATGGTTCGAACTAAATCTTCCCGCTGTCTAGCCAGGGCTTCTTTCTCTTTTTCCCGCAATGCTTTTTCGGCAGAATTGTCATGCAATACCTGTGGTACTAAGGACGGATAAATACTCGGGGCAGTCGGAGTGACCAAGCGAGGTGGACCTTCTCCGAACGGCTGATAGTTTGGGACCGTGGACTTAGGTCTGCAAAACCCATCCCCGTCACTGGTTTTACTGTCTGTACCCGTTCCATCTGTATCACTATCCCTCCTACATCTGGGATACTTTGAAAAGGGATTTGGGGAATGTACAGGCTCTGACTCTGCAACATAGGGAGGTGGATTTTTCATTAACAAATCTTCCAGGTGCTCATCTTCTGAGTCCCCTACGGGCATTAGGTGATGGGTCTTTTCTTTACATTTACCTCCCTTTTCTTCTAATACCCCCATCATGGGAAATAATCCTTCAGTCAACATAGATTGCCTCCACTGTTTCATTTTCTGCTCTTTAGTCTGTGCTTGAACCCTCGGATACCATTTACTCACTCCCTTATCCATCCGGGGTTTGTCTCGCTCTGCAGCCTCAATTTCCCATTCCTCCAGGGCTTCGTACTGTGTCAACCTAGGTCTAGGGTGTAATTCATTCATGCGGGTCCTTAGGTTGAACAGGATCCGACCATTAAATGTACCTTCAACAGGAAATGCTAAGACTCCGTCCTCGGCAGTATACTTTGCCCAATTTTCTAACCAGACACAAGTGTGATACCCTTTATCAAACAACATGAAAGAAGCAGGGGTATTTGGATGGGGAATGAGCACGCCCTCCCTCGTTCTAATGGGCTTGTCGGACTTGAAAAAATTCTTAATTTTATCGGAAAGAGACATTTTCCTCTTTACTCCATACATCATGTGCGGTCTACCTCGTATAAGCTGATCCTTATAAAATCCTAGGTACTTTGGATTCGGTATGAAATCTGGATACCACATGCACCTCTCCAGACTCTCTTCTAACTCGGCTTGGTTAATTTTGTTTACCTTTGTGCTTCCAATGCTAGCGCGACTTATTTTTCGCACTACCCAATCAGGTCAGAGTTTACAAATATCCTTGTCCAATGGTTGCGCGGCCTTTTCGCAAGACAGAGTCTCACGCTTCGGCACTCACCCCTCCTTTACAAATTCAGCTCCGCTACACACCCGCTGTTTTGACCAATACCAGCGCGGCACGGAGTGACGTCAGAGCAGCTCTCCGACTGACTCCCTCCTTCACAAGGTAACGGAAACTTTTTACTCTCCCTAAAGTGCGAATACAGAGTTTATTTAACAACACGCAACGTTTGCCACTATGTCTGAGTGTTCTAAAAAGATAGAAAAACTTTCTCTCGCTACAAGTAAACCACTTCTGTCTACTTCTCATTCACTCTGGATAGACTTCTTTGCCTGTCCCTTCACACTAGTAACATAGAACCCGTTATTCTTCTGACTCATCCACCTCAGTCGGAGATATGTACTGAGCCAGGATTTCACCAGCGAACTATCTTACTTACCAGACAAGCCTCGGAGACCCTACTACTCCTCCCGTATGCGACCCTTACTAGGTGATATCGCAATGAAAGTTTTATAAAGGACTCGTAGCTATCATTCACTCTATAAAACAAAAAGGTCCTAATTAGTGCTTCCAGTTATCCTCAACCCTGCACCAATGTCTCAAACCTAGTGACTTCAACAGCTAACCGGATTCTGCTCACCGTTAGCTAAAATACTTCCCCGGGGATTCGGACTACACTGAACATTCACAAACAATTTTTCGGTTAGTATAACTTTTATAGCAGCAATGCAAAAAAAATCATATACATTTACAAAAACTCCTTAAACATTTCAAAACATTTTACTCAATACAATAGAAAATTAGCAGCACATTTTATTTTTACGGTTTGTTTATGATTTATCCTGTCTACCTAATCTAACTAGTCCAAACCATCCTCTGGCTGCCAGAAAATTACTGATAGAGCGCGCAGTCCACCCGGTACACCAAGGTTACCAATTTCTCTACACGCACTGGGCCCTGGCGTGCAAATTTTTCAATACCCCACTAATAATTCGGGTGAACCGGGTGATGATTACTTTGTTTCACCTCCTGCACGCTGCTATGAGTAATTAAGGTTTGGTTTCACCTCTGCTTACCATGTACCTGACTTACCACAGGCACAATTCCTACGACAGATCTGGAGCTTAGCAGGGAAAAGAGCAGACAGGTCTAGATCAAATACTCTTTATAATCAGTACAATACTTATCCACAATTTCTGTAAAATGACCACAGACACCTGAGGGTAGTTCAAAGCTTTATATAAAGTTTAAAAGGGCAATGACAAGGCAATAAGTGATAAGCAGAATAAAGTGTCAACTAATAAAATCATAACAATAACGTAACTATAGATAAATGCTAAAACCATTTGAGTACATGGAATGACTAAGGTGGGAATTGTTAGAACAGAATTTAGTCACTGCAACTTTATACTAGAGACCTAGGACGAGGATGGGACCTAGAACATGTACTTATCCTAAATGTACTAAACTATTCTTACAAAAATCACTGCAACCAGCTAAAGGAAAGGGAAAATTGGAACATACTAATAAAGTATAACAATTTGACAATTCTCTAAAGGTAGGGAGAGAGATGGAACAATTCTAAAAAAAATAGCATATACGTTACATTCACGGTGATAGGGCAATATCACAGGCAAGAGTGCTTTATTAAGAAAATGGTGAGAGACAGAGAGTGAGAGACAGAGAGAGAGAGAATAGGGACGCAAACCCACGGTTTAATATTTACCTAGTTCAGAATGAAGACTAACCCTGGCCACGGGTCAGTTGGAAGGACGGGGACAAGGACCCTCAGGAAGGAATACCAGAATGCGAGCAGGTACAGCTCACGGACAGTAAGGACAGGATACCCCTCAGGCTTTGGGATCAGGACTGGGCTCACCAAGGTACGACCAACACCCACAGCTTCAAAAGCAACGCCAGCGTTACCCCTTTCTGCAAGTAATCCGCCAGTAACCCCGATTGGGTTTTCGAATTTCCCAGCAAAGTGCTTCGCTAGCACTTAGGATTATTTCCACCCCTTAGGAGTTTGTGGAAAGTATGGACAAAGTGCTCCGCAGCACTTCAGATTGAGCACCTATAGAGTTCGTAGGGTCAGTGACAGGTCTGCTACTCGGACAAGTCGGACAATTTTCCTAAGCTAAACTAGGGCAATTATACTGTTTTGGGGACCCTCAGACCACCCACTAATGTTGCAAGTGACAGTTTCCCATATTATGATTGGTCAGGAGAGGTGGTGCGGTCATTACCACCTCCTAGAATTCTGCTTTCTCATACTTAATATGCAATTTTGCACACCCGCCCCCCGGGTTCACGTTCCCATGCATGGAATACAGCAGTGTAAGACAGTTCACAATAGGTAGCAACAGTATTGCTTTTTCCAAGGTAAGACTCCGTATTCCCAGCGATGTTCCCAGGCGCATTGTGCTTCAGGAGCCAGCTGGCTAGATTTAGCTTCTGCGCAGTTAGGACTTTCCCTGGTCAGCTGACAGGGTTCAGAGGAGCCTCAGCATGGCGTCGCTCATGTATGCCCCAGCCCACAAAGACGCGGTACATGAAAAGTAAGCGAGAACAAATTAAAATCATATATAAAATGATCACACTGTATACCATGATAAAATTCTAACCAACCCTTATTTTATAATGACTATAGCATTAATGTTTTAGTGCGAAAAGACAGATAGGCTACAGCAGCAGTAGCAAGCGGAGAGCGTGGTGAGAGACAAGCGGCCATGTTTGCAACATTGCGCATGAGCACAGAATCCCTCCAGAATGCGAGTGCGTCACATCACATGGGTATGACCGACGCATGCGCAGACTGAATTTCAGCGAAGCAGCCGATTTTAGTGCAAGCTTCGTTAGTACGAGAAAAGACAAACAAGCAAGCATCCTGGGGACACCCGCGTGTTGGGAAAAACACTTTATAAATGACGAATAATGGTGTTAATATGATTATACGATTTAAGCAAGGGTTTTGTATGAGAGCAAGGCGCTTGCACGCGAATCCCAGCTCCATCAGATCCAGTTTGGCCTAATGTGTTAATTTATAAGAGTGAGCCAAAGCAACAGAGAGACTGTTTCACTGGACCATTACCCTTTAAATGAATTCTAGAGCTCTGGGTTTTAGACCTGGATCTACCGCCAGCAAGCTCACTTTCACCTGTGTGGTTAGTATGCTTCAGATCCCCATTTTCAGTGTGAGCTTACCCCAAAGTAATCCCAGTAGAAGCAGATAGTGGGTTTTTATTATTTTGATTGCCCCTCCTATTAGGAGTGCCAGTAAGACCATGTGTCCTCCCCCCCCCCATGGTGGAGCAAACCGGATATGATGCTCTACTTATTCCTACCCCATCCAGAAAACCTGTGACAGATTTCATTCAGTTCTTCACATTAGCCTCAAGCTTGTCAAGTCTAAACAAAATTGGTGAAAGATTTTTAGTTATTAATTCTTCCAGCCAGATTAGTAATAAAGGTCTTGCAGAGGTGAGGCCAAAGTGGCTGGTTGAGATTCTTGCACAGTGGCTGGTGCTAAATAGATACTGTTAATGCCTTGTGGTGGTTCCTGCAGCCTTTTCTTGGACCTAGTCTTTGCATCCACTGAAGGTTCCATATGTTTCAGCTTTTTCTTCCTTTTAACGGATGGACCGGGTGACATAGGGACTTGATAGGAGGGAAGTGATTTATCGGGCAGTAATGGTGCTTCAACTGCAGGAACAACTGGTAATTGTGCGCTTTCAGAATTGTCGTTGTCAATGACGTTGAGCACCCCACTGTGCATTAGGTCCTTGTTCAAAGTGACAAGAGAGCTACCTCCTAAGGATAGCCGTCGTTCAACTGCCAGGATTTCTTTATCAATAGCTGTAGCAGTCTTGGTTAGGAAACAGTCAAGTGTGGAGTTTTGAAGGATCTTGGGTGGCTTCGGTGTCCCCTCCCTGTTCCCCGGCTGCTTCCCTTTAGCCATTTTTATGAGCAGAAATGTATTGTGCAGTAAAAAAGTCACGGCCACAAATAAAGAAACAAACATTTACAATGCAATGGTCTCGGCATTGTTAAAGTTAGAGCTATTGGCATTGCTCATGACATTATTTTTATTTATGTTTTTTTTTTTAAACATAAATAAATGGCATTGTCATTTACAATGCCAATAGCTTAATTGCTCGCAAATGTGAGACCTATTACATTTGCACCCACACAGAGCCACCCACACAGAGCCACCCACACAAAGCCACCCACACACACACACATACAGAGCCACCCACACAGAGTCATTCACATAGAGCCACCCACACACACACAGAGCCACACACACACAGAGCAACTCACACAGAGCCACCTACACACACACAAAGCCACCCACACACACACAGAGCCACTCACACAGAGCCACCCACCCACATAGAGCCACATTGGACGCAAACCTGGATATTTTTAAATTAACAAAGTGTTAGAATTGTGAATGCAAATATGGTTCTTTTCGGCACTATAAAGTGTATTAAGCATATTTTCCTATGAATAAACAGTGCCATTAGGGTCTATGTCTGCGGCTGCAGGAAAAAAACCAAATGAAACAAGAAATACTTAATGGCCGAGCCAGTTACCTGCTCCAATGTCGACAGCCTTAAATAACAGGTACCGAACTTCTAATAAATACTAAAACACAAGGACTACAATTATGAACGATCATCTCACGCCCATCTTCCCGCTCCTCGATAGTGGAAGAAGTTAAAATCGCAAAACATTGGCGACATCGAAACACAAGCACCATACTTGCAACGGAATCCCTTTAACAACATGCATTGAGCACTGTTCCAGCGACAGTGCTTAAGCATCTCTGTCAAGAATTCCTGTCATGCGAGGGGAGGAAAACGGTAACCAGCGAAAACGGACTACATCTTCCAGGATGCTTAGCGGTTGAGAGGTTATGTAAACAGGAGAGCCGTTACATAACTCAAGGAAAACACGCCCTTATGTAAACAGGAGAGCTGTTACATAACTCAAGGAAAACACGCCCTATAAAGGGAGGAACCTGGAGGTACAACGCTGTCGGATATTGTGTTTACACCGACGTACCTGCTTCGTGAAGAGCAGCGTTCCGGAGTGGTGCTCCAGTAAGGCAAGAACGGAGGTAGGTCGAGTCGTTACTCCCTGGGCCGTGTCTTGCCCCATCGTCACCTGTGAAGGACCCGGAAGCTCTACCGGTCAACCATTGAGCTTCGCTTTTTGACTCGGCTGAGTCAAGGCGCAGTGGCGCTTATGCTGGTTGGAGTCGTAACTCCCAGCCCGACCAGAGATACAGGGACTGCCAGCTGTAACGCACACCAGGAGGTGTTTGCCGCGTTACAGACTCGGAAGTCCACAGGATCGATCGAGCGGCTGCTCTCGGTTCAGTCTTTCTTGCTTTTGATTGGGGTATCGGTGACACATCACCAGGAGGTGACTCCGCGTCCCGGTGCAGTCTGAGGAAGAGGTTGAGCGGCTGCTCCCTTCAGGTAGAGACCCCGGCTGGGTGTTTCCCTGACTCCTCGATTCTCCCCAACACTCTTCGTGCCCCTCACAGCCTACCGATTGGCATTGTCGGCCATTTCATTTCTGCCCTCTGTTGGCATACGCCGGGATCGGCGTATATGCAGAGGACGGTTAGGACCATCCGTGCTGTGGGCTGGTAACGTACTTAGCCTGGAGGATTCCAGTGACTATAACTTTTGTTTACTCTTTGTATTATTTGTGCCTTCATTAAAATAACTAACCCTTCACAAGTGGTTGCGTCCTCATTATCGTGTCTGTTAAACGATCCTGAGACGGTCAGGGCGTTACAATCTCCAATCATAAAACCACCTTCGGCTCAGTGTATCAGTGGACTAGTGTAAATAAATCACAAACCCCGAGCCCAAAACCCCTGCTCTGATGACCATCAGCTCAAAGGTAGAGGACCACACACTTCCACGCATACGTTACGGAATCCTGGCCATTATTCCCATTTTATATTATATCCAAACCATCCACACGGGCATTGCTTTCGTCCCGCCAACTACTATCCCCCCCACAACCACTCGGTAATTCTGAAGACCCCTAGAACCGGATGCCAGCGTACAGTTACCGCCGGACAGGCATTTTATTTATTTATAAAGTTTTATATAGCGTGTAGTGAGAATTACAGAACTACCACACTATTATGAACGCTGTCGCACACAAGCATCGAAGGGACCTTATACAGCACACTTAAGGAAGGTCCTTCAGAACTATGTGGATTTCAGGTTCCCAGATACAAAACATGTTCTGAATGCATTCTCTGCCTAAATTTATTACACGCCCAACAGTATCAAAGCCTGTTAATGACCACACTCGTTGGTAAAGACAGCCTCGGGCCGTAAATCTGCTCACTCGCAGACCTCGGTTTTAATACCACGAACACACACACTTTGATGCCATGACACCTTGCAGTATAATTAATGCTGAAGAGCCCCCCCAAATTGTAGAGAATCCTTTAACGCCGACCTCGCCCCTACTTCTTCCTCCTCACCTGCAGACTCGCCGGTGTTGATCCAATCGGGGTTGGCGATGCTCGTGATGGTGAAGATGTCGGCAGCTAGAAAGAGACATCCTGCGATGATGGTCAGTTTATCCACATCTCGCTCGCCGCGGCCTCAGCTCGCCCCGCCACCATCGCCACTGGGCCTCAGAGCGGGGAGCAGGCAGCACCGGAGGGGAGCGTTCCCTCCACCGGCCGCGTACGGGAGCCAGCAGCAGAAAGCTGGCCAGAGAGCGCCGGGACGCCGTGCCAGAAGTACAAGTTCAGCTCCAGTGCTTTCCGGAAGTACACCACCCCACCGCTGTCTGTTCTCATGAGTGTTGTGTTTTCTGCGCTAGAAAAAGAAGAGGGACAATACCCACTGCTTCCAGGTCCAGACAAAAGCATGCCCTAGGCACTGAACGCAAAGACTGAAGCAAGCCCCACCTACAAACGAACATAAGCGGCTAACAAAGTGAGCGATAAAGTGGCTGGCTTAGTGTTTCAAAAATAACACAAATACCGAAGCAGAACTCAGAAGTTTTCCAAATTCATGCGAAAGTAGCTTATCCTGACCATGGTTTAGCTTTCCATTATGGAACTTACAGGTATGATTTTAATAACGGAAAAGCTCACGCTGCCTGCACGCCCCAGTCGGCCCTCTGATTGGTTAATAAGGAACACCAATCAGAGAGCTGACTTGGGCGTGCAGGCAGCGTGTTAAGGGGCTTCTCTCTGCCTATGACGTCAGGGAGAGAAAAAACACCAAAAACACACCCCCGAATCCCGTCATGAACGAGTGACACCCCTCTCCTCCAATGGCTGGCCTCCGTTTAGGAAGCCAGCCAATGGAGAAGAGGGGTGGGTTCAAGCCCCCATACATAAAAACATGAAATCTCGCCAGCAAGACTGCGCAAGTGCAGCCATCGCTAGGCCGTCACCTAAAAAACTTACTAAGTAGGAGAAGCTCTGATCAACTCACATCGCCCAGGAGCTCCCACAGAGACAGCAAAACCAAGAGAATAGGCCCAGCCTTTTCCGGGCTCTGACGGGTGCAGACGGGCCCGTCTCGGCCCAGTCTCGGCCCAAGCTGAGCCCGGGCACGCCCCGCACATGTCCCGCACTGCGGGGATGCCTTTGGTGATTTTATCGCGCTCCTGCGCGCCGTCACGGTGTTGCCCCGCCTCCAGGTCAGGGATCAGGAACTTTGGGAGAAAGTACGGTGTTTTGGCAGCTTGTGGGTGATGTGTGGGACTAATTCCTGCACCCATGGTACCTGACTGGCCGTTCAATGCAACATTAGACAGCACTGCACGTTTGTCAGTGACAGTGATGCTCATCCAATGATGATTGAGTTTAACAGCAAAAGAGAAAAAGCATGTGGGAACTTTCTTATAGATATTGACTTTTTCCACAAATATAATAGGGTGACCAAATGACTCCATGCCATAGGGATCCCATTTTTTACAATCATGGCCTTTCATTTTACAAATTGTACCATCTGCTGTATTCCTCATATTGCTTCAATTGAAGGAAATCAACACGACAGGTTCTGAAATGCACAAACATTTAAACAGAAAAGCCAAGCAGAGTCATCTGGAATTCCTATGCATTACTACCTAATCTAGTGCATGTGTTTTACGAGTACTATATAATACACCCTGTCCCCCCACAACTGTCTTGAAATGGGCCTGTGTGCACAGAGTGTCCCCATGCGCCCAAAGTGTTCTGAGAAGAGATCATGGAGAGCCCTTCCTTCGCCCCTGCACACGTTTGATTTTTGTTTACTTAACCACACTATGAGTGAACATTCAGTTTTTCAAATGTCTTCTGGGAAAGATCCACGTATGCAGCTGCTAGAATAGATATTACTGAACCACTGAATGCAGCAAGTAGTTGATTGGCGCCCTCTAGTGGAATTTACTAGTATTTCTTGGTAATTGTCCTATTGTTAAGAAGGCAGTCTTTAGCGATCGTTATTTATTTATTTATGCTTTTTTTTTAATGTCGCGCGCACTTTACCCAAAGGTGTCAGAGCGCTTTAAAATAGAGCGAAGTAAATTACGTAAGGAGTTCAAAGTCACATGGTAGTAGTAGGTGACACCGCATATATCTACTACAGTTACTCGTGGTGAGAGTTACAGATTACGAAATTACACATTCACCCAAGATTGCATATTAAGTGGAGCAATTCGGGTTCCAGAAACACATATTGCTTATTGACAAAACTGAGATGGAGTGTCATCTAACAATCAGGGTCACAACCAGGGATGAGCGGCCGTGTGCCTGTCGGGGAGCTTGGCAAGGAGAATTATTGATAGAAGTGTCTTTGGAAAAGAAGAGTTTTAAGGTCTATTTTGAATATCCAGAAAGAAGTGGTGGTGCGAAGGATTGGAAAATGCGAATTCCAAAATCTAGTTACATTACCTGAGAAGGATTGCACCATAAGTCTTTCCCTTTTATAAATTGGAGGTTCGACCAGAAGAATTTCATCATTGCGAAATGCGCTGTTGAAAGGATGATAGATTTTAGAGAAGATAGGTGGATTTTGGGAAGGTCTGCAAGGAGATAATTAAAGCAGTCCAGGAGAGTACCAAAGATTGAAACAGAGTTTTCAGGTCTTGCTCAGGAATGAAACGCCAAATCCCCCAGAGAAGCAACTGTGCTTAGCCAGGCACTTTGCTGTCCATGGCGGTCCCTGCCTTTGCCGCCCTGCAATGGTCACCCTGAAGTGCGGGAGGGCTGGCGATGATTCCTGCATTTACTGCCCTGCAGCAAACTCATGTAAGTGGGGGGAGGCAGCACCCCCAAAACACGTGCCACCCTAGGCAGACCACCCACCCCCTTGCTACAACACTGCAGAGAATTCACAGCTGGGAGCATGCTTTATTGCCATGGTGTTTATTTGGTATTGGAGGTTGAGTCTTTTGTCCAGGATGACAGCTGGGGATTTGGAACTGTCAACAATGGTAGGTTTGCGGTTAAGAATGTTCAGATTATCCATCCATGATTGAACAAGAGTTTGAGGTTGAGATAGGAAGGAATTTTGTTTTAGAGGGAATCTGATTTAGATGATGAGACATCATCCATTCTTGCATGGAGTTGAATGTGGAGGTGAAGATTGAAATGCCGTGTGCAGGGGACACCTTTAGGTAGAGTTGGGTGTCATCAGCATAGAGGTGATTATGGATCCCATACGTATTTAGTAGGTCTCCCAGCGATTTTCTTGTAAAGGATGAAAAGGGTGGGTGTCAGGATCGAGCCTTGAGGGATGCCTTGATCCACAGCCTTTGATGTAGAGACAGCTTTCAATTTTAATCATCTGAGATATGCTCATGAGGTATGATTCAAACCATTTGAGCACTGTGCCTTCAAACCCAATTCTTTATTTTATGGGAATTCAGAAGTGTGTTATGCTTTACAGTATTAAAGGCAGCAAAAATGTCCAGAAGGATCAGGAGACAGGAGTTGCCTGAGTGAAGTACTCACGGGGCATTGCAGATAACTCGCAGCAGTGTTGTAGTGCTGCAGCCTTGATTGAAGCACGATTGAAATTTATCAAGAAGGTTGTTGTCCCTGATATGTTGGGAGAGTTGCTCCGCTAAACATCTTTCAGTGATTTTAGCAAAGAAAGGGAGGTTTGGTGATAGGGCAGAAATTGTAAAGGTCATTCACATAAGCGGAGGATTTCTTTAGGAGTGGGGTCACCTGAACTGGTTTGAGGGCATTGGGAAGGGAGCCTTGGCTGAGAAAGAGGTTAACCAGACTAGTCCAGTAGGGGAGCGTGTAAGTGTAGAAGTCTATTGCAATGTTGCTAGGATTAGGGTCAATAGAATGATTCAAAGGTTTTGTTTTCAGAAGGCTCTTGAGGAGGGCATCTTCAGGGATGATGTCATAACTGCGCATGGAGTCCTTGGATTTGCAATCCTCATGTGGGCTTGACTGAGCAACATGGTCAAGGAGCGATTTCACATTTGTATTGGAGAATTGTGCAAATTCTGCTGCTTTCTTGGGAGGGTCATCAAATTTGATGGTAGAAGAGGAAGTGGAATTGCTGGTAGATTTGATTAGAATAAATAGCTTTTTGGTCTCTTCTTGGCAGAGCGAATGAGGGTTCTAAAGTGATTCGCTTTTTCGCCAAAGAGGTATTTGTGATAGTGCGATCTTGCGTATCAGAGAGATTGATGATGGAGTGGGAATGTGTCCATTTCTGCTCCAGATATCTCAGGTTTTTCCTTTCATCATAGAGGGACTTATTGAACCAATGGGCAGAGGATGTGGGCCTTTCCTTTTTTCTTTGTAGTGGAGCTACATTGTCCATCAAGATGGAAAGACTGGTGAGACACTGGGTGGTTTAGTTATTGACGTCGGAGTTGAGGCTGATGTCTGATAGTGCCTTCTTGGCTGTGTAGCAGAGAGTATCTAGGTCGTTCTTTTTAGTGTTGTGAAACCAAGTAGTTGCCCTTTTTGGTTGGCCCAGGGTTACAAAATGAGAGAGGTGCAGTGAAAAGGGAATGAGGAAGTGGTCGACCAGTCTACTGGTATCGGATCATGATCATCAACTGTTAGCAGGCTGTCTTTGGAAATGATAAGGTCATGTGTGGAGCCCTTGGAGTGTGTTGGTTTAGAGTGTGTTGTAAAAGGTCATTTCCTGAAAGAAATGTGGCAAGCTGGTTGGCCGTAAAATCTTCTGAGAGGCCCCAGTGAAGATTAAAGTCACCTAGAAAGATCAATGTATCGTTTTGTGAATAATGGTCATTTGCAAAGTCAGTGAATTCCTCAGTGAAGGCAGAGCTGTCACCTGGCAGGTGGTAAATTACATAAAACCTAAAAGGGGAGCTGTGCTGTGCATGAAATTTCAGAGAAAGGCATTTGAATGTGGACAAAGAGCTAATGGAAAGTTCCATGAATTGAAGAGAGTTTCTGAAGATCGTTGAAACGCCTCCCCTAACTTTACCAACCCTATCATTCCTGATAATGAAATAGTTGGGGGGAGTAGAAGACCGGGAATAGTGTGAGAGGTGTCATTGAACCAGGTCTCAGTGAGGAAAAGTAGATTAAGCTTGTAGTGAGTGATGATATCTGAGATTTCAAGCTTTTGTTTTATTGCATATCTGCTGTTATAAAGCATACAATGCAGCTCTGAGGTGATTGTTTTGGTGAAGGGGGTGTCAAGGCTTTTGGTAATGAAAGGGGAACATTCCTGTAGGTCAGTGCCTTGGTTGGAAACAGCTGTCTTTTGGTACGGACCAGGGAAATGGTAGGTATAGTGCATTGATTTGTGTTGTTTTGAGAAGAGAAGGTGGGTGAGTTAGAGGTATTGTAGCTAGCAAGTAAATTGCACATTTCTGTTTGGGAGAGATAGTGTGCAGCTCTTTTGGGGCGTGGGAGAAGAGTACATCTCAGGATTAGGTTTTTTGGCATTGTGTACTTGCCATGGGGAGTAGGGAGTAAAGTACAGTAGACATTTTAGAGCTTAAGGGGGAGATGGTTGCTTCAAGCTGGGAGATTGTGGAGTTGAGGTAGCCTGATTTATTTGCTTGGGTGAGTAGAGCTGAGCACGGAATGTTACATTGCTCTGAAAGGAGTTCCTCTTGAGAGGTAGAGTGAGGAAGGAGGGGAGGCATGAAGATATGGAGGGTATTATATTATGCTGTGGAGGGTGCAAAGTAATAAGGTGTTGGTTGGAAATAAGTGTGGGTGCTGCTGTGGTGCAAATAAAATTCTCAGGGCATTCATTGAGAGAGATAGATTTATTGTATATGATTTGAGATGAAGAAGGGTGATAGCGGTGGTGGGTTTAAGGCATGTGGGGAGGGGAGAGACAGGAGTCAAAGAAAGGCAGGTGGGTCACAGTAGTAGGAAGTGAAGAGAGGGGGAAGGGTGGTGACACACGAGCTAAATTGTGTAAGTGTGTGGAGTCTGGAGATATAGTTCATATGTAAAATTGTCCAGGAGGATAGATATAGAATGTGGATAGTTCTTCTTGGTTAGAGAAAGGGGAGGGCAAAGGTAGAGGTTGACATAGGGGAATAACGGGTCAAGCGACTGTACAGGAATGAGGGTGGGGCATAGGCTGTGGAAAAGACTCTGGGTAAGAGGAGAGGAAGCAGGGCAAAGAAAGGTGGTGAGGATAAGGAGAAGAGCATATGGTGGAGAGCTCACTATGTGAGCTGAGTAGTCTAGCTGTTGGAAATATGGTCTGGTTAAGGGGGTGGATAACCCAGTTGGGGGGGTTCTTCAAAGTCCTGGGAGGGTGCGTTGGGGAAATGAGAATGGGAAGGAGTGCTAAGGGTGAAGTCCCAGCTATAGAGATTGGAAGGAGGGGAGGCTAGGGGGATAAAAGGGAGCGGGTGGGTTAGAAGAGAATCCTGCTCCTCTTGGGGGCTCGGCTTCTGGGATCCAGGTGGATTGGGAAAGGAGAGTGTGTAATTAGGGAGGAGTCTATTGGAGAGTCAAGAGAGATCAGAGCATCAGGGGTGCTGAGCAGGGATGGAAATAGCTGGTCAAAAAGAGAGGGACATGTGTTCATGTTTAGTAGCTTGAATCATGAGTTTACCATTGTTGTGAAGGGAGATGGTGAGTGATCCATTGAAGCAAGCTGAGGGGAAACGTTTTAGTTGAAAGCTGTGTGGGATTTTGGAGGAGGATGTAACACTAATTGAGCTGTTGAAGAGCATGGTCCAAGATAAAGTGTTGTGGGTGAAGAAAATTAGGGCAGTTTTAAGCCTCCCATATCGGGCGCAGTGGTATTGGTTGATGAAAAAGTAGTCAAGAAAGTGTTTAAGGGTGTTATGTTTCAACCTTTTTTCTGAGGCTTTGGAAAGGTTGGGAGGGTAAATGATCTTGTAGTAGTTGGGTCCAGCTTTCACTTGCTTGGAGATGTAAAGTAGAAAGGGTGTGCTGGGGATGAGGGTGGGGGGGAGAGTGGAGTTCCCACTATTCCATAGGACCTGCACGTTCGCAGGCAAGATAAACTTTGGGTGAGGTGCCTAGATTGATTTCAAGCACGCCCACAGGATATGTTGGCTTAGTGACCAGATAGCTCTCAGTATCACCACCAGCCCTCCTAACCCGAACAGGGAGCGAATGGTTTCTGGCAGCCACTGAACATGATAGCCCTGACTCCTCAGGGATTATGGTAACAGATCAGGACCCTTCTGCTCAAAGAATCGTGCTCTTTTGTTCTCAGAGAAATATACAAAGTGGGACTTTTTTAAATATATTTATTGAACCATTGTTAATCTTGCATAAAATACATGTGCTGCGATAATCAATAGAAGCAAATGAAAGTGATTACAATCACCAAAAGAGTAAATAGAAGATATAGTTCTACGACTGTGCTAAGACAGTGTATATATGCAGGTATATAAAACAAGGTATATAAAACAAGGTAGTAATCAGGCTTACTCCTACTAGGCAAACCATACTCAGTGTGTAGGTGTAGAGCCAAGAATCCACCCAAGGGATGATCAACCCCATTACCTGGCAGGAGAGAATGTAGGCCCTTGTCCTGGTAACGAACAGGACACTCTGAAGTGCCTCCTATGAGATGCTTAATATTTGTGATAGAAAGAATCCTTGCAATGTACGTTATAGATTAGCAATGTTATGGATATGTAGATAGCTCTGTGGCCCCATGGATGAAGATAGAACAACATTTGTACATTGTGCGTGAAGGCCTTTAACTTGGTGTTTAAGGCATCATGAAAATGTTATGTGAAGCCAGAGGTAAAAACAGAAGTGGTTTCAGAGAAACTAATCCAACATTGCCAAGCTTGCGAATATGTGCCAAAGGTCACAGCAGTAATGTTATTTTGCTAGAAGAGGACAATGTAAGAAAATGTGCATCTAAGTTATAATGGCCTAACCCAGTCAAATGTGGGGCTAACCTTCTGACACATTGCTGCTTATTCCTATTCTTTTATAATTTTTTTTTTGTAAATATCTTTTTATTGCAGCAAAGACAGATAAGCATACAGTACAGTTTATGCCATTCCCCTTGATGCTCAGTGTGTGCTCCGCTCCCACACCCCTGTATCACACAGCCATTCAGCTCGCACCCCGGAGGTCGAGCGGCAATGTCGTAGGTACATAAGAAACTGCGCTGGAGCATTCTGTGCATGGCTACAGCCACCAAGCGGATGGGAAACGGCAGCGCTGCTTTTCGGACCTAACACTCCCTCTCCCCTGTCCCAAGTCCAGTTTAAGCCAAGAGTTTCTGTACAACCTCCTTGAACATACCCCCCTCCCCTTCCCCTTAACCCCCTCAACTTTTCCTACCCCGCCTCCCCCGTCTAGGATTCCCCCCCCCAACTCTTCCTGCCCCTGCCCAGACCCCCCACCCCCCCAGGCGTGCCAGAGTATCACCTAACTGAGCTCTCAACCTTGCCACCAAGATCAGATCCGAAGCATGGCACCAGGATTCATCTGTAATCATCCGTAAATCATCTCGATGGAACGCAAGGGCAGTGTAATAGCAGAGCGGGTCTATGCCGCCCCCCGTCAGGCGGGCGTCCCTCTGGAGCCGGGCTATGCACCGGGGATTCCTCCTCCTCCACGTCCAGGAGCGTGAGATCTAGGACCAGCCCCTCCCTCGCCCTGGCTCTCTCCAGTGCCATGTCATTGTCTATCCTGAGCGCAGCCCGCAGGCGAAGTTCACCCTCACATCTAGCCCATTTAAGCAGTTCAGCCTTCCAGCGCTCTACCACGGGGCCCCGGGACGCCTTCCACTGGGACGTAATGGCCCGCTTCGCCAGGAGAAGCCCCAAGTCCAGGAACTTGCTAGTGACCTTATTCTTTGATGTGTGTGGGAACCAGTGTAGTATGCAATGTGCCATGGTGAGTTGCAGGTCCCTCTCCGTCACCTCCCTCAGAACCTCCACCACCTTCTCCCAAAAGGGCCCCAGCTCAGGACAGGACCAGAACATGTGTTGGAAGTCTGCGGGATCCGCCGGGCAGCGCGGACAGGACGCTGGGTGTGCCGGGAAGTACTTATGTAATTTATCAGGGGTCAGATACGCCCTATGTAGGACATAAAAGTGCACCAGCTGGAACCTTGCGTTGCGCGTGCCGTTCCGGGCCCCCTCTAGTATACCATTCCAGGCCTCCTCGGGATCTCAGTCGCCAAGTCGGCCTCCCATTTCGTCTTCAAGGTCAGCAGCGGAGCGGTGGATTCCGAGACCATGCGTCGAGTCAGGCACGTGACCGCTTTGACCGTCCCTGCCATCATCACGACGTACTGACAGCCCAGGGACAATGGTGGCTCCGAAATACCTGCCCCCCAGTGTTTGCGGATCGCCGCCGTTAAAGCCGCATGAAGGAGGAAGTCCCCACCCGCCAGCTCGAAGCGGTCCTGCAGGAGGTCGAAGGGCAACATCACCCCGTTTTCGTACAGATCACCCATGGATGACAGCCCCTGCTGGTCCCAGCCATCTAGCCCGCGCCACGAGCCTCCGTGCGGAAGCGCCCCACAGAGTCTAAGTGGGATCTCTGGTGCGTATGGAACCGTAACACCGCATCTCCGGCGATATCTGTTCCAGCATTTCCGGGCCGTCGCAAACTCCTGAGTGAGGTGGAAATCCCCCATCGGAAGTCCCAGGACAATCCGGGACAACACCTGAAACGGACCCGCCGGTTCTCCCGCTCCGTCCTCCCCTCTCCTGGCCCGCGCCACCCATTGTGTCAGCCATTGCAGCTGCGCCGCCAAGTAGTAGAGCTCATAGTCCGGCACCGCTAGACCTCCGTCCGCCCTTGGGCGGAGAAGCGTGGCATGGGCCACCCTGCGCCTGCCCGCCCCCCACAGGAAGCCGATGACCATCGATCGCAGCCGCCGAAAGTAGCTCGCCGGGATCCAGATCGGGAGGGTCCCGAAGAAGTAAAGCAGCCGCGGGAGGGTTACCATCTTGAGCAACGCCACCCTGCCCATGAGTGACAATGGGAGCGTGCCCCAAAAGTCGAAATTCCCTCTAGTGTGCCTTATCGCCGTACCGATATTTCCCTCAAGGATATCGGCTCTGTCATGGAAGATCGAGGTGCCAAAGTATTGCAGGCTCCTCTCTTCCCAGGTCACTCCCTCTGTAGTTTGCGGGCATGCACTCTGTGGGCGGGCCGGGAATAGGTGGGACTTCTCCCAGTTCACTCGGAGGCCCGAGATTCTACCCAGCGATTGCAGGAGGGCCTTAGCTCCACGCAGGGAGTCCGCCGAGTCCGCCAGGAACATCAGCAGATCATCTGCGTATAGTGCGATGTGGTGTTCTTGGCCATAGACGTCCAGGCCCCGATACGCCTGCCCCAGCCGGGCCCGCGCCGCAAGCGGCTCGACGGCCAAGGCAAACAGCAGGGGGGAAAGAGGGCAACCCTGACGGGTGCCCCTGCCCACTCCGCACATCTCAGAGATAACCCTCCCCGTCCTGACCCTCGCCGTCGCGTTCGTATAGAGCAGCCTCTTCCAATCTACTAAGCCTTCGCCAAGGCCCAGCGCTCGCAAAACATGGAAGAGATACGGCCATTCCAGGCTGTCGAAGGCCTTCTCCATGTCGACAGCAAACACCACTGCCTCGTCGCCGTCATAAGTGTCGGCCTCTAGTATGTGCAGGAGTCGCCGCACGTTAAGCGCCGTATTGCGGGCCGGGATGAAACCCGATTGGTCCGCATGTACCAGCATGGGCATGTGAGGGAGCAAACGCGTCGCCAAGATATTGCTCAGAATCTTATAGTCCAGGTTGAGCATGGACAGTGGGCGATACGCTGATCTGTCCCATGGCTGCTTACCCGGCTTCAGTAGGGGGACTATCAGCGCCTCTCTCGTGGTCGCAGGGAGGCAGCCCAGATGCCTCGACTCGTTGTATACCCACGTCAGCCGGGGCGCTAGGAGATCCGCGTAGGTGAGGTAGAATTCCGTCGGGAATCCATCGGTGCCCGGCGTCTTATTTCTTGCCATGCTCTTGATGGCAACCCGCACCTCCCTCTCCTCGATCTTGTCCCCAAGTCGCTTTGCGATCCCCTCCTCCAGCACCGGTAGGTCAAGACCCTCCAGAAAGGCCCGAAACTCCTCCGTCGACGGGAGGACCCTGCTGCGGTAGAGCTCTGTGTAGTAGTCATAAAACAATGCGTTAATTCCCTGTTGATCAAACCTCGCCGCCCCCGCCTGGTCTCTGAGCTCAAGAATGACCGAGCTTCGGCGGGACGGGTTGGCCAGCCAGGCCAGGAGAGCCCCCGATTTGTCGCGTTCCGAGTGCGCTCGCGTGAGGTAGGCCTTGTAGTCAAAGCATCGGAGACGCTCCACTGTCGCCGCCACCGCCTCTCGCGCCCCTAGCAGAGCCTCGTGAGTGTCCGGCCGCTCAGGTCTCGCCCTCTCTAGCCTCCGTAGGGTCTCGTCCTCTTTCTCAATGTCTTCCAGTAGCGTTCTCCGCACTCCCGAAGCCGTTGCGATGCACTGGCCCTGAAGTACCGATTTGAAGGCGTCCCATTCCGTCGCGGCTGACCCCGCCGTGCCCGCGTTCTCCTGGAAATATGCCTCGATGCCCGAGGCAATCGTGGCACGGAAGAGCTGATCGTCCAGTGCCTCAGGGCGGAGTTTCCAAGCCGGGATCCTCGGGCGGATCTGCGACCAGCACAGCCGCACGAGGAGCGGGTTGTGGTCTGAGATCGAGCGCGTGAGATACTCACTGTGGCACACCTCCGCGTGCACGTCTTGCGAGCATAGGAAGGCGTCAATGCGGACATGTAGTTCGTGGAGAGCGGAGAAGAAAGAGTAGTCCCTGTCCGACGGGTGGTTAGCCCTCCAGGAGTCAACCAGTCCCCACCGGCGCTGCCAGGCCGAGCGCGCGAGTGCAAGTTTACCAGCTGGTGCGTTCGGAAGGGGGGGGTGGGATCTATCCAGGGTAACGTCTGCCACACTGTTAAAGTCACCGCCCAGGAGCAAGGGCTCCACCAGAAACTGAGCTAGTTTGTTGGACAGTAGTGCGAGGAATGCAGGTTGGTCCACATTTGGGGCGTATATGCAACCCAGGTTAAGGTCCCTCCCGTCCAGCTTGCCACGCACCATTATGTATCTCCCCTCTGGGTCAATCACCTGTTGTGTGCATTGGTAGGGTATCCCCGCCCGTACCCAGATGGCCACCCCCCTAGCATAAGCGGAGTAACCGGTGTGAAAGACCTGCCCCCTCCAGCGCCGCTGCAGTGCCCTCCCTTCTTTATCCAGCAGATGGGTTTCCTGAAGGAAGGCAATGTGTATGCCCCGCCTGACCAGATAAGAGTGGATCTTATGACGCCTATGCGACGAGTGCATCCCCCTTACGTTCCATGTGAGACATCTATAGCCTAAGTCGGATCCCATGGCGAAGACTGCCAAGCCCCATCCACTCCACTCACTCTCCCGGCAACCCCCCCAGCACGCCTAGGTCCCCCCCGTCCCCCCCCCAACTTGCATATTCAAACTACCCCAACTCCCACACCCCCGGACAGACAACCAACGTGGAAACCCCATCCAAACTCAAGTATCAAAGAGCGTATCACTACATAATAGGGCTGGAGTGGCAGCGATGCCGGCTCCAGACAGGTCCGAAGCCCCCCGCCCCCGCCCCACTTCCCCTAACAACAATCAGGAGAGACCCCCGACTCTCCCCGTCCCCATGGTGTCAGTGCGAAGTCCCGGGGGGGCATCCGCATCCCACTGCATAGCGTCCAGAAGCGGTCCCCCCCCCACCTGCATACCCCATTATCTTACTTGCGTGGCCAAGGTCTCACAAACCGTCTCAGCCAAGGATACCTTCCGCTGTCTGGGGAGTCACCACCGGCAGGTCCGTCTCTGAAAGTTCGTGCCCACTGCTGGAGCCAGGGCTGGGAGTGCTGTCCTTCGACTGCTCCGACGCGCTGCTGGAGGGGCTGGCGTCCCCCTGGCTGATGGCCGCCACCGCCTGCACCGCCTTGGCTCGCTCCTGCTGCCAGCCCGCTGGGGAGCCAGATCGTCGCGTCGGTGTCGCTTCCGTGGAGTGTCTCCTGGGGGGGGTCTGCGGCGTGGGGCCTGTGCCCGGCTCCCCCCTCGCGTCCAACCAGCTCCAAGCTTCCTGTGGCGTCAGGAAAAAGTGAGTGCGTTCCCCATCGACCACCCGCAGCCGCGCCGGGAACAGCATAGCGTAGGGCAGTTGCAGCGATCTCAGTTTCCGCTTGACCGCCAGGAAGGAGGCCCGCTGCTTCTGCACATCTCTGGTGAAGTCCGGAAAGACCATGACCCTGCTGTTGCCTATTCTCAGGTCCGGGATTTCCCTCACCCTCCGCAGTATATGGTCTCTGTCTCTGAAGTGCAGAAGCCGCAGTACAATCGGGCACGGAGGCACCCCCGGTTTGGGGGGACGCGCAGGGACCCTGTGTGCGCGTTCAATGGCAAAGAACGGCGAGAGTCCCTCCGGGGCCACCTCGGATTGTAGCCAGCCCTCCAGGTAGGTGACCGCATCCCGCCCCTCTGTGTTCTCAGGGACCCCCACCAGGCGGAGGTTATTGCGCCGAGAGCGCCCTTCACTGTCCTCTGCGCGGAGCTCCAGGACCCGCACCTTCTGCGCCATTTCCGCCAGTGTCGTTTTTAGCTCCGCCACGTCCCCTGGCAAGCTTTTCAGGGCCACCTCTGAGGTCGCCACCCGCTCCTTCAGTTTCCTGTGGTCGTCCTTCAACAGGGTTAGGTCCGACCCAATGGTGTCCATACGCTTCTCAAGAGCCTCCCGTGACGCCACAATCGCCTGCATTATGTCCCCCAGGGAGGGATCCCGCGGGCGGGACGAGCTCCCGGCCCCTTCCCCCAGCGGGACGTCCTCGACGAGGTGTCCCGGGTCGTCCTGTCTCAGGGCCTCGAAGCCTTTCTTCTTGTTGTTGCCCCGTACCATCCTGGTGGGCAGTGATCGTCAAGCGCCCCTGCGGTGGTCGCCGACGTTCCCCCTCTTCGTCCTTGGTCCGCCTCAGGTCCGCCGTTCCCTCCGACCTCTGGGCCTGCGTTTCGTGGGGTCCAGTTCAAGGGCCAGTCTCAGCCGGCGTCGTGTGGCACCAGTGCCCCTGGTCCGGGCACCTAGAAGGCTCAGGCAGGGTATCCACCAATGAGTACCTGGTCCGCTGTGCTCGGGCGCCCCCGGCCAGGTAGGCACCTCTTCTCGCCCGGAACTTCAGTGACTCGTGGGGGTGGGGAGTCAGCACCTCGTCCCCTGTTCCCCCCTTCGTCCCCCTTGTGCGCGTGCTGCCAATCCCCAGTGGCACAGGCTTCCTGGCAAGACCGTCACCGGGATAACGGGACAGGTGCCCCTCGCAGGCCCAGGTCTCCACACGGTCTCCACAGCTCCGTGGACAGCCACCCAGCCCAGGCAGGCGCCTCGTGGGGGGGGGGAGGGTAGCCAGTCCCTCAATCCCCGCTCTCCTTGACGTCCACTGTCCTGGCGCACCCCCAATGCCACCACTAGGAGGGCGGGTCGTGTGTTGCGCGCTGATCCAGCGGTCCACGCAGCTCCAAGGGCTCCGCTGTCGGCCGCCAATGCGGTCACTCGGTCTCCGAAGGCGCCATTTTAGGGTCAGGCAGGGCCGTCGTCTCCCGTCCTCTAGCTGCACCCGCGAGTGCGCCAGCCAGTTCCCCTCACCTTTGCCCGGTCTCCGGGGGCCTCCGCCGGCCAGCGGTCAGCCGCCACCGCGTCAGGGGATTCTTCCTCGCCTCCTGAAGTCCGCCACCAGGCGCATCAGGGCAGGACGGCGGCCGCCATTTTGGGCGCTCTCCTCTCCGGGAGGCGCGCTCGAGTTGCAAAGTCCAGCGGGGGTGTACACAGGGGCCCCCAGTCCTCCAAACTCACCCTGCGTGCCCCCGTTGCCCTCCTATGTACTTTTGAGGGGTCGGGGTGCGAGTCGGGGTTCAGGATATGCGGTGGTGCGAGGCGGGCACGGAGGAGCTCCGGAGTCCCGCTTCCACCTACATCAGCGCCTTAGCCACGCCCCCCCCTATTCTTTTATCATGAGCATTGGTGTTTACTTTTCTTTCATTGACTGCAATTTCTTTTTGCAGTTTTATTTAGTGTAAACTCAACCCAAAGGTTTTGAAGGGCTTTACATGAGCACCAGTTACCTTACAAAAGGACTGTTAGACCTGGCATCATTGGAGTGAGTTTCCCCTGTATTTTTGCCTTTGCCTCCTGTTATTTTGCTGTGTCTTGGGCTTCGTTTTTGCTGGTCTAGATGCTTTGGGCACTTTGCCACTGCTGTTCAGTGCCAAAGTGCAAGAGCTCCCTCTATAAATTGTTGTTATGGATTGGTGATTCCTTGATTGGAATATTTGATATACTATCCAGTCCCTAGTACAGTGCACTGTGTGTGCCCAGGGCCTGTAAATCAAATGCTGTTAGTGGGTCTGCAGAACTGATTGTGCCATTCACATAAACAGCCTGTAAATGTAACTCAGACCAGCCACTGCAGTGTCTGTGCACAATTTGGTACTATCGACCTGGCAAGTGCACTTACTTGCCAGGCTTTAACCTTCCCTTTTCTTACATGTGAGTCACCCCTAAGGTAGACCCAAGGTATCCCTGTGGGCAGGGTACCGTGTATGTGAAAGGCAAGACATGCCCTGATGTGTGTGGCCTGTCCTGATACTGAAATATCACAATTGTATTTTTCACTATTGAAAGGCTATCTGTCCCATAGGATACAATGGGAGTTCATTTATATCATCTTATAAATATAACTTCCCATTGGGACAAGATAGGAAGATAAAGTTTAGTATACCTGAACTCAGAATATAAAGATGCATCTTTTAGTGAGGAAGATGTTTACATTCTGAGTTTGAAAATACCACTTTTATAAAGTAGGTATGTTCTTGCTTAGCCATCCTATGTGCCTCTGCTAGGTTTGTGTATTGACTGTCTGGCTTTGGAGTAACAGGGGCTGGGGATGTGCATTCTGTTCAGACAGACACTTGTGGTGAGGGCTGCCTTCCCATGGTGAGGCAGGGCTGAGTTGAATAGACCTGAGCTGCATTCAGAGTAGGGGGAGGACATTTCTTTCACACCTGACTGGGCCTGGTCTGCCAGGGACAATGCTGTCTCCACCTCCTGCCAGGCAGCTGCACCAGAGAGAGGACAGAACTGGTTTTGGCTGGGCAAAGAACTTGTCTATGACCAGAGAACTATGGTATTTGTGCTATAAAAAGTGGTGCACAGACCCCTGAACTTTAGATTACTTCTGGGATTCAAGGGGAACCTTTGCCAAGGAGATCTGGAGAAACTGACGAGAAGTACTGCCCCTTTGCTGTGTGTTCTCTGGGGTTGGCCTGCAGTGGCTGTTTCTACAAATTAAAGGTCGAAGGCTTTGCTGTGTGCAGTATCCCCTGCTTGAGGAAGATCTCCAAGGACTTGAAATAGAGCTTGCCTCCTGTTTTGGAAGTTTCAGGGAAACAAAGACTTCACCCCCAGCTCCGCTGAATTTCCTTGCTGGGAGTTCCGATCTGCCAGGAGGTGCCTGCTGCTGTACTGGGCCTCTGGAGGTTGTTCCTGCTGTTGGGGGCTGGAAAGATAATGCAACGACTCAGTACCTGCCTGTGGCTCAAGAAATCGCTGCATGCCGCATTGAGTGCACCAATCTACGAAGTCCGAGATCAACGCACCAATTCCGGCGCAGGCCCCGCTGGTCAGCTGCAAGAACCATGCATCGTGGGAACACGGCTGGAGAAACCAACGCATCTCCGATCCTCACGCATCAAATCTGGGCACCACACCTGCAAGAACGCTGGGGCTGTAGTTAGAAACTAATGCATCACCTCCCCGCACCTTAAGAAACCAACACATTACCTCCCCTGAAGTAAGGAACCGACGCATCACCTTCCCTGGGCGTAAGGAACCAACGACATCACCTTCCCTGCGACAGTTTCCGCTGGTGTGCGTAACGCATCCAAGCTACTTTGTGTGAAAAGTGTCACATCTGCAATTTTTTTTTAACAGAACTGTTCTGCCTTTTAAAAATCACATTTTGATTACTGTATTGTGAATTTATGTCATCTTGATCTTGTTTGGTTTAGATTTTTCTAAATTGGCGTTGTGTCCATTTGTAGTGTTTTCACTGTATTACTGTATGTGTGCACAGATGCTTGCCACACAGCCTCTGAGATAAGCCTGCCGCTCATGCCAAGCTACCATGGGGGTGAAAATGGGTTATTTTAGAAGTGTATCCCCCTTGCCCTAACTAGAAAGAAGGGTTTCTACTTGGACAGCGGTGCAAACCATTGCCAGCTAGAGACCACCATTTTCTAACAAGGACACCTTCATTTTTTGTAGGCACAGAGAGATTGTGGCCCTCATTTATGGAATTTTGGAACATGGCAACACAGCAAGGCTCCTTGCAGCGCTGTCCTATGCCAAGGTGAAAGGGCAGGAATGCACTTTATTTATGCAATACATTGTATTCCTATCCTTTCTCCCTGAGCTGGCACCCTTTCGGCAGCCTAGCACCAATGTAGGTATCCTTCCTACACAAAAACAATCCATAGAGGCATTTTCCTCTTTCTATGTGTGCTGCAGAATATGGCACACATACAAAGAGAAAAAAATGAGGGAAATAAACATATTTCTTCTCGTTGCGCCTCACCTTAGGAGGTGTATGGATTTAGCACTTCCCCAGGTTTACATGATTTTTGTAAATCTGGGGCAGTGTCAAAATCTATGGGTGCTGCATGGAACCCCCCACCCCCCCACCCCCCCCCCCCCCAACATCCACGGAATGCCTCCCGGGTGCAGAGTAAGGCGATGGAGCAATTTGTGCTGCATTGCCTTACTCAAGATGTATGAGGCCACTAAAAGCCAGGCAGAGTGGCTTTGCGTGGCTTCATGAATCTGATTGAGAGCCCTACGTCATGCATGTACCACTTTACGTGGTGCTAAAGTGACTCAAGGCTCTCATAAAAGAGCCCCTATGTGATTTGACCAGAATTACAGGATGACAAGCCAACACTGAGACTTAAACCTGGTTCCCTAACTCCAAAGTCGACTGCTTTGACCTTACACTACATCCTCTCTTTTGCAAAGTTAACTATGTGACAGGCTTCCTAGTGTGGCCTGTTTTTTTTCTAACACACAGCAAAATTTAAATACTTATAAATTAACTGTACTAATATTTCAAAACAGGTAAGAGTTTGGAATGCACAAATAGAGGTCTTTTTTGCAATTCTGTAGTGTGATTAAACAAAGATTTTAATAGGATCAAAGTAATTCAAGACACTCTACTTAGTGATGCGCACATGATAAATATTCACGGAAACGTGATTTCTACACATTAACGTTTGAGCGTCATATAGTTTTAGCAAAAAAACTGAATGTATGTGCAAATTTAGTGGCCATTTTGTTGAAAGATGTGCTCTCTGTAAAGGGCAGTGAACTGCCACACCATGTTTAGTGATACATTTGTGACAGTGGGCACCAAAATGCAACACCCGCTAAATATATTACATGCTTAGCATTCGCTTTCTGAATGGGCACGGCTCATTTGTGACACTTGTTCTTTGTGTGAATCATGGGTTTTCAGAATCACTATGAGCATAGTGGTGTCCCATTGATGGCAGCCCCCGATCTTACTTAAGATCCAAAAATCACCAATTATGAATATATGAAAGATTATCAATTTGAATATTCTGTATTTACATTTTAAGCCCTGAAGAAGTCCCTGGTTGGGACGAAACGAGTTGGCGGTTTCAAAAGTGGCGGTTTTCAAAAGCTTTTAAAGAATGAAAAATAAAGAATGAACTGAAATCGAACATCGACTCGTCTTTGGAACAAATTCCTTGGAATTGTTTTTGAATTTGTAACAATTTGTGTACAGAGTGTGCCGGGCTATTATGTGTTTGTATACTGAGGAATGCTAGGTTCTTTGAATCAGCTTCTGAATTAAGGAGGTATAGGGAATTGTGCTTCCAGCCCGTGTCTTGCACCTTTGTTTCTTTAATACTGATAGGGATTTTAAGACTGGTGCAGGCAATTATGCTTTGATTCCCGTTTTCTGTATATTCCAGATTTTTCTAGCTCCCGCAACTGAATGTTTGGCTGTAGTTGCAGCCGGCATGACTCACGGGTGGGGGAATTGGAGGGCGGGGTTCACGCAGGCGGAGGAGCACACGGGCGAGGAATATAAATTTTATGTTCAAAGGTTTTTTTATTTGGAGCTGCAAGACATACAACAGTGCAAAAAGACCAGTTCGTGAACTTACATACATTGCTATAATGAAATCATAAAGAAAAAAAGAAATATAAACTTTGTTGCTGGTTACGTAAATTGCATTCTGTAATACAAGCGAGACCAGATAAAAACATAAGACTAGAAACACAAAACAAAGGGTCCACACATAATGTCTAATAAGCAGATGTAGACGAGTTGCGTCCAAAGTAACATGATGGTTTGTTTAGCATGACCATTATCGCATGACATGACCTGAGGAGAAAAGAACACCAACATTGGATAGCAGAGGCAACATGAGCTAAGCATTTGTGTAGATCTACACTGTATACAATGGAAGGATGCACGTGACAGCTATGCAGAAAAGCGCACTGAGTGCCATGTGTTCAGATTCATGGAGGTTTGAATGCATCAAAGTGGTCATCTAGTGCGGACCAGAGTTTCCTGAGCGGCGGCCTCCATGGGGTGGAAGTTAAGGATATGTTATCTGCACCTCTTAAGTGGGAGACCCAATTTAGCCAGTGGGGAAAGGAAGCTTTGTGTGTGCTTTTCCAGTTATTAAGTATGATTTTGACCCCAGCCGTCAGCAGCAGGTCCAGTAGGGCTTTGTCATCATCATTGAGTGTGACGGCTTTGGCAAAACCTAGAACAAGCGTTGAAAATTCCCTTGGTAAGGTGATATGGAGTACTGTGTGAATGAAACCAAAGATCCTGTCCCAATAGGAGGTAACACAAGGGCATTTGAAGATTAGATGTTCCAGATCTCCTCCCACATTCGCACAATTCCAACATGTGTCGTCGGGTTTGATTTTGTGAAGGAACAACCTCCTGGGAGTCCAGAAGGCTTTATGAAGCAGCCAGAACTTGGTCTGTGAGAGTGTAGGGCTGATTTTGTGGCGGGTGGTGGATTCCCAAGTGCTGGCCCAGATAGTGTCTGAATTAGGTGAGGAGGAGAATGAGTCCCAGTACTTTTGGAGAGGTGCATTTAGGGTGGACGATCGCGGCCGCATTAGTTTGTACAATCTAGAGACTTGGTGCCCCAGTTTGTTAAGTGAGGTGAATAGACCTGGGAGGGAGGGGGGGACAGCCGTCAGGTTAGCCTTCGCTAGTGCTACTTTAATGTGTAAGAAGTTATAGAATTCAACATTATGGAGGTGGAACTTATCCTGAATTTCTTTGAAGGTTAGTGGAAGCGAGTTCTCGACGAGTTGGTGTGGGAATAAGATACCACTGTCTATCCAGGTGGGGTAGTTTAGAGGCTTCCCTTTGTATACAATTTTGGTGTTATGCCATAGAGATTCCCATGAGGAAAGATGGAATTGATGCGGGAGGCATTTACTGACCTTTAGCAGAGCCAATTTAGTATTTTTGAAGATGGGGCCCGGACCTAGGTTGGGACGGAGTTTGGCGGTGAGTAGGGCGCAGGGGTTAAGACCCTCAAGAATAGACTTTTCCACAGAGAGCCACACTGGGGTGTAGTCAGGTTGGGAGGATATCCAATGTGACCCTTGTTTCGCCAAGAAGGCGATCTGATACGTTTTGTAGTCTGCCAGATTGACCCCTCCTAGTTTCTTGTCTAGTCGAAGTTTTTTCAAACTGATTCTGGCTTTTTTGCCCTGCCAGAGGAATGTCGAGATGACTTTGTCCAATTTGGAGTGGAATACGTTGGAAAGGAGGAGTGGGAGCATCGTGACCAGGTAGTTAACCAGGGGGGATATCATCATTTTTATAGTTTCAACCCGGCCCCACCAGGTGATGAAGCGGGGTGACCATCCGTCCAACTGACTTTTGATTTTGTCTAGGGTTTTGTTCTCGTTGTGTTTAAGGGTACTCAAGAGCTCATCAGTGAATTCGATCCCCAAATATTTAATCACTCCCGTTTGCCAGAACAGGCCCGAGTTGCCCAGCACTTCTCTCGAAGTGTGGATATTAAGAGGTTTTACTTCGGACTTATCTCTGTTTAGTTTGTACCCGGAGAGGGAGGAGTATTTATCTATTGAGGACATTAGTGCGGCAATGGAGTTGGCAGGGTTTTCGGTCGCTATCAGGATGTCGTCCGCGTATGCTGCTAATTTGATGCGTGAGTTCCCAAAGGAGATACCCTCAATGTCCCTGTTATTTTTAATATCTGTAAGGAGTGGTTCAAGGGCTAAAAGAAAGAGAGCTGGTGACAGGGGGCAGCCCTGTCTGGTCCCCTGGTACAGACGGAAGGGATCCGAGAGGGACCCGTTAATAGCTATCCTGGCAGAAGGGGCAGAGTAGAGGGCCATCACCATCTTGATAAACGGATCGCCAAGGTTGAAAGAGAGCATGCATTGGCGTAGAAAAGACCACGAGACCTTGTCAAAGGCCTTTTCTGCATCTAAGGTTATCGCCACCATTGGTACAGAAGTGGATTTTGCCTTTTCTATAATATGACACAATAATCTAGTGTTGTCGTTAGACATCCGGTTTTTTAGGAAGCCAACCTGCGAGGGGCTAATTAATTTGTGAATAATGGTGTTTAGTCTGGTCGCCAATATTTTAGCATATATCTTACAATCTAAGTTTATCAAGGATATTGGGCGGTAATTTTTAGTGAGTAGTGGGTCCTTCCCTTCTTTGGGTAATACTATAATTGTGGCCTCACTCATTGAAGGGGAAACACCGCCACAGGCTGCAGTAGAGTTATAAAGCTTAAGTAGCGGAGGGTCAATCTGTCACAGGCTGCAGTAGAGTTATAAAGCTTAAGTAGCGGAGGGTCAATCTGCCACAGGCTGCAGTAGAGTTATAAAGCTTAAGTAGCGGAGGGTCAATCTGAGAATATAAATTTTAAATTACAATTAAAAAAGATGTAAGTTAAATTGCGAGAAAGCAGTGCGGTTTCTTGAGGCCCATAGGAATCAATGCCAATTACCGAATCGGTAAATACCGATTTGGTAAAATTACTGAATTTGCAAGGGGGACAGCGTGTCACTTTGACACCCTGTTGCACCCCTCAATTGTGCATGGGTGCACATGTTGCTGACATCCATGCCCATAGGGCATGTATGTCTGCAACATGGCACGTTTTTCAAAGCAAAAAAAATGCTTTTTGAAGGGTTTTCATTATTTACCACCAACTTCTAGTTGGTGGTAAATAACGAATTCTTAAACCCTTGTAGCACTGATTACAGTGCTACCTACATGTTGAATTACAGAATCGGTAATTTTACCAATTCTGTATTTTACCGAATCGGAAAAATTACAAATTCTGTAAAATTGCCGATTCTGTAATTTGACATGCCCCTACATCTCAATATCCAAATACCGGTCGGAAACGGACAAAAATCGGTATTTTTGGCCGTTTCCGACCGGTATTTGGATACCTACATCTGGCCCCCAGTGTGTAGAGGAGTTCTGACATAGTTTTGGTACGGTGCCACTTCATATGTTATGCCGTTCAAATCAGGACCCTGTTGTCTGCAATGTAACTGCACTTGTGACTGCCTGTTTAGTAGTAAAATATAGCAGTTTTAGGTGTTTAGTGGGGTACCTAGAGCTTTTGATCCCGGTGTCACTGCACCTGGTGCACCATTGAAGTCATGACCCTGTTGTCTGCAAGGTAACTGCACTTGTGACTACCTGTTTAGTTTCAAACGTTAGCACTGATCTGGGTTTAGTGGGGTCCCTAGAGCTATTTGCCCCGGTGCAACTGTACCTACTTCACCATTCAAATCTAGTACCATTTAACTGCTAGGTAACTACAATTGTGACTGCTTGTTTTCTATCTTTCGGCAATCCCAATTAACTTTCCCACCTCTATATGCAATTTTTTTTAATTCTATTCCTACAGCATTCTTATGGAATAATAAAAAGTATTGTATACCTTCGTCTGAATTGCATATGAAAAAGCAGCAAGGGGAAGTACATTTTCCTAATTATCAATCTTATCAAAGCGCTTTCTTTTTAAAACAGTCAAAACATTTTAAAGATTGGCCAACCACAATTCCATATCCCTTATGGACAAAATGTAAGTTTATTCAGTCTTTCTCCTTTGCAGAACTTTTATCCTTTACTTAACGCCCTTATCTCTTCCTATCCTCAAAAATGCTTGCAAAATAGTATGTTCATTTTATATTTCTTCTCATTCACCTCTAGATCGATTCCTTCAATCCTCGATCTGGTAAAATACATTTATTAAAATGAATAATAAAAATATCTTTTGGAAAGCCTGGAGAGATAAAAGTTTATTATGGATTCATCAATTGATACATAACCACTCACCAAACTCTTTTTTGCAGGTTCAACCCATCTTTCACTTTCCTCATTCATATCAACACATATTTCAGTCACTGATCTCTTCTATTTCTACCACATACCTTTCACTTTATTCATTACCTATTTCCCCTCTTGATATTTCACCTATTACAACATGAGTGCTAATTGCCCATTTTGCTTCCAGCACATATACCCACCTTACTCTCCCCTTGTTGATCGACAAAAATCAACCTTAGAACTGCAATTGGAAGCAGATCCTCACACTTCCTTTCCTATTCCCTTGTGAAACAAATTATGGCTTAAAATGCGCAAGACATCACGTGCTGCCAACACAACTCAAACACTATTTTTTTTATTCATAAACACCTTCTCCTGCTTCTTTACACAAGTTAGATAGCACCACTCCATTGCCTTGTTGGTCCTGTTCTGATACTAAACATATTTCTTTTGAATGTCCCACCACCTATCAATTTTGATTACAAGAATTGAAACAAATCAATTCTATTTTTCTTACACATATACCTTTCTACTTTATTAATTCACATAAAACTTTATTCAGCTATCAAAAACAGCCATGAATGCATATAAATAACACAGTTAAAACAATTAAAATCTTTTTTGATATGATATATACATTGATATTTATTAAATTAATGTGCTGCCCTATTACATAGTACCTTTCCTCACATTGATAGATTTCAAAATACTTTGGGCAACATTATAACATACAAAAGGTTCACTTAGAGTCACCAGATATTATATTACTACTTTATGTGACCTAATATTCTGTGTAACAAGCCTAGGTGTAAGATTAAAAAAACTAAAATACTGGTAAAATGTATAGAACAATAGAAAGTGCAATGTGCTTTGTTTGCTTTGGTCATCACAAGGGCAAAGAGCCGTACAGGGTGGACGGGACTATATAGTTGGAAAAGCAACTAGTTGGTGCACAATGCCACATCTCATTCTTACCAGCACAAAAACAATGCTGCATATTAGTCACATATCATAAACAGCTATTCCCTTCCTGCTCCAAGTTCAGAGACTTATAAAAGGTGACTGTTGATTTGTTCCTATCGTCCATCGATCATTGATCCAGTCTATACAGGGAAGCAACTCACCTCGAGGGTGGATTTGTCAGCAACATATTTCTGGTAGAGAAAAAGAACAAAGAGATGAGGCCTCTCATAAATTTAAAAGATTTGAACGAATGGGTAGTTTACCGCCACTTCAAAATGGAGGGCATTTATCTCCTAAGGTACATCCTAAGAAAAGGGGATTGGCTAACAAGACTAGACCTCAAAGATGCCTATCTTACTATCCCCATTTGGCCTCCTCATGAGAAATACCTCCGTTTTACATGGCAAGGAAAGACGTGGGAATTCTCAAGTCTCCCTTTCGGTCTCTCTTCAGCACCCTGGTGCTTCACAAAAGTACTCAGACCGATAGCAGCATGGCTACGGGCAAGAGGGGTAAGATTAATTATGTACCTAGACGATATCTTCCTGATGGGTCAATCAAAAGAAATCGTATCCCTTCATACTCAATGGGCAAGAGAAATACTGGAAAAATTGGGATTTGAGATAAATAAGAAAAAGTCATGCCTGATCCCAGCACAGGACACTCAATTCTTAGGATACGTGGTCGACACCCTCCACACGGAACTCCGCCTTCCCAGAGACAAGTTAAAAAAATTACGAAAGGAAATAAAGAAAATCCTACTGACAAAGACTATTTCTCTGAAAGACCTAGCGAGAATCCTAGGTCTCTTACCTTTCACCATCCAAGCCATATTCCCCGCGCCCTTCAGAGACTGAAAAGGAGATGTCTACATACAAATCATTCATACTCCCAAATCTTGTCCTTAGATCAAGAGTCAAGGGAAGAATTAGAATTGTGGCTCAAGAACGCCAGGCTTGGAACGGGAGAGCGATCTTCTGGGAGGAACCCTATCTAGTGATAGACTCAGACGCGAGTTTAGAGGGTTGGGGAGCAAGGTGCGGACAGGCTTCGACAGGGGGACGTTGGTCGGAAGATGAGAAGAACATGCACATCAACTGTTTGGAACTCCTAGTGGGCTCCTTCGCAGTCCGGAGTTTCACTCAAGAGAGGATGATATGTTGTGTGATGCTTTGCATGGACAATATCTCAGCGGTCCAATATGTGTCCAAGATGGGGGGTCCACACTCGAAAGACTTAGCAGACTTAGCAAAATAATTCTGGGGTTACTGTTTAAACAGAGGGATTACAGTTGTAGCACAACACATACCTGGTCTGAGCAATGGAGTAGCCGACTGGTTCTCCAGAAATGTCAGAGATTCCAGCAACTGGAAATTGGACAGGGAAATATTCCTCTACATCAATCACCTTTGGGGTCCCTTCGACATGGATCTATTTGCAGACAGGCTGAATACCCAACTGACTCACTTTTTCATTTGGAAGCCGGACCCTCAAGCTGCTGGCGTGGACGCCTTCCTGCAGAATTGGAGAGGTCTGAGGCCATATGCCTTCCAGCCATTTGACATGCTGCCCAGATTCCTCTTACATACTCGGAGATTCAGAGAGACAGCAGTAGTGGTCACCCCACTTTGGAGATCTCAGGCATGTCATTTTAGAAATGTCAAAAGACTTTCCTCTATTAATCCCTCAATTCAAGACCCTGCTCTTTGGCCCTCAATGAGAAATATATCCCCTAATAGAAGAAGGCTCCCTCACACTGATGGCTTGGAAGATTTCCGGAGACAGTGGGAAATCCCTGGTCTTTCGCCAAATGCTTTCAGACTCATATCTGAGTCATGGGCTTATTGCACAAGAAAAGCTTATAGACTGGCATGGAATAAATGGATTTGCTGGTGTTTTCAACGGGATACCAATCCCATTTTAACTGATGTAGTCCATGTAGTAAACTACCTTACGGAATTATTTGATTCTAGATTATCCTATAGGACAGTTAACATCTATAGGTCCGCTATTTCTGCTGGTCACTCCTTAGTAGATGGACTTCCTGTAGGTCAAAGTACCTTAACGAGGAAAGTTATGAGAAGTATTAGGGTCCTTAAACCCCCGATCCCAAAGTACACCTCCCTTCGGGATGTTAAACTAATCCTTTAAGTTTTAGACAACTGGGGTGATAATCGTCATTTGTCACTCAAAAGACTCTCTTATAAACTCAAGACCCTGCTATGCCTGGTTTCCTTTAGGCGTACGTCTGATATTAGAGCTCTGGACATTAACAGTAAGGCCTATCAGCCCGAAGGAGTTTGTTTCTATCTTAAAAGAAGGACTAAGACTCTTTCCTCCACCATTTTCTACCCCTACTTTCATGGTAATCCTAGTTTGTGTGTGGTCCAATGTTTGAAAGATTATGAGAGGAGGACCCTTAATTTGAGGAAAGACGTGGTGCAACTTATTATATCTCACAGAAATCCTCACAAAGCTGTTTCTTCCCCTACTTTAGCTAGATGGGTGAAAGATGTTATGGCTGAAGGAGGTGTGGATACCTCTGTTTTTGGAGCTCATTCTCTTTTTTTTTGATAATCAGCTTTATTAAGTATTTTGAAACAGCAAAGAAAATTCATTGGCAGCAGCTCACAAATCAACAAGTACAATGAGTTGAAATCAGCAGTGCATATGGGTAGGGTCAGTCCACTCCAGTCCAACATTACAGCTTGCATGACTGCAATATCAACTCTTGGAGCAATTTGCATATCTGGGTTCATGGCGGCATCATGTTGAACCATTTCCCCCATATTTTGGGAAACAGTTCCGGGGAACCTCGGGCTTCAAATAGGACCTCTTCCTGGGCGCCACACCAGTCCACCCCCTATTCCATCCCCCCACAGTGGGTGCCACAGGGCACGACCAGTGACGCGATATATCCCTCTTGGCTATGGCCACCGCCGTTCCAAGTAGGCACTTATCCAACCTCGAGCCATCGAGGCCATCGAAGATCCCTAACAGCAATCACAGCAGGCTCTTTGAAGATATATTAAATACAATAGATTTCACAAGCACAGCGCAAGTACTGTGTAGGCGAAACCTAAAAAGGCATTTCAAATAAATAAAGACAAAAGCAATGAGTCGCCTAAAACGACCTGTAGGGCACAACCATATTTGGAGACACTGTCCGCCGCATAGGACAGCATGGAGACGTGCAAGAGGTGTGTACAAGTTGGATAGACTTACAGCAGGAGACCCAGAAACCATTCAAGGAGCAGATTGGGACACTAGTGCCATAGAGGTGAAGGTGGAAGATTCATTCTGTGTCTAGGGTGAGGAAGTATATAAGCTAGTAAAGGGCACATATGAGATTGTGCGGGGTGCAAGATCAGTAATGAGCAAGGGGCAGACACAAAATGATAGGAAAGATTAAGGGAGGAGGATCCCAGGTGGACACTATGGACCTGCTACAGGTTAAGCCATAGAGTGGGGACATTTAACATCTGAGGCTCATTATGCTACAGAGATTGAGGGACAATGCCTCTGGGGTTTCTTCCATTTGCATGGGATCCGCAACGTAAACTCTTCAATAAAACAGATCAAAAGGTACATAAAGCTAGTGATGCGGACTAACCGGTGTTTTTTACCCAAGCTGAGTTAGCAATTAGGGATGGGGTGCAGCACCTATGTGCCTGGATCCCTCCCAGATTCAGTGTCTGCAATTTAACCTTAGCCTTTTATTATACTTGCTTTTAAATTCATGCTCAATTTAGTATCTCTGCTTTACTTATCATTTCCTATGCAAGATAATTGTGGGGCAAAAAATTATAGGATCATATAGATGTACTTAGTCAGTGGAGAGGATGTAGTGAAACGGTCAGAGCTGCCGACTTTGGAACTGGGGAACCAGGTTTGAGTCTTGGCAATGGCTCAACATCCTGTGATTCTGGACAAATCACTGAATTTGCCTGCACCTACCAAAAATGAATGTGTCCTTGTGTAATGTAACTGGTGCTCATGTAAAGCACTCCATTACCTTCGGTTAGAGTTTGCATTATATAAAACTGCAAACAGAAATACTCTGTAAACTCCGAACCTGGTGTATATTATTCTAATTAATTAGCAAACCTTCTATGCAGGTTTTAAACAGGTGCCAATACCTTCAGCCTAGATCTGAACTCTCCATTAATGGCCATCGCACAAAATATCCTGGCACTTTAACATTCTGAGAACACGGGAACGTTTAATTACAAAAATATATATGATCTCTAATACATGTTCCGTTACTTCTACAATAATGCAGGCTTGATCTGCATCCAAGAACAGTTCCTGTGTCTTTCTCATAACATAATGGTTAGGTACCAACAAATTCATAAGGAAACTGTACTATGCAGCACTTGGCAGGGATGTACTGAGTAGATACCAACCAATACAGCTCTGCCAGTGAAGACATTTCCTAACAGCATCTCCTCAACTGGACCCTGTAATAACTTGTTTTTAAACAGTACTTCAACCTGCACTTAAATAACATATTATCATGACCCAATCACTGTACTCAATGTATCTACTTTCATGAGGATGAACGAGTGATTTGCCCTTGCTGGGATTCAAACTTGTGACCTTTACCACTTTGTTTCAACAGTTAACATTCACCTTGGCTCAATTTAAAGCCAAACGTATCCTGAATGTATGTCCCATGTGTACTCTCATCTGAGGATAGCAATCCCTCTCCTGTCTGCACCAGTCTAACTGAGAGCTTTACCTTTGCTTATTTTCTTTAGTGGTACACCTATACTGAAACCAGACACTGCCCACCTTGGTATTTCATTCACACCCAGTCCTACCTGCACTTGTTCAGTCAAGAAAGTGGGATGCTATCATTCAACAATGCTGCTTAAGTGGGATCCTCATAATTCACCTCGGTACTACCTACCGCAGTGCCAACCTCTCAACCCTCAACGTTACACAGTTAGCCCAGATATGAGCCAGAGTCCAAATTGGATAAACACGAGAGGCCCCTGGTAGCACCCTGAATACATGAACAACCCGGGAAGCCATTTGTTCAATTGTACCCTCCTGGACTCCAAGAAAACATTGCAACCTCTGATCTTAAACTAGAGCCACACATTTTCTTCCTATCTCTCAACTAACTCACAATCCTATCCAACACCAGCCCCAACATTCTATGTGAGTGCCTCTATTGACACGAGGGACAAGGCATAGGACAGGGACTATCTGAGTCTTTGTAACTTGTAAGTCTTCATAAGACTGAGTCCGAAGCCAAATTAAAGACTTTATGCAAGACATGCAATTCAAAATTGAGATCATCATTGAAAGCAAAAAGCATTTAATTAGTCAAATATGAATTTGCTCAATCAAAATATTCATGGTCATAATATGCATTCAGACTAACATAAGGTCTGTTGCTGAAGCAAGTCAAGAGAACAAAGCTAAATTTAACCCCTTCCATGCTCATGACGAGCTCAGCTCGTCATGAGGCACAGTTGAGCTGTGCTGATGACGAGCTGAGCTCGTCATGAATAAAGCAAAATAACAATTTCCAGCGCAGGGGAAAAATAAAGCAAAAAAACAGACTTACAGATTCTGCTCCCAAAGAAGTAAACCAAAATAATGTTTAAGTATAAAATGAATTAGCAGGCTATCTTAGAGTCTGCCCACTTGTAAAGTCCATGAAAATCTGGCATACATACCTAAAACATCTTTCATATAGTTTTATACAGAAATAAACACACACATTTAGTTATTTCTAATGGTTTGACAGGGTTGGAGTACCAATACTTCAAAACATTAACCATTAAGCATTCTAGTACACAAGATAAGATACATTCAATACGACATTACTGTTAGGATTTACTTTACAGCATATTGATTGAATGAGGTGAGCATAGGAAATGGCACAATATTTAAATAATACAAAAATACAATGGACAGTTCAACTAACGAATGAACTCTAGAAAGACTTGAGCAAAGGACTGAGAATGTTACAAACATGGGAACATTTTGAGCATGGCTTCTTCAAGAGGCTTGCAGGTTAATACAGTTTACTAGTATACAGAGACAACAGTCTGTGGTGCCTGACAAAATTTAATTGTTTGGGCCTTTGGTACACTACTGTTATAAAAGACACTCTATTACTCAACACTACTACTTTACTGTCTACTTTATCTAACCATACTTCATGATGGAATCCTCTATTTCTCTCCTGGTGGGGTAGGTTAGATTCTACTAAGATGATGGTAGTCTCCATTATTCTTTTCTATCTTTCGGCAATCCCAATTAACTTTCCCACCTCTATGTTCAATTTTTTTTATTCTATTCCTACTGCATTCCTATGGAATAATAAAAAGTATTGTATATCTTTGTCTGAATTGCATATGAAAAAGCAGCAAGGGGAAGTACATTTTCCTAATTATCAGTCTTATCAAAGCGCTTTCTTTTTAAAACAGTCAAAACATTTTAAAGATGGGCCAACCATAATTCCATATCCCTTATGGACAAAATGTAAGTTATCTTTTATTCAGTCTTTCTCCTTTGCAGAACTTTTATCCTTTACTTAACGCCCTTATCTCTTCCTATCCTCAAAAATGCTTGCAAAATAGTACGTTCATTTTATATTTCTTCTCATTCACCTCTAGATCGATTCCTTCAATCCTCGATCTGCTAAAATACATTCATTAAAATGAATAATAAAAATATCTTTTGGAAAGCCTGGAGAGATAAAAGTTTATTATGGATTCATCAATTGATACATAACCACTCACCTAACTCTTTTTCGCAGGTTCAACCCATCTTTCACTTTCCTCATTCATATCAACACATATTTCAGTCACTGATCTCTTCTATTTCTACCACATACCTTTCACTTTATTCATTACCTATTTCTCCTCTTGATATTTCACCTATTCCAACATGACTGCTAATTGCCCATTTTGCTTCCAGCACATATACCCACCTTACTCTCCCCCTGTTGATCGACAAAAATCAACCTTAGAATTGCAATTGGAAGCAGATCCTCACACTTCCTTTCCTATTCCCTTGTGAAACAAATTATGGCTTAAAATGCGCAAGACATCACGTGCTGCCAACACAACTCAAACACTATTTTTTTATTCATAACCGCCTTCTCCTGCTTCTTTACACAAGTTAGATAGCACCACTCCATTGCCTTGTTGGTCCTGTTCTGATACTAAACATATTTCTTTTGAATGTCCCACCACCTATCAATTTTGATTACAAGAATTGAAACAAAGCAATTCTATTTTTCTTACACATATACCTTTCTACTTTACTAATTCACATAAAACTTTATTCAGCTATCAAAAACAGCCATGAATGCATATAAATAACAGTTAAAACAATGAAAATCTTTTTTGATATGATATATACATTGATATTTATTAAATTAATGTGCTGCCCTATTACATAGTACCTTTCCTCACATTGATAGATTTCAAAATACTTTGGGCAACATTATAACATACGAAAGGTTCACTTAGAGTCACCAGATATTATATTGCTACTTTATGTGACCTAATATTCTGTGTAACAACCCTAGGTGTAAGATTAAAAAAACTAAAATACTGATATAATGTATAGAACAATAGAAAGTGCAATGTGCTTTGTTTGCTTTGGTCATCACAAGGGCAAAGAGCTGTACAGGGTGGACGGGACTATATAGTTGGAAAAGCAACTAGTTGGTGCACAATGCCACATCTCATTCTTACCAGCACAAAAACAATGCTGCATATTAGTCACATATCATAAATAGCTATTCCCTTCCTGCTCCAAGTTCAGAGACTTATAAAAGGTGACTGTTGATTTGTTCCTATCGTCCATCGATCATTGATCCAGTCTATACAGGGAAGCAACTCACCTCGAGGGTGGATTTGTCAGCAACATATTTCTGGTAGAGAAAAAGAACAAAGAGATGAGGCCTGTCATAAATTTAAAAGATTTGAACGAATGGGTAGTTTACCGCCACTTCAAAATGGAGGGCATTTATCTCCTAAGGTACATCCTAAGAAAAGGGGATTGGCTAACAAGACTAGACCTCAAAGATGCCTATCTTACTATCCCCATTTGGCCTCCTCATGAGAAATACCTCCGTTTTACATGGCAAGGAAAGACGTGGGAATTCTCAAGTCTCCCTTTCGGTCTCTCTTCAGCACCCTGGTGCTTCACAAAAGTACTCAGACCGATAGCAGCATGGCTACGGGCAAGAGGGGTAAGATTAATTATGTACCTAGACGATATCTTCCTGATGGGTCAATCAAAAGAAATTGTATCCCTTCATACTCAATGGGCAAGAGAAATACTGGAAAAATTGGGATTTGAGATAAATAAGAAAAAGTCATGCCTGATCCCAGCACAGGACACTCAATTCTTAGGATACGTGGTCGACACCCTCCACATGGAACTCCGCCTTCCCAGAGACAAGTTAAAAAAATTACGAAAGGAAATAAAGAAAATCCTACTGACAAAGACTATTTCTCTGAAAGACCTAGCGAAAATCCTAGGTCTCTTACCTTCCACCATCCAAGCCATATTCGCCGCGCCCTTCAGAGACTGAAAAGGAGATGTCTACATACAAATCATTCATACTCCCAAATCTTGTCGTTAGATCAAGAGTCAAGGGAAGAATTAGAATTGTGGCTCAAGAACGCCAGGCTTGGAACGGGAGAGCGATCTTCTGGGAGGAACCCTATCTAGTGATAGACTCAGACGCGAGTTTAGAGGGTTGGGGAGCAAGGTGCGGACAGGCTTCGACAGGGGGACGTTGGTCGGAAGATGAGAAGAACATGCACATCAACTGTTTGGAACTCCTAGCGGGCTCCTTCGCAGTCCGGAGTTTCACTCAAGAGAGGATGATATGTTGTGTGATGCTTTGCATGGACAATATCTCAGCGGTCCAATATGTGTCCAAGATGGGGGGTCCACACTCAAAAGACTTAGCAGACTTAGCGAAATAATTCTGGGGTTACTGTTTAAACAGAGGGATTACAGTTGTAGCACAACACATACCTGGTCTGAGCAATGGAGTAGCCGACTGGTTCTCCAGAAATGTCAGAGATTCCAGCAACTGGAAATTGGACAGGGAAATATTCCTCTACATCAATCACCTTTGGGGTCCCTTCGACATGGATCTATTTGCAGACAGGCTGAATACCCAACTGACTCACTTTTTCATTTGGAAGCCGGACCCTCAAGCTACTGGCGTGAACGCCTTCCTGCAGAATTGGAGAGGTCTGAGGCCATATGCCTTCCAGCCATTTGACATGCTGCCCAGATTCCTCTTACATACTCGGAGATTCAGAGAGACAGTAGTAGTGGTCACCCCACTTTGGAGATCTCAGGCATGTCATTTTAGAAATGTCAATAGACTTTCCCCTATTAATCCCTCAATTCAAGACCCTGCTCTTTGGCCCTCAATGAGAAATATATCCCCTAATAGAAGAAGGCTCCCTCACACTGATGGCTTGGAAGATTTCCGGAGACAGTGGGAAATCCCTGGTCTTTCGCCAAATGCTTTCAGACTCATATCTGAGTCATGGGCTTATTGCACAAGAAAAGCTTATAGACTGGCATGGAATAAATGGATTTGCTGGTGTTTTCAACGGGATATCAATCCCATTTTAACTGATGTGGTCCATGTAGTAAACTACCTTACGGAATTATTTGATTCTAGATTATCCTATAGGACAGTTAACATCTATAGGTCCGCTATTTCTGCTGGTCACTCCTTAGTAGATGGACTTCCTGTAGGTCAAAGTACCTTAACGAGGAAAGTTATGAGAAGCATTAGGGTCCTTAAACATCCGATCCCAAAGTACACCTCCCTTCGGGATGTTAAACTAATCCTTTAAGTTTTAGACAACTGGGGTGATAATCGTCATTTGTCACTCAAAAGACTCTCTTATAAACTCAAGACCCTGCTATGCCTGGTTTCCTTTAGGCGTACGTCTGAGATTAGAGCTCTGGACATTAACAGTAAGGCCTATCAGCCCGAAGGAGTTTGTTTCTATCTTAAAAGAAGGAATAAGACTCTTTCCTCCACCATTTTCTACCCCTACTTTCATGGTAATCCTAGTTTGTGTGTGGTCCAATGTTTGAAAGATTATGAGAGGAGGACCCTTAATTTGAGGAAAGACGTGGTGCAACTTATTATATCTCACAGAAATCCTCACAAAGCTGTTTCTTCGCCTACTTTAGCTAGATGGGTGAAAGATGTTATGGCTGAAGGAGGTGTGGATACCTCTGTTTTTGGAGCTCATTCTCTTTTTTTTTGATAATCAACTTTATTAAGTATTTTGAAACAGCAAAGAAAATTCATTGGCAGCAGCTCACAAATCAACAAGTACAATGAGTTGAAATCAGCAGTGCATATGGGTAGGGTCAGTCCACTCCAGTCCAACATTACAGCTTGCGTGACTGCAATATCAACTCTTGGAGCAATTTGCATATCTGGGTTCATGGCGGCATCATGTTGAACCATTTCCCCCATATTTTGGGAAACAGTTCCGGGGAACCTCGGGCTTCAAATAGGACCTCTTCCTGGGTGCCACACCAGTCCACCCCCTATTCCATCCCCCAACAGTGGGTGCCACAGGGCACGACCAGTGACGCGATATATCCCTCTTGGCTATGGCCACCACCGTTCCCAGTAGGCACTTATCCAACCTCGAGCCATCGAGGCCATCGAAGATCCCTAACAGCAATCACAGCAGGTCATGGGGGACCTCCCAACCCAGGGCCTGTTTGATCTCCCGCTCCACTCCTTTCCAAAACCTCTCCAGCTCCGGGCACAGCCACACCATGTGGTAGAAATCGGCGGGGGATTGTCCACACCAAGGGCAGTCGGGGGAAGGTCGCAATCGGGCTCGAAACAGCCTCTCTGGGGTGAGGTAGGCCACGTGTAAGTAGTATATCTGCACCAGGTGTAGCTTGGAGGATGTGGTCAGGGTACATGGAGCCATTAAGGCGTCTCTCCAGTCTGCCTCTTCTAGGGGTCCCACCCAGCCCTCCCAGCGGGTGCGTAGGCGGTCTAGGGACGGGGGAATAATATTTACAAGGGTACAGTAGATGCGGGATACTCCTCCCCGGCCCAGATTCCCCATCATCACTTGAGCTTCAATCGGGCTAAACTCTTCATCTCCAGGGAAACTCCTATACATTGCGGAGTGCCTCAGGGCTCTTCATTGAGCCCAACACTCTTCAACGTGTATATGTCACCACTGGAAAAAATTGTCGTCCCGTATGGTATTAAACTTCTGACCTATGCGGACGACACTCAGCTGGTTGTCTCCCTCAGCCAGTCAGACAACCCCACCATTGATCTGTATTCCTGCCTGGGGGATATAGTCAGTTGGATGAGCGCCTCCCATTTAAAGCTCAATGGGGACAAAACTGAGCTAATGGTATTGGGTAATCAGTCCCATTTTCGTCCGGAGTCTCTATGGCCCCCAAGCATGCCCCCCCCCCAATCCCCAAAACTGACATAAAAAGTCTGGGGATCTGGCTGGATCATAACTTAACCCTCAACACCCAGGCCAGGAAAACAGCAGGAACATGCTTTGGTCTATTACGCTCCACCCGTAAGATCCTCCCCTTGCTTCCTTTCCAGTCAAAAAAACTACTTATACAGGGTCTGATATTGTCGAGACTTGATTACGGCAATGCCTTATACCTCGGTTCACCAAAAAAGTCACTGCCAGGTTGCAGGTGGTGCAAAACGCGGCCGCCCGGATTCTCACAGAAAAATCCCAAACCAGCGATCAGAGCACTCCATTGGCTTCCGGTGGAGCAAAGGGTGCAGTTTAAGGCCATGTGCTTAACTCACAGAATCCTCCATGGAAACGCCCCTCCCGTCCTTAAAGATCTTGTGATGCCGTATACCACAAACAGAACCCTCCGATCCTCTAATGTCCACCTCACTCAAATACCTAGGATTAAGAAAACACGCTCCGGTGGCCGGCGGTTCTCTTATCAGGCGTCCAAGATGTGGAATGCTCTCCCACTGGACCTTCGTGCCCAACCTAACCTTCTGTCCTTTCGCAAATCCTTGAAGACGTGGCTGTTCCCTTGACTCTCTCCTTGTTTCCGCCTGACCTGACTATATGGATTTTCAGTCAGCGCTGGGACGCTCTTGGGCAGCCATGCGCTTTAGAAATCTCATTCCATTCCATTCCATTCCACTCTGGGAGGGTGACTTTTGAAGGGAGGTGTGCATGAATGACGTGACGCAGCTGCAGGTATCTAAAATGCTGGACGTGGGGTAGGGCGTGGCGCTGTTGTAAGTCAGCAAAGGCCGAATGTGGTCTCCCACCCAGACGTCTCCAAGGACCGACACACCGATAAGGTCCCAGTGACGGAATCCGCTCCAAGACGATACCTCCCGGAGCCAGGTGCCCTGCCAGAGTGGCGTCTGGCGAGTAAGTTTGCGGTCCCATCCCGTGTGGCGCAGGGCGGCACGCCAGGCCAGGAGGACCCCTCTAGTAATTGGTGCCATGGTTTGTGGTACCGGGTGTCCATAAAGGAACGCTTGGATTTGTGAGAAGTCCGTCTCCTCCAGCTCCACGCGATACGCCGGATCGGACCAGCCGCTCAATCATGGACGACTATCAATTTAGAAGCAAGATAGTAAAGGTAGAGGTGAGTCACCCCTAGGCCTCCCTCAAAGGAGGGGATGCGGCTGTGTGCTAGGGAGATTCGCGGCCTTCCGCCACCCCAAAGGAATCTGGATAGGGTTCCGTCGAGCTCACGGAACCAGAGAGAGGGGGATGGAAATATTTTGCAGAGTGTAAAGAATTCGGGGGAGGACCATCATTTTGAACAGTGCGCTTCGTCCCAAGGGGTTGAGGGGGAGGGTTTTCCATTTTTTAAGGTCTGATCTCATTCGGTCTACCAGGGGCGTGATGTTCAACGCCCACTCCAGCTCCGGCATGAGGCTCACCCATATCCCCAGATATTTAACCGAGTGGCGTCTAAGAGGGATGGACGACTGCCAGGCGAAACATTCCCGGGAGGGATGCAACGGAACCAGGGTGGATTTGCCCGCATTAAGCCGAAGACCAGAGACTTTCTCGAATTCGACAAGGATCTGAAGACACTTCGGGCCCGAGGTCGCCGGATCCGCCAAATACAGAAGCACATCATCGGCGTAGAGGGATATTTTGTCCACGTGGCTCTCATTCCAGGTCCACCCTTGGACAAGGGGGTCCTGTCGGATAAGCGTCGCCAAGGGCTCCATCGCTAGCGCGAATAGGAGTGGGGAGAGAGGACACCCCTGGCGCATTCCTCTGTAGATCGGGAAGGCCTCAAAGCGACCCGTTTACCAGCACCCGGGCCCTGTGATTAGCGTAGAGAATCCCAATGTATCGGCGGAACATTGGGCCGAAGCCCATCGCCTCCAACACCTCTTGTAGATATGTCCATTCCACCGTGTCAAAGTCTTTATCAAAGTCGAGAAAGAGGAGGGCCAAATAAGGGGACAGACGGGAGCGGTGGGCTAAGGCCAGTTGGAGGCCGCGGATGCAATGACGAGTGCCTCTGGCCGGCATGAAACCACATTGGTCCGGTAGGACCAGGTCTTGTAAAAGAGGTTTAAGCCTCTGGACCAATATCGTGGCGAAGAGCTTAATCTCGGTATTAATGAGGGAGATCGGGCGAAAATCAGCGCAGTTCGTGGAAGGTGGTTGGGTTTTGGGGATGACCACAATCGTGGCCAGGTCCGATTCGGGGGGGGAAGGAGCCATTTTCCACCGCGTTATGAAAGAGGCCCAGCAGTTGGGGGGCCAAAACATCCCAGAAGGCCGCGTAGTACTCCTGTGGGAGTCCGTCTGGACCAGGTGTCTTGCCAGGGTTCAGAAGTGGGATGGCCTCCAGGACTTCGTCCAGGGTGAATGGCTTCTCCAGGACCTCCGCTGTTGCAGGGGTGAGAGCAGGGAGCCGAATACCGGCATTGCCGACGAGGGTAGTGAGAGGCGCTTCCGCCGGTCGCGCAGCGTAGAGGCGAGCATAGAAGTCCGCAACGGTTCCGGCTATGGCCACGGAAGTTACCCGGAGGGTGCCATCTGGTGCGTAGACCTCTGGAATGATACGGTGGACCTTGGGGTATGAGACCAGGTTATAAAGGAGTTTACCATTCTTGTCTCCCCAGCCGTATATCCGCGCCACCGACGATTGCCACAGTTGTTGAGCCGAATCCAGTGAAATCTGGCAGAGCTCTTCTCGGACCATCGCCAATTGCTGGGTGGGGTCTTCTCGGCCCCTTGGGGCTTGCTCAGCCTCCAGCTGGGCGGCTTGAGACTCCAACTCCGCGAGCCTGGCCAATCAGTCAGTTCGTTTGGCAAGAACTAGCCCTCTCGCCACCCCACGAATCACTGCCTTGCTGGCCTCCCATAGGGTCCCTGGTGAGGGCACCGAACCCTCGTTGGTAGAGAAACAGTGGGTTAGCTCCTGCCCCAGCGCCTCCACCAGTGCCTGGTCTTGCAGGAACCATGCATTGAGACGCCTACCGCTCGTGGTCCCGTCAGGGCAGAGCCAATTCGAGGAAGACTGGGGAGTGATCGGACCGTCCCCTAGGCAGAATATTCGCACCTGAGACCAGATGGCAGTCCGTGGCTGGGAGCAGGAGTAGGTCAATGCGGGAATGAGTATGGTGAGAGGCCGATATATGAGTGTATTGGGCTGTACGGGGATGCCACACTCGCCACACATCGCCGAGCCCCAGTTCGACAGGGCCGCTGCGGAGGAGATTCGGGTCGCAGAGGGGGTACCGGTCGTGTCCTGCGAGGCTGCATAACGGCATTGAAATCACCGCTTACTACTGTGAGGCCGTGCTGGAACGAAGAGAGGATCTGAGTGAGGCTTCGGAGCGTCGGGGACAGGAGGGCAGGTGGGACTTAGAGGTTCAGGATATTCAGAGGACACCCCTCCACCACACCCGATACCGCCACATAGCATCCTTGTGGGTCAGTGTATGTCTTAACCAGGGTGAAGGGGAGGCACTTCCGGAGCAACACCGCCACCCCTCGGGACCCGCGTTAAAACCCAGAGTGCCAGACCGATGCAAATCCGTAGCAGGCCAGGAAGTTGCATTGTGTGCCTAGAAGGTGGGTTTCCTGGAGAAGGAGGACGTCCGCCGAGTGGCGATGAGCCGCTCGAAGAACCAGCGCACGCTTAATACGGTCAAGAAGACCGTTGACGTTCGAGGAGAGAACGTGGAGGGGTCTAACCAGTGTGTACGCCATTGCGAAGGGGAGGGACGTGGGAAGGCATGAAGCCAGCGAGAGGCGCACCTCGGGGGAGAGGACCTGCAGCGCCGTTCCAAGGCAAAGGAAGGTAACCTAAGTGGGCTAGCGGGGCATAGGCACCAGGGGTCCAGGTGGAAATCGAGATAAAGGGGGCGACCGCCTGCAGCCAGCCCTTGTAACAACCCGCAGGGACCCAGAATGACGGGAACCTTAAAGAGTAGGAGGCATGTGTCAGGAGTGGATATGCCCACCACATTTCGTCAAGATGAGGAGCTGCAACCAGCCGCCCGCAGGCGGCACCAACAGAGGCCGAGAAGCGAGCTAAGCTAAAAAGCGGCCCGTAGGCGGCTAAAAACAACAAACCGTTGGGAGTCAATGGACTCCCCCATCCCAGGTAGCCCCAACTCCTCCAACCCTACACTTCAAAACAGGAAACATCTGTCGCCCAGAATTCAACACCCCAAAGAAATACCCCCCCCCCGCTAGGGGAATGACACTAAACTTAAACGGTTAGTTGGGAGCAGTAGCACCAATCTAGAGTCAACTAGGGAGGACCCGCCTCCATGTAGCCGGATGAACGCCAGCAGCTTTAAGCAGTACAGCTTCAGGGGAGAAGCATTTCAGGAAAGTTACAGCAGTCACATAATTGACATAAGGATGAGATAGCAGGAGGAGAGGAAGACAAAGCAAGAATACAGAGTAGAAGGAAAACATGAGCAGTTCGGATTTCTGATCCCAAGGTGAGCCCCTCCAGGCACCCGTCCCTCTGGGCGCTAAGCAAGGCTCAGGAGGCCAGTCAGGGATGACCCAGCTGATCGGGGTCAGTCGTCACCGGTCAGACATCAAGTGGCCTCGGCCTCGGCCTAGGCCTCCGCGTCATGTGGGGTGTCCCGGATCACAGGACTGCCGGACAAGTTTGAGTCCGATCTTGTCTTACGCAGGCTCACACCTGACTCCAAAGACCAGTCGATGATGACCAAGGAGGGTGATGCAGCAGAGGGGGAGGGGGGCCCTGATCAGGGGGCGGGGGAGATTGTTGGGATCTCCCCTCCGGTGATTGAGAGGCCTCCCGTCATCGGCAGCCCCTTCTGCGGGATCCGGTCCAGCGCCGCCGTGGCTTGGGCATCTCATGGTAAGGACGGAAAGCGGGCCTCGGGACAGGGGACAGCACTCGCCCTGGTAGAAGGGAATGTTCCTCTGTGATCCAGGTCCAGGCAGCTTGCGGGGTATCGAAGAAAAAGGATTTAACCTTAAGGTGGTCCGGGAAAAGGAGGCCATAGCGCTGCCCCAGCGCCCTGAGCTTTTGCTTCACCTCATCGTAAGACCTGCACTGGGATTGGACCACTCTGGAGTAATCCGGGAAGATCATTATTTTAGAGTTTTGGAAAGTCAGGGGGCCCAGGTCTCTGGCTGCCCCCAGGATGGCATCGAGGTCCCGGAAATTGAAGATGCGGAGGATGAAGGGTCGGGCGGGGGCTCCAGGGGGCGGCCTGGGCACCAGGGATTGGTGGGCTCGTTCTATCGCGAACCAAGGGGAGAGTTTCTCCGCAGGCTTCCAGGATCGAATCCAGGTTTCAAGGAAGTCGGCGATGGGGCCCTTCTCCACCCCCTCCGGAAATCCCAGGAGGCGCAAGCTATTCCTACGAACCCGGTTCACAGCGTCCTCTGCCCTGTGATGAAGGTCTGACATCAGCGTCTGCAGTCGGGCCACCTGGGTCTTCAAGGCGGTCAGGTCATCCTCCGCCATGGAGATACGAGATTCGGCATCGGTAATACGCGCCACGGCATTCTGAAGGTCCTGCCGGATTAGGGCCACGTCCACTCTCACCTCCCCAATTTTATTCCCGACCGATGTCTGAGAGGCGCTGATAGCCTGGAGGATTGTGGATAAGTCCCCACCCTCAGCCCCCGGCGGAGGTGGAGGCCCAGCACTGGATTCTTGGTCCGATTTGGTGAAATGGTCCATACGCATCTGGGATGGGGGGACCGGGGTCTGCGTGGTCTTTTCCCTGCTCATGATCACAGTTGGTCAGGTATAGGTGCGTGTGGGGGTGCCGCAGCAGCAGGAGCTCAGTCCGCACGGTTGGGCCTCCCGGTCACCCAGCTGGGTTGGGTCTCCAGGTTCTGGTGATGACACCAGCGGGTCTGCTGCCAGCCGCCAGCCTCCGAGCCTCGCTCGCAGTGCGGGTGGAGAGGCGCAGGGGGCCGAAGGGCGGCGGGAAGAGGAGGGGGGCTGCGCACCCCAGGGAGCGGGGAGTAGGCCAAGTGGGAGTTCTTTCAAACGCTTGTGCCAGACATCGTGTCGGTTAGTGGTGAGCCCAAGCAGATTTTAGCAAGGCAGAGCGGGGCCCCATCCATGCGGCGTCCGGGCCCCAGCGCGCGCCTCAGGCACCCCCACACCCGGGTCTTGGAGGCAGAACAACGACGGCGCCTGGGTACTCGCAATAGGCAGCCAAGGTGATTGTGGGCTTCCAGATCCGTGGAGTGTAGATGTGGGGGGCAGCCGAGCAGCGTGGGTCCCCACGAAGTGGATCCGAGGTAGGTAGAAGGGTGCAGTCTCGGGCTCCAGTGCCGCTTCGGCCCCTACACCACCAAGGCCTCAGGAGTGGGTCAGTTAGGATCAGGCGCTTTGGACCATCAGGCCCGTGTGGCGGCGGCTCGGGAGGCAGGCGTCCAGCCGGCTCGTCACAGGAATCAGTTTGGCGCCCCCGGGAGGTAGATGCAGCGGGGAGAGGAGGTGGGGGTCCAGGGCCGATTAATGGGGATATGGAGAGGGCTAATCGGTGGTCGAACGGGGGAGTTGGCTCCGCTTGAAGTGTCGCAGAGCTCCCGGTCTCCCAGCCCGAACTGGCTGTTCGTGGGCGAGACCATTGGGGGGCTCTCACCCGGCACCGGGCCCCTCCTTACCTTCACGGGGCCTCTGCTGCCCCAGTCGCTCCGGGTCTCAGGCCAAATTCCTCCACAGTGGCCAATGGGCCAGTCCTCCAGGGCCTCTCGAGGTGTCTGCGATTCCAGCGCGGTGCTCCCAGGGGGGCCGCCGCTGCAGGCGGCAAGTCCGGACCTCCAGGCCCCAAAGCCCCTCTGCTCCACACAAGGGGAAGCTCCGACACTCCAGGGAGACTCTCCACCCCCGTCCTGGGCCCGCAGCAGCCCCGGAATGAAGCAGGCCGCAGGGACAGGGGCGGACGGCCCAGCAGCAAGGGGTTCCGGAGCCGCCGCCAGCAAGGGTCCTCCTTCGCCCCGTCAGCCCGGGCGGAGCGCTCATCGGGCCTCCTCAGATCTCCCAGCTCCCTGAGCCCGCGATGTACCACCGGGCCAGGGAGGTCGGTAACATGGCCTCAGGGGGACTCCAAGTGCGGCAGGGCCGGCGGCAATGCACCACTGTGGCGATCAAGTCCGTCGGGCGGAAGGCCCGCCGAGCAATCAGCGAGCGCCAGCCGCCGCACAAAAGCCAAGGCTGCCTCGCTGCCTAGCTGGGGGCTGCCATTTTGCGGTCTCCGCGACCAGAAGGAGTCGGGTCGGCAGAGGCACAGGCAGACCTCCGAAGAAGCCCCAGTGACACCAGGGGATGCACGGCGTGCAGAGGAGTCCGAAGGTACCGGGATTTTCGGCGGTAGATGCAGCTGCAGGCTTATACAGGACGGATGACGGATGGGGGATCCAGAGCACTCTTAGAGTGCGACCGCCATCTTGACATACTAGGCCACGCCCCGGAGCTCATTCTCTTAGAGGGGTCTTGGCCTCCAAAGCTTTTACCCTGGGTGGGAGCTTGCAAGACATCTTAAGGGCAGCCAACTGGTCTAATGAGAGCGTGTTCAAGAGTTGCTATTTTAAACCTATGTCTAATGTGATTGACAATGTATTGAATGCACTTTAAACCTACATAATATTGGCCTCCGTGTCATGCCATAAAATGTAGATTTTCCACAGCCTACTGAAAAGAAAATCTGGATTTTAATAAAGACACGGAGGATAAGATTACCCCACCACTTATACCCGCCCGGGTAAACTAATGTATTATCTATTCTTTCTTTCAGAGTGACAATTTTGACCATGGATTTAACCTTTCATCTCCTGGATGTATTCAACAGGAATTTCTTCGAATTCAAGTTTATTTCGTTTGCAGCGCCAATCAAAGAAGGAAGATGGTTGCCTGGTGCTGGATTACATAGAGATGTTCAGAATGTTCTCGATGTTCTAAATTCTTTATAATTGTTGCTGCTGTGTGAGCTGGCAATAAAAGGAGATTGCATAATCTTAGCCTCTGTGTCTTTAATAAAATCCAGATTTTCTTTTCAGTAGGCTGTGGAAAATCTACATTGTCACCTACATTTCCTGTTTTACATTACATAGCTTATAGTTGCTTTGCTTTAAAGTTTCATTAAGGGATCTTTTCTCTCATTTGAGGTTTGTATTATATTATAGCCTATTGGCTATGTGACTTGCCATTTTTAACATGTTATTTTGATTGACTCGTTACTTACATTCTTTGCTATACAATTCTGTACTTTTTACAAGTTCCGTTTTTGAACTATATTGTTAGTGCAGGTAATATTTCTTTACATGAATTTGTTTGCAGGATTCCTGGAGCTGTTACTTACATTGTTCTGCATGTTACTTTTGCTTTACATGAATAGATTGCAAGATTTCTTTACATGGGATCTTTACTGAAATTTTTTATTGAATTTAATCAGCCACAATTTTGCACAATAGTCTTCTTTGGGTCTGGCATTTGAGGTTTCCTCAAATTTTTTCTGTCTGTACTCCTAGCGGGTGTTCTTCTAGCCCTTCTCCTTTCGAGATCCTGTTTGTTTTATATTGTTGGGAGTATCTCTTGTCTTTTGTAGTTGTTTTTTCCACCTTTTCATATTTTTGTCTTCTGCTTATCTTCACACTAGTCTGGCCAACTGGTGTGGTGGTGACTCTGAACGTTGTTCTGCTGTTCGTTCCTTTTGTGTTTGCACTTTCCATCTTTTATACTTATTTTTTGCTGTGCCCTGAAAAAGGGGAAGATGTGTGGGTTTACTTATTTTTCCTGGTGCCCTGAAAAAGGGAAGAGGTGTGTCTTGTGTCATTCTCATTAGCTACTTCTCTGCAATGTCTTCTCCTTTATTACTGTAAGGTTTGTGTCACTCTCATTTCCTATTTCTCCTTTATCACTGTAAGGTTCCTTAGCATTTCATCCATAGGATTTATGGCATATCTTCACTTAATGTTTTGGGTGCCTTCCTAGCTTCCGTCTAGTTGTTTCGTAGCTTCTTCATGTAATTGTTACCAATATGATTGATATGCCTATTTATTGATTTATTATTTCATGTAATTGTTATTGATATGATTCTTACATTTACTTCTTGATGTATCATTCAGTTGTTATTTACAAGGGGGAAGATGTGTTGTATCTTATCTTCAATGCAATGCATCTTTCCTGGTTCATGGTCCTTGCTGCTCAGCCAGTGTGGATGTTGTAGAACGTTTGTATGAGTGGTGAGGTCACAGAGTGTTGGGATGCCTGGGGAGTGTCAGTTGAGAGTATGGGCTGAGCAGCTAGGAGGCTGCTCCTGGTGGGGCTCTCGCTAACTTATCTACCTGAATAAACCATCATCATCTAATACTTACATCTCGGCTACTGGATTTATTTATGTTACCACAGAGTTCCAGAAAGAAGATTATTTCCACTCAAAGGGGTTGCTAGCTAATTATGGCTAGAGCACCTCTTGCTGCCCCAGGTTTGCATTTTTGAAATGCGCTACACAAAATCACAGAGGGCTAATTCAAGGTAAATAGTGAAGTTATGTGTAACATTGATCGTTACAATAGCTCTTGGGGCACTATAAAGTTTATAAAGAAAGACAAAAAGACAAAACCAGACTACTATGCTTTGGAGTTGTTACTGGTTAATGATTTGGCTTATCCTGCCTCAGAGAAAGGGCTCCATTGGGTGATCAGACTTGCATGTAATCCAAGCAAGATTCTAGGCCATGTGCGGTTTTGAAACAGTTAAAGCAACAAAACTGAGTGGGTTGGAAAGTTTTAGAGATATTCAACGTTGGATGGGCACAGCCTTTCAAAAGGGAAACACTAGGTTGAAGGCGTGACATCTTAACAGGGTATATAAAATGGAGATTTCTGGACATTTGAAAAGCCTGTGTAAAACTCCATTTCGAACAACATAGAAGCCATATCTGTCAGTCACTTGTGCCTCCTCCGCACACATCCTTTCCAATAGGCTCCCCAAAACACAGTCAAGCTGATGTCCAGTATTTGTAATTTTTAAAGCGCGAACTATTACCCGAAGGTGTCAAGGCGCTGGGGACCATCAGGAAGATTAAGCGAGCTATTACCCAGAGTCACATGGTGCTGAGCAGACCCCTGCCGCCGGAGCCATAGATCGAACCGTGATCCCCAGCGTCCAGCGTAGGTCGCCCTGGCCGCTGCGCCACCTCATCCACTGACAGCTGCACTTGGATAGGTTGTTGTACGCTAGTTAATTTTGTGTCATCTTCAGATAATTTTGGGCAACAATAATGGGTGCTGTGTTGAAAAAGACTAAAGTTTCTGTTGTTCCTTCTACTGAAGATCTAAAATTACCTGCAGAGGGAATGCCTGAATACAAAATGATGACAGACATTGTGTTCTATACGGGTACCTGGATTTTTGGATGTCATGAATATAACGTTTCTGATAAAAAACCCTGTATTATTCTATAACATTAGAAAGCTAGATTTTCTCAAGGTATGAATGTTAGAAAAGTGTTACCTAGACCTATACAGGTTGAGACACATAAATGAGATTGGATGGGTAGAAAGAAAGTAAATGGCAAAGCAACATTTTCACTTACAGCAAGGGGGTTCTCAGCGATCCTACCTGCTCAAGGGCACTCCATATCCCACCATGAAATGCACCAGGAGACGCTGCTGCAGAGTGCTGCTGGAAGGGGACCAAAAATTGCAAAAAAACACAGTTGATGGACAGAATGCAGAACAATGTCTTACAGTCACCCCAGTACAAAGATCTGGGCCTAAATCCATCGTTTTTTTGCACTCCACACCACCCTAGGTCAGACAATGGCTATATGCAAATCAGTCTTGTACCCTGTGCCTCATGGGAACAGTCCAGCCCGAACTACCAAGCCATGTCTTTCCTAGACCGGAATCAAGCATCCAAGGACCGTTTTTTTGTTTATCAGCCTTCTTCAGCCTGGATAGCTTGACTCCAGAGATGTGGATGGCTGGGACTCACGTCTGAGCATACCCAGCCCACTCGGGGTGAAAATTGCAAAAAACACAGTTGATGGACAGAATGCAGAACAATGTCTTACAATCACTTCAGTACAAAGATCTGGGCCTAAATCCATCGTTTCTTTGCACTCCACGCCACCTAGGTCAGACAATGGCTATATGCAAATCAGCCTTGACCCTGTGCCTCATGGGAACAGTCCAGCCTGAACTACCAAGCCATGTCTTTCCTAGACCGGAATCAAGCATCCAAGGACCGGTTTCTGGCTATCAGCCTTCTTCAGCCTGGATAGCTTGACTCCAGTGATGTGGAGAGCCTGGGACTCACGTCTGAGCATACCCAGCCCACTCGGGGTGAGAACTGCAAAAAACACAGTTGATGGACAGAATGCAGAACAATGTCTTACAGTCACCCCAGTACAAAGATCTGGGCCTAAATCCATCGTTTTTTTGCACTCCACACCACCCTAGGTCAGACAATGGCTATATGCAAATCAGCCTTGACCCTGTGCCTCATGGGAACAGTCCAGCCTGAACTACCAAGCCATGTCTTTCCTAGACCGGAATCAAGCATCCAAGGACCAGTTTCTGGCTATAAACCTTCTTCAGCCTGGATAGCTTGACTCCCGTGATGTGGAGAGCCTGGGACTCTCAGTCCCCAGGCACCCTACCTGCTCAAGGGCACGCCATCCGCCATCCATGAAACACAGCAGGAGGCGCTGCTGCAGAGAGAGGCTGTAAGGGACAGGGCCATCCACGTGCTGAAAAGAGATCCCTGCAGTCCGCTGGATGCATGCAGTCGAAGCCTGTCATTGCTTGGAGGAGTGGGGGGGCTGGGCCACCCCCCATTTCATCCTCCACCAAAGGTACTGAGCATTTGGTTCTACCTTATATTTGTCTGCACCCTGACTTTTGCTGCCCTCCCAATTGTTAGGTCTACTTTGTGCTGGTTCCCCAAAGGGCAAATGGAGGGCTGCTCCTATTAAACCAATGCTGAGCCCTTCGTAGTCATACTGAAAAATGTTCCCCCACTAAGCCATGGCACCGTGAAGACCACGACCAACTGTTTACTAAGGTAGTCACTTGACAAATAGCAGACTTGGAGAGTTATTGGATAGCCATATTAACTTTTCTAGCAGAGTCACGTGGGTGGGTAACACCCCCAAACCTGATTATTCTGCTAGTATTATTAGCAATTTCTTGAGATAGAAGAGTGGCTAAGGATACTGTGACAAAGTTACATTTTGCTGGGTAGCCAACATCAGCTATTGAGGTACTCCCTCTTTGATATTTCTACAAATCTCAGCTTGTTTGTTCACTTCATTGCTGCCTGGAAACCTGCTCACCTTCAACAGATTTGACCCCATTTTACATCTGGATCAACTGGACTGACTACCTGACGTGGTGACCCCCTCAACACTGGCTATGTGCCAGTGAAGTATGGGTGCTCAAGGACTGCTGGAGGTTGCATGCCTCTTTCATCTACAAGTGACCTTTCTACTTCCAATTGAGCCACTGAATCTGACAAAACCCAACCAATATTGTTAGCCTCATGTAATGTCACTGGTCTAGTAAGCAAGTGGAGTAGGCAAGATTGGCTCACATTCATTGAACCCTTTGCGGTCATTTGCCTACAGGAGACTTGGCTCACGGTCTCTGTTTTCATGGACAAGTATACCACCTACTTCACACCAGCTATAGTAGAAGCTATGGGCAAGGCCAAAGGGGCCCTATTACCTTTATCTCCCTTACAATCCTTGCCCAGGTGAAATGGTCGAATTGTGGCTCTGTGTACTACCAGCTGATTTTGCTTTAGCGCCAAAGAAACCAAATGTTATTAATACATATGCATAACAATTTCTGATACCTCCAAGACTGATCTAGCAGTCTTACTGATTAAGGGTAATGAACATTGTACTAGGAGACTACAAGGGAAATATGTTGTGGTACTACTGGGGGACTTCAGTTTGAGACTGTGCCAGATATCCTCAGCCAATGTTTGTGGCCTGGTGGTTGATACTGGGGACCCCTTCATCCAATTTTCTCATTGCCCCTTGGGGGATAAGGAGTAGTTTCTGTCCTGTAACTCCAGTTCTGTAGTAGGGGTATCTCTGTTATAGTCATAATCTAGTGAATAGTCCCGCCCATGTGCATGGACCCCGGCAATCAAAAATAATCTTTTACATTGTCAAAAAATGCAGAACTGCAAAGACACTTAAGAGAGAATTTAAAGACAAATAATGCAGCCTATATCTACAGGCTACACTGTCCAGTACTTCAACTAGAAATTCCACACAAAAAAACACACAAACAGCACAGCCTGCCCAGTTTCCTCCATAGAGAAACTTGCCTCTACCAGTAAAAGCCTCTGGAATGATAGAGAGGAAGGCATAGGCAGACAAGCCTCATAAGCTGCCATTATGTGGCTTAAATAGGATACTGTGCCTTTAAGAGAACTTTCCAGAACTTCTCCGAGTATCCCAGAATGCACATCAGGTCCCTTTAACTTTCAGTTCTTTTTGAAGGCGTAACATGCCAGACCTGTAGCATTCCTTACATGAATATCTTTCTCCACCGGGGAGGAGGGCGGGCGCTTATGACTATAACAGAGATACCCCTACTACAGAACTGGAGTTACAGGACAGAAACTACTCCTTCTGTAGTTTGGGATCTCTGTGTATAGTCATAATCTAGTGAATAGAATGGCAAGCCCATCCCCACACCAAGCGGCGGTGGAGAACGAGAATTAACACTACTATTGTGCGAACAAATTTCGCAGAGAATCCTGCTCAAACTGAGCGTCTGCCCTGGCATCAGTGTCCAGGCAGTAATGCTTAGCAAAGGTATGGACCGACTTCCAAGTGGCCGCCTTGCACATTTCTGCAATTGGAACATTACGGAGCAAAGCTGTCGTAGCCGCTTTGCCCCTGGTGGAATGAGCCTTAGGTTTACCCCCTAAGGTCTTATTAGCTTTTTGGTAACACAGCTGTATGCAGGACACAATCCACCTAGAGATGGACTGCTTAGAGGTAGCAAGACCCATCCTAACCGATCCATAATTGATAAACAATTGGTCTGACCTACGATTATCTTTAGTTTTATCCAGATAAAATTTCAACACCCTCCTAACATCCAGGGAATGTAAAGACCTTTCCGCTGGAGATGAAGGATTCTGAAAAAACGTAGGCAAAGTTATGGTCTGGTTGACATGAAAATCAGAAATAACCTTGGGAAGAAATTTAGGGTGAGTACGCATAACAACCTTAGCAGCATGAAATACAGTATAAGGTTCTTGGCAACACAACGCCTGAATTTCACTCACCCTGCGGGCCGATGTAATGGCCACGAGGAACGCCGCCTTCCAGGAGAGGTGCTGCAACGAAGCCTTATGAATAGGTTCAAAAGGTTCCTTCATCAAACTGGACAGCACCACATTCAATTCCCATGAAGGCGAAGGGAGCCTGACAGGAGGGAATACTTTCTTCAAGCCTTCCAGAAAATCTTTGATCACAGGGATCTGGAAGAAGGAAGTCTGTGAAGGGCATTTCCTGTAGGCAGTCAATGCAGCAAGATGAACCTTAATGGAATGAACATTAAGGCCAGACTGCGCCAAATGTAGAAGGTAAGGAAGGATGACATCTTCCTTGCACGTCATCGGGTCATAGTTATTGGACTTGCACCAGATACAGAAACTCTTCCACTTGTAAGCATAGGAAGTCAGAGTGGAAGGTCACTTAGACTCCTTCAGTATGTCCATGCAATCTTCGGGCAGATTCAAATGGCCATATTGCACTATCTCAGGAGCCATGCCGCCTAACTCAAAGACGAGAGGTTGGGGTGCAACATCTGCCCCCCGAACTTCGTGAGAAGGTCCGGCCTGCACGGCAGCCGTATGTGAGGAAGGAGAGACCGGTGAAGCAGGTCTGTGAACCACCACTGCCTGGGCCATTCCGGGGCAATAAGTATCATCCGCGCCCTGGACCGGGCCAGCTTGATGAGCACCGCCGGAATCAGGGAAATGGGTGGAAAAGTGTAGAGAAAGCTGTTCGGCCAGTTGATCCATAGCGCATTCCCCAGCGTCCCCTGCTGGTAGTACCTGGAGGCGAAGTCTCGGCATTTGCTGTTTTCGGCAGTGGCGAATAGATCTACGTCTGGAGTCCCCCACCTTGCGAAGACTTCTCCTAGTACTTCGTCGTTTATGACCCATTCGTGGTTTTCCTGAATCAGTCTGCTCAGTGCGTCTGCCTGAACATTCTGCACACCTGGCAGATGGGTAGCCGTTATCGTCAGTCCTCTGGCCAGAAGCCAGTGCCAGATCGCCAGCGCCTCCTGCGACAGAGTGCGTGATCTCGAACCCCCCTGCTTGTTGAGGTAATACATCGTGGTCGTATTGTCCGTCTGTACAAGCAGAGAGTTGGTCTGAAAGGACGGATGAAAGGCCTTCAGTGCCAAGTGAACAGCCCTGAGTTCCAGGAAATTGATGTGATACGTGGCCTCCATCGGGGACCACGTTCCTTGAATCTGTAAGTCTCCGGAGTGCGCCCCCCCAACCGTGGAGAGAAGCATCCGTCACGACAGTCTGAGTGGGAATGTCCTTGTGGAAGGGAACCCCTCTGAGGAGATTCTCCGCTGAACACCACCACTTCAGAGACTGAAGAGCATGCAGAGACAGTCGTATCTTGTCGTCCCAAGATCCTTTCCTCTGATCCCACTGGTCCTCCAAGCACTCTTGCAACGGTCTCATGTGCAGTCGTGCATGTGGCGTTAGGAAGATACAAGAGGCCATCGATCCCAGTAGAGAAGACACCGTCCTCACTTTTGTAGATGGAGTGGTCATAAGAGCCTGAGCCTTCCGAAGGAGTGATAACCGTCACTCCTCCGAAGGAGACACGCTTGCTGATAGCGTATTGATGGAGGCTCCCAAGTACTGTATGCATTGGACCGGAGTCGGGACAGACTTGGACATGTTGATGTGCAACCCCAGCTTGTTCAAGAGAACGCACGTCTTCTGGAAGTGTGCTCGAGGTTCCGAGAAGGAGGAGGCCTTGATCAACCAATCGTCCAGGTACAGGTAGACGAACACCTTGTTCTTCCTCAGGTGTGCTGCTACCACCGCAATGCACTTCGAGAATGTTCTCGGCGCAGACTTCAGTCCGAATGGCAGTACTGTGTATTGATAATGATTGGCGCCGACTTGGAATCGCAGGAACTTCCTGTGTTTGTGTGCAATGGGCACATGGAAGTACACATCTTGTAGGTCTATAGCACACAGCCAGTCTCCCTGTTGCAACTGAGGATAAATGTGATGCAACGACAGCATGCAAAACTTCTCTCTGCGAATCCACTTGTTTGCCTGTCGCAAGTCCAGAATGGGCCTGAACTCGTTCTTGTCCTTCTTGCGAACCAGGAAGAACCGGGAGTACAGACCTCTTCCTCTTTGAGACAGAGGTACGTCTTCTATCGCCATTTTCCTTAACAGGATATCGGCCTCCGCCTGGAGCTCGCGCAGCTGAAACTGCGAGCTGACCGGTAAAATTGATGGAGGCGGGCAGGTGAACCGAAGACTGTATCCATTGCACACAATATTCAGCACCCACTTGTCCTGAGTAATTTTTCTCCACTCTGCCAGAAAAAATTGAACGCTTCCCCCCACCGGAGTTAGTAACGGATGCAGGGGATGTAAGCGCTCAGGGCCTAGACCCGGCCGGGCCTTTGGTCGCTGGTGCCGACTGTTGGCCGCCTCTGCCTTTCTGGCGCTTCTGGTGCTTCTGGAATGGTCTTCGGAACTGCTGCTGTTGTTGCTGCTGCTGTCTCGAAGCCTGGCCACGCCCTCTGCCCTGTCCACCGAACCGTCTCTGGAAAGGGCGGTACGATTTATTGTTATCCTTGGGCTTTTCCAGACCCACAGCCGTGAGTGTTTCGGCCTCCGCCTTCATGCAGGGCATTTCGTCACCCGCATGTTTTCCAAGCAGGGTTTCGCCAGAGAATGGTAAATTGGCAACCCTTTGTTGTGCGTCAGGTTTCAGCGACGTGAGGCGGAACCAGGCATGTCTTTGCTGGTTAATCCCATGGCAGAAGCCATGTGCCGCCAGGAGGGAAGAATCGGCTGCAGCACTGATGACCTGATTCGCCACCAACATCCCCTCATTCAACACCTCCTGGAAATCTTCTCTCTTGTCACGAGGCAGGTGTTCTACAAACTGCTGGAGGGATTCCCAGAGGGCTCGGTCATACCGCCCCCAACAGGGCCGTGGCACTCGCAGCCTTCATGGAAGTCGCCGACATCCCACAAACCTTCCTCCCAGCTGAATAAAGCCATCTAGCTTCCTTATCTGGTGGGACTGTGGATGAAGGAGTGGTGGCATGCTGTTTTCGAGCCGCCGTCACTATTACAGAGTCTGGAGGAGGTTCCACCCTTAGAAAGGCCAGGTCCGAGTCGGGAGCCCGGTATTTTTTCTGTAGTCTCGAGGGGGCCGCCTTAGTCACCGCCGGGGTGAGAAAAAGGTCCATGGCCGGATCCTCCAGGCCCGGTACCAGTGGTAGTAATGGCCGAGACAGATGTTTCTGGTGCAGCGTCTCGAAGATCACCAATGTCTTGGGCGTGGGCACCGTCAACGAGATGCCCAATTTTGCTGCACCTCTTATAAGGACATCATGAAAGGACACCAGATCGTAAACCGGTGACACCCTTGTCTCTGTTGACTCTGACAAAGTCGGAGAATAGTCCCTGGTCCCTGAAGACCCCGTCTGGGAACGAGACCTGCGCCTCCTGTGGCGTCATCTCGACTGCGTGGATGACCTGTTGCACGATCGTTCCCTCCTCCTGGAACGAGATTGTGATCTCCCAGTCCGTGGACGCTCCACAGGTCTCCGTGAAGGATTCTTCCGTGGCCTATCCTGGGGTTTTGGTTTAGGCGTCCCCTTAGGCGGTGTAGGGAGTGGAGGCAGTGACACCGACCTTGGCGGAGGAACAGGAGGTATCTTCGACCGAGGAGCGGGCCCATGAGGCAGAAGCGATGGTGGTGGTTGTCCAGAGGGAGGAAGTGGTGGAAGCGGAGGGTTGATGGGAGGATCCTCCTTAGGTACAGGAGGTGGGGGCGTCTTGGGCCGAGGTGGTGTATAAACCACCGTGTACACCGAGCCCGGTGACTTCTTTGGGGGAGGGGACTGCGAACCAGCCCCTCCAGTAGGTGATCGCCGTCTCCGGCGTCCTCCACCAGACCTAGCGTGACTTCTGGCGCCAGAACTCCTTCTGCGCCGCTTAGGAGAGTTGGAAAGTCTCCGAGATGCCAATCTCTTTCTTCTCGATGCTGAGCGTCGCTTTTCCAGAAAAGGGGGTGGTGATGAACAGAGTGTCTGAATTAAGCAGACCACTCTTACCCAGTCCAAAGATCAGGGCTTGATCCATCACCGTTATTTATCTCACTGCACCATCCCAGCTCAGAACCTGGCTATATGCAAATCAGTCTGTCCCTGGCCCAGTGCATCATGGGAACAGGGCAGACTAAACTACCAAGCCAATTCTTCACCAGAAAGGAGACAAGCTACCGGGGACCGGTTTCTGGCATTTCAGCCTTCTTCGGCCCGGCTTGCTTGAATCCTGATGGTGCAGTGAGAAAGGGACTCATGTCTGAGTATACCCTGCCACACTTATAGTGGCCAAAAACGATTCAGAAAAGGGGGTGGTGATGAACAGAGTGTCTGAATTAAGCAGACCACTCTTACCCAGTCCAAAGATCAGGGCTTGATCCATCACCGTTATTTATCTCACTGCACCATCCCAGCTCAGAACCTGGCTATATGCAAATCAGTCTGTCCCTGGCCCAGTGCATCATGGGAACAGGGCAGACTAAACTACCAAGCCAATTCTTCACCAGAAAGGAGACAAGCTACCGGGGACCGGTTTCTGGCATTTCAGCCTTCTTCGGCCCGGCTTGCTTGAATCCTGATGGTGCAGTGAGAAAGGGACTCATGTCTGAGTATACCCTGCCACACTTATAGTGGCCAAAAACGATTCAGAAAAGGGGGTGGTGATGAACAGAGTGTCTGAATTAAGCAGACCACTCTTACCCAGTCCAAAGATCAGGGCTTGATCCATCACCGTTATTTATCTCACTGCACCATCCCAGCTCAGAACCTGGCTATATGCAAATCAGTCTGTCCCTGGCCCAGTGCATCATGGGAACAGGGCAGACTAAACTACCAAGCCAATTCTTCACCAGAAAGGAGACAAGCTACCGGCATCGAACGTCGCCTCCGCGACTCCAGCGTCGAACGCCGCCTCCGCGACGTTGAACGCTTTTTCCTCGACGCCGAACGCCGCCTCCGCGACGTCGAACGTTCAGTCCTCGATGATGACCGCTTTCTTGAGGTCCTCGACATCTAGGATCCCCTCGACACCGACCGCCTTCTCGACGGCGACCGGCGGTGTCGCCTCGACGGCGAGCGCCGACGCCTGTCGCTCCTTCTTCGACGTCGATGGCTCGACGCTGACGACGACGACGAAGAATCTGTCGACGGTGATCTCGACGGCGGCCTACCCAGGCCCTTCGACGTCTATCCTTCACGCCGTCTCGACCCAGAGCCCCGGGGAGATGGGGAACACACCGTCGTCATCCCTCTCGACGTCGTCGTCAATGCAATCGACGCCGATGGAGACCGGGACCGTTTGCTGGGCTTCCTGCCTCTGGGGGGTCCCCCAGAGGCCTCAGCAGAAGCAGAGGGAGCCTTCCCAGCCTGCCCAGACCCACCTGCAGCCTGCAGTCGTCTCTTCTCTAGGCCTAGAAGCCTAATCTTCAGCCTTTTCCTCAGGGTCCTTGCTGAAAAGTTCTGGCAGATGTCACATTCTTCAGGGACATGTGCATCAGGGAGACAGAGTATGCAGACGTCGTGTGGATCAGTCTTGGACTTCTTCCTTCCACATGCTGGGCACTTGTCGAAGAGAGCAGGCATTTTAGAGCCCTAAAAAGCCTGAACAAATTAACAGAAGTTAAGGGAAACACCAAGTACACAAACTGAAAAAACTTTTAAAACCAAAAGTGCACAAAATTCCAATAAACCCTTGAAAAAGGGAGAGCTCAATGCCAGGGTCCTGTTAGCAGGAGCCGGAAAAAAGAACTGAAAGTAAAAGGGACCTGCTGTGCATTCTGGGATACTGGGAGAAGTTCTGGAAAGTTCTCTTAAAGGCACAGTATCATATTTAAGCCACATAATGGCAACCTATGGGGCTTGTCTGTCCATGCCTTCCTCTCTATCATTCCAGAGGCTTTTACTGGTAGAGGCAAGTTTCTCTTTGGAGGAAACTGGGCAGGCTGTGCTGTTTGTGTGTTTTTTTGGGTGGAATTTCTAGTTGAAGTACTGGACAGTGTAGCCTGTGGATATAGGCTGCATTATTTGTCTTTAAATTCTCTCTTAAGTGTCTTTGCAGTTCTGCATTTTTTGACAATTTAAGAGATTATTTTTGATTGCCGGGGTCCACGAACAATGCGCGGGACTATTCACTAGATTATGACTATACACAGAGATCCCCTACTACAGAAATTCAATATATTGCTGGCTAAATTTAATCTAATTTTCTACCACAACTCTTGAAGTCTAGTCCTGGTCACTATGCTCACCTATATCGGGAAGGGTACCTGAGCCGAATGTCTGACATAATATCGACAGACAGAATATCGAAATACAAAACTATCGGCACAAAAACATCGACATCAAAAATATCGGAGTCATATCTTCATAAAGGTAAGTACAAAAATATCGAAAAAATAATATTGTAGTACAAAAATATCGAAATTAAAAATATCGTTTTTTTAAATGTATTAATAATAATGTAAAAATAATTTTAAAATACATATAATTTTACAAATATTAAATAAAAATATTAAAACAAAATTAAAACTAATACATATACATTTAAAATAAATAAAACACTTAATAATTTAATGTAATTTTTTTTTAAATTTCATTTAATTGATTTAATGTAATTTTTTTTTATTTTTACCCTGTACGCCTGTACCCCAAAAACCCAAAACTGACCCTGAACCCTAAAAATATCCCTGTACCCCAAAAACCCAAAACTGACCCTGATCCCTAAAAATATCCCTGTACCCCAAAAACCCAAAACTGACCCTGAACCCTAAAAATACCCCTTTACCCACGAACTGAAAACTGACCCTGAACCCTAAAAATACCCCTTTACCCAAAAACTGAAAACTGACCCTGAACCCTAAAAATACCCCTTTACCCAAGAACTGAAAACTGACCCTGAACCCTAAAAATACCCCTTTACCCAAAAACTGAAAACTGACCCCGAACCCTAAAAATACCCCTTTACCCAAAAACTGAAAACTGACCCTGAACCCTAAAAATACCCCTTTACCCAAGAACTGAAAACTGACCCTGAACCCTAAAAATACCCCTTTACCCAAAAACTGAAAACTGACCCTGAACCCTAAAAATACCCCTTTACCCAAAAACTGAAAACTGACCCTGAACCCTAAAAATACCCCTTTACCCAAGAACTGAAAACTGACCCTGAACCCTAAAAATACCCCTTTACCCAAAAACTGAAAACTGACCCTGAACCCTAAAAATACTCCTTTACCCAAAACTAATTAATATTATTTAATTACCAATTAATTATTAATTAACAATAACAATAAAGTAAATATATTAGCACATTAGCTGTAATTAATTTAATTTAATAATTAATATTATTTTTCCCAATTAATTAATTAAGAATAACAAAAAATTATATATAAAAAAATTACTCTAATTAATGTAATTAACTAATTAATATTAATTAATTACCAACTAATTAATAATTAAAAATATGTACAAAATTATATTAATTAATTAACTAATTAATATAAATTAATTACCAATTAATTATTAATTAAAATATGTACAAACATATATTAATTAATTAATTATTATTAAATTACTTCCCACCCCATTCCCCTATAAACCCATAACCCGCTACAGAACATATTTATCAATTAATCAATTAATTAAAATTAATTCAAAATTAATTCTCAATTAATTAATTAATAATTCCTACTAATTAATAATTAATGTAACATAATTAAATTACTTCCCACCCTATTCCCCTATAAACCCACAACCCGCTACAGTAGTAAAAGACAATATTTAATTAAATTACATTAAAAATAAATAATAAAACATAATAAATACAATATAATATACACTAAATGTATTTAAAAATTGATATTAGTAACATCGAAGTTATTTATTTCGATATTATTGACATCGATATTTAAAACTTCGATATTACTGATATCATACTAATATCGATATTAAGACTGTCGATATTACTTACCTTCGATATTTTGTCCCATCGATATTTAAACTTCGATATAATTGTATATCGAAATTTAAAACTCGATATTTTGTCTGTGTACCACCTGAGCCAGATAGATTTAATTATTTTTTCTCAGTCACTGAGGTAATGGGAGCTGGACTACAGCCCCGCTGAATCGCCTCTTAGTGACCATAGACTCCTTGCTCTCTCATTGCATATGCTTCTCTCTTTGCCAAAAGGTCAGTTGCGAACCAACCCCTATCTTTATCATTTTCCAGGAACCGTGGGGTGATTAAGAGCTGGTCGAAGATAGATGAAACTACCTTTTTGACAGTGTTGGTGTCCTCCCCACTCCCCGACTTCCTAAAATGACTAGTTTACCCGACTTCCTAAAATGTCTAGCGGAAGATTATAAGCAGGGCTGTGGCACTGAGCTTCTCAATAGCTTCAATAGGATCTGTGGTGCGGCTTAAGACTTGTTTCTGGTTCCAATTAATTCAGGTAGCAGTCCACCTGTCAAGTGGTTTGACTCAAATTGCACTACGGTGCATAACCAGTTGTTGGCTGCCCTGATGAAGATACCTAGAGATCAGGATGTGGTTCGAAACTGTAGGACCCTGTATGAAAACACTCTTAGAGCGAGGAAGAAGGCTATTAGAGATGAAGCCTATTCCTTCCTATTGCAACTTTGCAAGTGCCTTAGGAGACAGCAAAGCATTTCGGGTAACAGTAAATTGTAATTATTTTGAGAAAGTTAAAGACCCTGGTATTGATACCGTAATCCCTCCTGATATTTGGGTCACCCATTTTACGAAGCTCAATGCTGACCCTGACATGGAGAATATTTGCTCCCCACATCACACCACTATCAGCCGACCACAATCAGCCCACACTAGTCGCTCTCAATCCTTCTACACCCTCTCTGCCCCTATGACAATCCCTGCTGCAAAATACATGAAGGAGCACTCCCTCCACTTGTTAAGGCTTAGGACTGAGGGGAAGAAAAGAGTAAGTAGTTCCTCTTTTGGCGTGGAAGAAGGTGGAGGCAAGATTAACAATCTAAGAGATTTCGGGAATTATGAAAATGCATTTCGCGTGCTATGGACTCCGCTTCTGGGGACACCACACCATAAGATAAAGAAAACGCTACATTGCGGAAGGATACCTGACCTCCTGGCGGGGCTCGTGTGGTTTGCGAGACAACTATTTATTAAGCAAATTAAAGGCTAATTTGTTCCATTTACGGGACGTGAAAGTGGAAGCCAAAGTGAAGGTTAACCCTTTGGCAAATAGGAAGTGGCCTGAGATCATCTTCATTATTAATCTCTCTCTGTACATGTAAAATTAAGGTCTTTTATGATGATCTGTATGATAAAAAGTAAATACTAGAATTGTAACAAGAGGTTGACTATATCCCTGTTGAGAAAAAAATAGGAAAATAAAGAAAATATACAGAGAGTGGTCTGGATCTGTTTATGGTTGTATTTATTTCCATGTGAAAAATTATTTAGGCTAGTAGTACCTCTTTTTTAGACGTGTCCTACTGCCCCAGATATAGAATGTAGCGAGGTTCTGCTGGCAGTTGCCAGCTGCCCGTTTGGACGAGCCCCTGTCCCAGATGGATTCCTCTTGGACATGTTTAAAGCCAATACTTCACTGCGGGCCCCACTTCTGACCAACGTTCTCAATGTTGCCATAGCTACTAGCCAACCCAAGAGATGGTCACATGCTACCATTATTATTGTATTCAAAAAGGGCTCGCTAAGATCATGGGAAGAATTCTGCTGGATCACCTTAAGACTTGGGCCAATGAACATAACTTACTTCAATTTGGTTTCCGCCCGGCCTAGGAACAGCGGAGCAGTTTCTTAATCTATACTTGTTAATAAGTGCAGCTTTCACGAGCTGTCAGTGTCTCCACAACACTGCCATTTGGGCCTGTCCTTCCTTTGCTGTTTTTGCTGGGGTGGGACTCGGTCCCCCAGCAGATATTTCATCAGTTTCAGGAGGGGCTTGACTTGTGACAGTACGAGGGCGCACTGGGACTTCTGCAGTGTGGGACACTTTCATGGGCTGTCAGAGGCCCCACAACACTGCCCTTTGTGCCTATCCTTCCTTCGTTGCTTTTGCTGGGGTGAGACTCGGTTCCCCAGCAGACATCTCACCAGCCGCAGGAGGGGCCAGACTTGTGACTCTACAAGAGCGTACTGGGACAGCCACACCGTGGGATGTGCGTGGGCATACCCTGGCCGCACCCGGAAAGCGTGGGTGAAGGTGGGGTCAGGCTGCGCCTGTCAATGGTGGACGTGGCTGGGCCTACCCTCTTGGCTTTGATCTCCTCACCCCAACTTTCCACCACAAGGATTTGGCTCCTTGATGAGATTAGTTTGTACGCTGTTGGGACTCCTTCGGAAGTAAGTAGCAAATGACTGTTGTTCCTTAATCTTGTTTTCTTCCGAAAGTGGCAATAATGGTCTCTTTGGCCATTATGGGTACACACAAGCCAGGGGGCACGAGGCCAGCAGTGACAACTAAAAGTACCACCATTGACATGAGCACTGGAAGTTATTTCTAAATAAGTATATCTGGCAGAACGCCGCTTATCTTTGGGTATGGCTCGGCCAAGTGAAATTGTGGAGCATGTGGAATCAGTGGAAGTTATTGGGATGTCTGATTTGGCAAGGGAGCAAGAACTGGCGGAGAGGCATGATATTAATGAGGTTCTGGATAAATCAGCTTCTCAACAACCACCCACAGTGACTGAAGTGGCTCCCCTCTCTATGGCTACCACCTCCTTGGTTTGCTCACCAGCTGCTAAACGCAAGAGAAAGTCCAGAAGGGCTATAGTTGTCAATCCAAATCTCATTGCTTCTTCTGACTTGTTCTGTCCTGGGGCAGATAACCACTCTGTATCGTATCCTTGGACGAGCCTCTTAGGGCCCCTGTCCCATGCAAATTAATTGATGTCATTAAAAGTATGGTGTTGATAATTAGGGAGAAGCTGGATAATTTGGAAGGAAATTTGGACAGTGGAGCCCACCTTTGCAAATTTAGGGTCAACAAATCTACTGTGACCTAAGGGGGTGTTTCGACAACTTGCCAGGGCCCCCTCTTGGGGTCCATAGTGCTCCTGGGCTTGTCAGTGCGGGTTAAGGGAGTGGTAGTGTATGGGTGCCGTCCATCGATCTGTACCCCCATCTAAGCAGACATCAGTTATGGTTAGCCATCTAGTGAATCACCTGCCGCCCGCAGGTACCCAACCACAGAATTTAATAATGAACATTGTTGTTCCTATTACCCAAAGGGCCCACTACAACCCACTAACATTTGATTTGCCACCAGACTGCTGCCACTATGTGGCCGTTTTGGTCAATGTGCCCCCCTTGAACCCTGAACCCCGAGAGAGACCCCAGAGGCTCTGAAGAACAAAGTTGTGCACTGGATCAACATGAACTACTTATTCCTATCGGAGAGAGCACACCATCCTACTAGCCACAAGAGTGGTATGGATTGGGCCACTTAAGCAAATCTTCAAGGGGGATTGCATTGTTATTCATTTTCGGCATACCTGCTTTGCAGGGGAGATTCTGACAAGGTCATAGCTGTCCTCCCCATTTGTTAGATCTAATGGCTCTTTTTCCCCTGGGTTTTTCCTATCGTCATCTACGCAATTTTGTCCAAGGACATAATGTGAACCATAACTCCCTGAAAGTGACTGATCGGGGCCCTATCCCTTATTTCCTTCTGGCTATTTTGAAGAGGTTTCAGGTGTTGACCTCTATGCAAGAGAATGATTGACTCAAGTACTGTGGGCCTCATGTGTTGTTGTGCAGTGATGATAATTCTGGGAGGAAGATGTTGGACTCTACAGCAGATTTGTCTAACTTTGATCCAGTATGGGTGGATACTTGCCCATTAATTGTGATTATAGGCTCACTGGTACTAATAGCAATGCCAACTCTAGTCCCAAATGTCTACATACCAAAGGTCTAGATACAAAGGGTAATAATAATTCTACGGATGGATGCTACAACTTTGCAAAATTGAATGTGGGGGGTTATCTAAAAAGTTAGGGACTACTGAGTGGACTAGTACTATATCTGGTTTTGAAGTCATTTGCCTTCCAGAAACATGGTGTGTGAGCCCTATGCATGTTGAGGGGTACTCTTCGTTCTTTTCACGTGCTATACCTTCTTGTGCTGGTCCGGCTAAAGGAGGGTTGCAGACCCTTATTTCTAATAAACTCAACGTAACTGTCAAAAGGACGTCGTCAGTAGGACCACGGTCTTAGTTGTTGTGGTTAACTATCAAGGGGGACTGTGATCTGGTAATGATCAACTTTTACAATAATGTGTTGGACCCCTCACGTAGTAAGGTTACCTATGCACTTGACCTTGGTTTGGAAGCGATTCTACGTCCTATACATTCCAATTTTGTAATACTATGGGTAGGAGATTTTAATGTTCAGTCTTTCTCTCTTGCAGCATATTCTGTGAGTGAATATTGTAACTGGAATGGGCACTGTGCATTTCTGTCATAATGAGTATGTGGATGCACTGAATTTAATTATTACTAAATTTGATTTACAGCTGCTGACTTGTGAATGTGATGCTATCAGGGACCAAATCCCAACCTTTACACATAGTGCTTCCACCTTATTATTGATCACGTACTGGTGTCTGCTTCTGTTAGTCGTGTGTGTGATACCCCTAGTATTGTGCAGTCTTTAATAAGTGACCATGATCCCATCATGCTGCCGTTCCTTTTTTGGAAAAGAAACAATTGAGGGACAGAATGCTGGACAATGCAAACATTCACCACCAGTCACCACCCCAGTTTGGGCCCAGCCATATGCAAATCAGTCTTGACCCCTCATTAGCCAGGCTAGCTTGAATCCAGTGGTGTAGTGTGCGGGGGACCCACGTCTGGGCATACCCTGCCCTCATAGGGCAACAAATGCAAAAGAAACAATTGATGGACGGAATGCAGGATAATGCAAACATTCACCCCCAGTCACAAGTATCTGGGTTAAATCCATCATTCTTTTGCTCACCACACCACCCCAGTTTGGACCCAGAGTAGTGTAGCTCCAATAGTACCCTTTCATGCAGGACCTACGCTGTTTACGGATAACATATACTGTGGGCTTGGTGGTAAACGGACTCTGTACACCCCCACCGAGTATGTCAGCCTATGTTTTTGCATCAGCTAGCTCGCAGTGCCATTAGAATCTCCTGTTATCAGAGAGATTAGTTTTGGGCAACCTCAGGACATAATAATCTCAGACTCGTGGAAACAATATACTACTGTTCACCTAGTCACTCATTCTTGCTTGTTTTGCTCTCAGAGAGATACAAGAAGAAACAGTTGAGGGTGTTTACAATAAGAATTTATTGTATCTTTGTCCTTCTCATGTAAAATAAGTGCCCTGCTACAGCTGTAACACAGTAACAGAGATATAGAACCAGCTGTACAGTGAATAAAAAGGAATAGTATTGCTCTACCATTTTGCAATAGTCATGAACACATACATGAATATAGAAATGCATTTATAAAATAAAGTGCGTACTCCTAAGATGCCTGTCAAATTGTACCTAAGTGTACCTAGCATGTGAGTAGGTGCGAAAGAGCCTAAGCCTAAGAGCCAAGAATCCCACTAGGAGGGGGCGTGGCTAACCGTAGAATGGCCGCTCTGTAGCTCTGCTCAGGAGCGTCACTCCCAAACTATCCACATAAATCAAAATCCCCCAGCCGGATCCTCGCCCCGAGGGACTCCCAGTGAGCTGCAGCGGCCGGCGAGGTGTGGGAAAAATTTGGGGCAGATCGATGCAGTAATCCGGAGAACGCTTCACGCACCGGATCATCAGGAGAAGCCCTCGCCGGCGGAAGTGAGGCCGGGCGGCGGGAGTGCTCTACGCGATACGGCTGTTTGGGCCTGGCCTTTGTGGAGGCCGAAAATACAACCGGTGAGTGACCCGTCGCCGGGGCAGCTCCCTGCCACTCGGCTGACGTCATTGGAGAGAAATAGCCCAGAGGTCTCAGAGGTGTTGTAATGAAGACGCTGATTTGGAAGACCCCACTGTGCGATCGTGTGTCTGCGTCAGCGTGGAGTGTGCGCACCTGGTCGGAAGCCGCCCCGCAGCTCCGGGGCTTGAACTAATTTGGATCCCACATGCAGCTTAATAGAACCAGGTACTACCCTGAGCTTTGTGGTGACTGTGGGTGTTAGCGGCCTGGAAATTTATTGTGTTTACCTTGGCCTGGCGAGCCACCTCGGATATAGCCCTGAGTACCCGGAGTGGGCACCACTGAGCGACTCCCTCCTACTTGAGTACCGGGGCCTGGAGGTGTTTCGCGGCATGAGCCTGAGGAAGTCTGGGTAATGACTGGAGACAGAGAGGTAGGAGATTAAGGCACCTGCACACTGCTGGCAGGGTAGGTGCTATTTGCCACCACTGTACTCAGAGCTGGTTGCGGAAATGGGGTCCCCTTGCGGAGTTGTCGGGATTCCTGACTCCCTGCCCGGTGGCCTGGTTTGCATGTGGCGCAGCGTGAGGAACTGACGGCTGGGGAACCTTGGTAACTAGACAGAGTGGTGCTTAACCTGGCTCCAGTTAATGAGCAGGGCGGATCTGGACTGTGAGAAATCCTTTGAGACATGATGGACGCAGTGAGACTGAGCAAATGTCTGGTAAACGGGGTGCCCCAAGCCAAAACCGATAGGCCGAGTGGACGATTCCACTGCAGGCTGCGGGGAGTAGCCGTCGCACCCCAACATCGTGTGGCGACCACCGGGACGACCATAACATGGCGTCTGGATGCAACAACCTGACAGCGACACATGCCGAGCTGGAGAAATTTGCATGGCAAAAGTAACAGAGTGAGGATCGGAGGGAGACGGTGGCCCCGGACGGTGCCATGGAACCCACGAACAAAGACATCCTCAAGGCAATCATGACGGTAAGGACCTCCCTTGAGGTGCAGATCGATACACTGGCAACAGAAGTGGCTCTAATTCTGGAAGACATGAAGAAAATGGCGGAGCGCTTGGGCACAATAGAGAGTACTGCTAAGGAACTTGTCACAGATACCGCCCTTCTTAAACGGCAAGTAATCGAGTTGCGCACTTCCCACGAGGCAATGGCTCTGCAGCTGGATAACTACGAAGGAAGAATGCGGCGTAACAACGTCCGCATTCTAGGTGTGCCAGAACGTGCAGAGGGGCAGGCTGCTGATCTTTTTGTTGAGGAACTAGTTCTTAAACAATTGCAACCACGAGGACTCTCCAAATGTTTTCAATTGAAAGGGCTCGCCGGGGGGATGCGGGGGTGGCCGAAACTGGGTGCGCCCCTGAGGCCGCTCCTGGCCCGGGTGTTTAACTTCCGGGATCGTGATGTTATGCTTCAAACCTTCGAGAACAGCAAGATCACGTTCTTTCCGTACTTTACTTTGAGAGTGCAGAAACAACTCCAAGATGTTAAATACACAAGCTGTTCCCTGCCAAACTGAGGGCCGAAGCCAATAGTAAACTGTGGTTTTTCACTCGGCCGGAGGATGCCTGGGATTGGTTAGAAGGCAGGCGCGCGGTCTGAAAGAAATTGCAAAAAGGGCTCTCCGCTGCTGATGGAGCTGAAGACTGGCGCTAGCGGAGACGCTCTCCTCCGCATTCTGACTCCGTTTCCCAGGGATATACAGGGGGCGCTGACATCGGAGTCTGGTAAGACTATGGCGGATAAATTCCTGACTCTGGAAGCCCTCTTGAGTGCTTTGTTGCAAAGGCACGAGTTCTGTTCCTCATATGAACTTGTTCAATGACTCGTGGGTTAGCTGGGTGGATCAAGGGGGTCCTGATATCTATGCAGTATTGAGCCTAAGTTTGATTTGTAGGCCCGTGCCCTACTGAGTCACCTTATGTTTTGATTTTCATATTGTTTTTCACTTTCATTTGTCCACAATGGGAACAGCACCAACACCCACCGACCATACACGCAACCTAGGATTCATCCTCGACTCCTCCCTCTCCATGGCTAAGCAGGTCAACATCGTCTCCTCCTCCTGCTACAACACCCTCCTCATGCTCCGCAGGATCTACAAGTGGATCCCGACCAAAAAAAGAAGAACGGTGACACAGGACCTCGTCATCAGCAGACTGGACTACAGCAACGCACTCTACGTAGGAATCCCAGCCAAACACCTACGACGACTACAACGCTTCCAAAATGCCCGACTGATCGTCAACGTCCCCCGCCACAGCCACATCACCCCCTACCTGAGAGACCTACACTGGCTCCCCATCGACAAGAGGATCACCTTCAAGCTCTTCCGCCACGCACACAAAGCACTCCACAACGCCGGACCAGCCTACCTTAACAGCAGACTCAGCTTCTACACCCCCACCCGCCAGCTCCGCTCTGCCAGCCTCGCCATCGCCGCTGTCCCCCGCATCCAACGAACGACCTCCGGCAGCAGATCCTTCTCCTACCTCGCCGCCAAGTCCTGGAACACCCTCCCTACCCACATACGGCAGACCCAAGTTCTACGCGCCTTCAGAAGACTCCTCAAGACCTGGCTCTTTGAGCAGTAGCAGCACCCCCACCCCCCCCCAGCGCTTTGAGACCCTTACGGGTAAGTAGCACGCTCTACAAGTACTCTGATTGATTGATTGGTTTCTATTGATGGGGCCGAAGGCGCACCTGTGATTGATCAAGGACACCACTAGATAGCTGTTAGGTGGGCCAAGTGGGTCCACCAATCTGTGCTTTACCTCGGGGGGGCGGGATGGGTACTGCTTGATGTATATATATGTGTTGGGGGAGCTCACGATCCCTAAAGTTGTTTACAGGTGGGCGACAGGCGCTCTGCATGTTGAGGGTGGTGGGCAGTCCTAGTCCCATTGTGCAGGGAGGCAGGGAGGGGGGACTTCAATGGGATGGGTAAGTGTGGGTTTGATCTGTTGGGGGGTCAGGGGTTTTTGTTTTTTTGCAGCAGTAAGAAATTACTATTGGAATGTTAGCATCTTTTTTGGCACCAAAATCCTAATTATGGACAAGGTGTTTCAAGGCATTGTAATGCAAATTGTCTTTTTTGGGGCCGCCCCAGGGGGGTGACTCTAGGCGGGTTGGATGTGACAGCCCATCCAATATCATTATTGTACTACTGATATATTCTAATGGCAGCGGGTCAAGGAATTAGAGTGTCCACCTGGAACGTCAATGGGCTTGGGGACAAAATTAAAAGGGGCATTATTCTACAATATATACATCGGTATGCGCTTGATATAATACTGCTACAAGAAACCCACCTGTCAGGAAATTCGTGCATGACCCTGAACAGGAAGGGATGCCGCATGGTAGCACATTCGGGCTTTAACACAGGATCTAGAGGGGTTGGGGTTCTCCTACGTAAAGGCTGCCCTTATGTGATACAGAACACCTGGACAGACGCATAGGGTAGGTACGCAGCATGTGCAGGTATGTGGCAGGGTAGAGTCATTAATATGGTTTCAGTGTATGCCCGCCAGGATTACATCGCCTAACAATGAAGGATGTGGGGGCGTTGTTGTTGGACCTGCCCGTGGACCATTGGTAATGGGGGGCGACTTTAATTTGATTATACATGGACTACTCAACCGGTTCCCGCCCAGCCGTGACCTGGAAAGCTGACAACTCCGAGATTTCAATAACGCTCTGGGGATGGTAGATGTATGGAGGTGGTCACACACACTTCATATTTCAATCAGGTGTACATGGTAGTCAATCACAGATTGATTATCTGTTCACTCATGCCCAAGACATGAACAATTTCACTGACGCAATTTGCTTGGCACGAGGAATATCAGATCACTCCCTTGTTTTGATGGTCCTCGGTACACAGCGCACTAGACGTCCCGGACCAATCATGATACAGCCATGGACATTGAAGTTACCCCACATTAAAGAAAACCTTCGGCAGGACACAGACTATTACTTTGAGGGCAATGTGGGATCAGTCAAGTTGGCAGTGACACTTTGGGGTGCATACGGGCGGTGATTAAGGGTAGGGCGCTGTCTCTGATGGTAGGCCACAGAACCGAGCGTAACCGGAGGGTTGTCGAACTAGAAAGGGATATTTTGCAAATGGTGGAGGCCCTCTCTCAGGCTCCTGATCCTGACACTCAGCATCGTATCAAAATTAAAATACAGGATTATAGGCAGCTACTTCTGGAGGATGCCACTATGCGTTCCCTGGCAACTCGCCACCAGATTTATGAGCAGGGTAAGAGTACAGGTAAACATCTGGCATTGCTGGAACGCAAGGAACAATCAGCGAGTTGGGTACGAGCAATAAAGGGCCTGACAAGGATTTGATCACTGACCCACAAGGTATAGCTGATACCTTTGCGTGTCATTTTGAGAAAGTGTATGGAATCCCGCAGGCTTCACAAGCCTCGTTGGCAGCGGATCTCCTGGCCACTATAGAGGTAATATGCATTCCCCAGCAGGATAGAGAAGCATTAGATGCAGACATCTCTGAAATTGAGGGCCAAAAGGTAATACAGGATGTTCGGGCCGGCAAAGCGATGGGTCCTAACGGACTTCCTATCGAACTTCTTAAACCAATGGCAACAAAATTAACGCCCCATTTGCTTAATCTATATAATGAAAGCTATGAATCTGGGCTTCTCCCAGCTGATATTCGCACGGCCACCATTTTAGTTATTCACAAAACTGGTAAGCCAGCGGAAGTTTGCACATCGTACCGACCCATTTCTTTTATCACGGTGGAAGCCAAAATCCTGGCCAAACTGCTGGCCAATCGACTGCTCCCATATCTCAATGATTTGATTCATCCAGACCAGTCGGGCTTCATGCCGGGTCGAAATACGGCACGGAATCTGCGAGGTTTGCACGGAGCATTGGGGCGCATAGACACCCTCGAGGAAGAATCGATTTTACTGTCACTTGATGCCACAATGACATTTGACACTATATAATGAGAGTATCTGTTTGCTGTTCTGGCTCGTATGGGGTTTGGACCCAAAATGATTGGATGGATTAGTCTATTATATACGCATTACGGCGCACGTCTCGGTGAACAATCATCGCTCCGCCTCTTTTCCCCTCTGTCGTGGCACAAGGCAAGGTTGCCCGCTGTTGCCGCTCCTCTTTGCCATGGTGCTGGAACCACTTGCTGTTTGGATCAGGGGAGATTCGGGCATAAGGGACATTAAATGGACGAGAGACCATGAGGACTGTATATCCCTCTATGCGGACGATATACTGCTCTATCTGGCCACTCCAGCACACTCGCTACGACAGGTGTTACACATTTTTCATATATTTGGAGCGCACTCGGGGTATCAGATAAATTGGTCCAAATCCCAGATGTATGCACTCTGGGGGAGCCCTCAAAAAGTCCTTGAGGTTACGACATTCCAGTACCGATCCAGGGTTTCCGATATTTGGGCATTTTTATCACACCCGATACTACACTATTTTTTTAACGGAATCTCCTGGGGCCCCTACTGCGGTTTAGATCGGATGTCACACATTGGCGAGCGCTGCCCCTTACTCTTTTAGGACATGCATCCCTGTTTAAAATGCTCCCCCTGCCACGCTTTCTCTACGCTCTGCAAAACGTTCCCAATCCGGTTCCTGACTCCTACTTTTTGCAAATTGAAGGGGTGGTGCAGGAATTGCTGTGGGAGAGCCGACCTCCCCGGATTGCCATAAACAAACTCACCATGGATGGTACGACGGGGGTATAGGGTTGCCGGACATGCACCTCTACTATCAAGCATCGCAGTTGACAGCCATTAACAGATGGATGTTCGGACTGCATGACGATCCTTGTTTTCGCACGGACCATTGGCTAATGGATAAGGGGGGCTACAATAGAGCACTGTAAACAAACTATCGGAGGCTGCATTTGACCGGCCCCACGGCACGTACGGTGGAAGTGTGGCATGGAGTCCAGCGTAGGCTGGGGTTGGCAGGGGCGCCTGATGAAGGCGACCCCATTGTGGGAACCTGACATTTTGGGCCGCCTCAGTACCTGTCCGGGGTTTGATGAAAGGGACATGATTGGGATATCTACGGTGGGGGACATGTGGGTGAAAGGGAAGAAGACAACATTTGTGGACCTTCAAACTAAGGGGGTTATTAGGATTGCAGATTTTCCGCATCCTCTGGGCCGGCGGAAACCACCACCGGCCCGGAGGATGCGGAAAAACCGCAGCGGACCCACCAAAGACCCACCGCCACATTAGGATGGCTGGTGGGTCCTGGTTTCCGTCCGCAGCTTTTCCGCCGCGGCTGGCTTACAACCGTGGTGGAAAAGCTCTAATATGGTGACGGTGTCTGTCAGACACCGTCTCCCATATTAGGATGGCCTGTTTCAGATGCTTTTCCGCGGCTGGTTTTCCGCCGTGGAAAAGCATGTGTAACTTCACTGCGGGGGCCAGTTGCGGGCCCCGTAGGTGAAGGGGGGGTGGGGGGTGCACATGGGGGGTACCTATGGTACCCCCCTGCATTTGTATGCAGAAAGCGGCAGGCACCGCGCGGTGCCTGCCTCTTTCTGCATACAAATGCAACACCTGCATTTTTAACATTGTCGCGGGTGCAGCTTGAAGCCGCACCCGCCGCAATGTTAAAAATAGAGGATGTGACCGCCAGGGTGGCGGTCACATCCTAATTGCACAGGAGGGAACTCCGCATGCCATGCGGAGGTTCCCTCCTGCTCTGGGGTCGCGGACGGACGCAAGTCCGTCCGCGATCCTAATGAGGCCCTAAGTACCAACTAGCATGTTCAGAGACTTTTTGATATCTCCAGATTAGCCATGCCATTGATTCGGCCCTCCCGAAGGGTAACCCTTTCCGGATTCCTCCCAGTTAGAGGACAGACTATTGCTGGACCCAATAGACCTTAAGGCCATTTCCCTCACGTATAAGAAATTACTGAACAACCAAATTGACCCAATGCTGAAACTACGGTCGAGCTGGGAGACTAATCTGGGGGAGATTGCCGACGAGGAATGGAGAGAGGCACCGGCTTCTCCCCGAGAGGTGGCAATTCCAATGCGACTTCGGCGGGTCCCGCTCAAGATTCTTCACAGGGTATATTTTGATGCCAAATTGTTATGTAGGTTGGGTAGGAAACCTGATCCGCTCTACCTCTGGCGGTGTAACCAGACTGGCACTGACCAGACAGGCACATTCACATATTCTCTGGGACTGCTCCCACATACAACAATATTGGACTGACGTTACCCGACAACTGACCAGGACGTGTGACAAACCCATTCAACCATCTCCCAAACTTTGCCTCCTCAATATCTGGGAGGAAACTGACCTCTCACAGGCGGAGCAATATGGGCCACGATTGGTTGGATTATCGCCAAGCGAAATATCGCCCAGAAGTGGGGGGGGGACATGACACCACATGTACAAGACTATGCAAAAGACTTGAAACAATCCAAGGTTTCAGAAAAAAACGGTGTATAAAGGGAGTGGGTGCCCACAAAAATGGGACCATAAGTGGGGAAAGTGGGACAAGTATAGGGGTGAGATCTGCATTTCTCCTATGGTGGAACTGAGGAGAAAGAGACACAAATTGTTGGAGAGGGAGGGTGAGACGACGGTAGACCCCACACCGGACAGCCATGGATAATATGCAATAACATACGGACCAGTTGCTGGTTTTCTCACAGTTTTGCCCCGGGTACACTGCTGTATCTATGAAGGAAGGCATTGCCTCTGAAGATTGTGGTTTTATGTATTCCTGAACCTAAAAATGTTGTGAAGAAATGCTGAGATCTTGTGCAGCCTTGCCAAAGATGTAAGTATAATGTCTGCTGCATTTTTTGTCAATAAAAACAGTTTAAAAAATAAAAAAAAGAATACCACTAGGATTTAGTCGAACCCCCATACCTGAATAGTGAGAGTGTGGGACTTCGTCCTGGACTTGAGCTGGACACCCCACAAGGGATCGTCAGACCACTGTCAGGTAGAGCGATGGCATGCCGGAGCCGCAGCGTCTCTGGTCAGTGTGTCGGCCTTTAAAGTCTCGATTCCCTCCTGCCTTCTGATAGCAAGATTTTAAATACATGATTAATTTTTTGTTTTAAGTTCGGTCAGTCCGAATATATTGAAATCAACCTTGTCCCATACTATACCATTGGGTATAGGAACAGCTGTAATGTTCACTGTTGACAAGTCTCTTTGTTCACGATGTGATGATGATGTGGCTTCAGTAGGATATAAAAGCCAGCTAAAAGTCAATACTAAGCCTAGCCAGAAAAGAAAAAACAATATCCCTGAAAATTACCAGGAGTTCAATCCAAGGTGATACCAAGCATTTCTTTTGAAGAAAGAGAAAAAAGTTCTTTAATTCTTGTTTGAATGGTGGTTTGGCTGGCGTCGTTTCCGGCTCGCTTGGATCCAGAGAAAATGTATCAAAGTTAATGAAATAGCCAGAAGCTGTTCGATCAATTGTAGGATTTGCATCGGGATTAGTTGAAATGTAATTTCCCTCTCGACGAGGCATGTTCATGTAGATGTCTGTATTCGGTCTAATTGCAATTTGTGAATTATTCTGATTTTCATTTTGAACTTGAATGTCTGGTTCATGTGGAACAAGTTCCATAGCTTTGTTGCTTAGTCCTTCATTCCTTACAGGTGGCTTTTCAAATGTGATGAGTCTTTCTGTTTGAACTTCTTGGATTGTAGCTAGAGGAGGGTGTCTGCTACCGCGGAGTCCACTAGGTCTACTGTTTCGTATCGGCTACATAGTGTGGTTTGATTAAGTCGATTGAGACAAATCTTTTCTCCTTTTTTCCGGGAAGAGGCGGGAGCAGCACAGTTCTTGTTCCTTCTACTGCAAGGACTGGTACAGGTTTTCTGTAAGAAGATCCGAAATTCCTTTTTATCCACAATTTTCTCTCTGACCAGATCCCTGACTTTTGGGATCCAGACAGGTCTTGCAGTGACTACCTTGACTGCCTCAGTGGCAGTCTGCTTTAGATGGACATTGCTTTGTTTTGTCCTGGATTCATTTAGATCCTGTAAAACAGAAAAATGATCAGGGATATCAAATGGTTTTTCATACCCCACTGTGCCTTTACAATCAAGATCAGGTACCCACATTCGTGTCCCAAAGAGGACCTCATATGGAGTGACACCCCTAGAGAGCTTCTTGGCTGGTTGTTTAATGCCCACTGTGCCCCATAAAGGTGTGCAACTCAACTACCGCCCTTGCCTAATACCCTAGCTGTTAAAGATTGCTTTAAGTCACGTTTTTTTTCTCCACAACCGAATTTACCTCAAGATGGTACGGCGATGAGAACCGCAATCTACACCCATTCCTTCCATGGTCTCTTTATAAGCCAGAGAGCTAAACGCAGGTCCGTGGTCAGAGTGTAACGTGATAACTGCGTATGTACAGATAAAGACTAGAAAATCTTTTATACAGTTGGAGCGTCAGCAGAACGCTGAGGCCATACCCATAGGAATCTCAAGCATGAATCCACTGCTACCATGATACACCTGTAAACCCCGTCCGGTGGTAAGGGTCCGCAGTGGTCCAAGTACACACATGCAAAAGGTTTGTCAAATTTTAGTAATGGCGTCTGTGCCGTGCTAGCAAAGGTGGAGCCTTGCATCTGCTGGCAGATGTCGCATTTCAAGACATATTCTTTAGTTTGCTTAGTTAACCCTGGCCACCAATAGCGCTGTTTCAGTAAAGAAATAGTCACTGTAACGCCTGTGTGCGCAGATCCCAAACCCTCGTTTGCAGCTAGCATTAAGCCTTGCCTACGATCCATATTAGGTATTACTCCATATCCCACTCCAGGAATCTGAGCATATGGAATGTTTTGTGCATCTAATTTGTAGGAGTATTTGAGTGGAAATTCTTTAGGTACTGCTGTGCTGCCTTTGTGTGATGCGATGACAGCTATCATTATATCTCTGTCTATTCTCGTTTTTTAACAAGTCAGTGCAGCTACTGGAAGCCGTGCAAACAGCCCCCGTTGCGACTTCATCCGCCAATGAATTCCCTTCAACGTGAACCCCACCACGTTGATGACTCAGTGTATGGATCACAAGAGTTCTCTGTAGCTCGAATTTCAATTCTGCTACCTGTTCCCATAGTATTTTGTGTTTAATTGTGCCACCTTTTGTGTCTTTAAACCCATTTTGTTCCCAATTCTGTAAGTACTCATTGTACAACTGTACACAGTAAAAGGAATCGAACACGATTAGTGTGGGAAATTCTTGATCCGTATTTACAAGTGCCAGTATAAGTGATTTTAATTATGCCAACTGAGCCGTGCAGTCTCCTAGAGATTGCGTTTTTGTGCAACTAGGATGGAACTTGCCATCATGCATGCGACTTTTAACGATAGCACACGCCGAAAAATATTGCTGCTTACTGCCTATGGCCGGTTGCGCAGATCCGTCAGTATAAATAATATATTCATACCAATCTAGAGGCAAGACTTCATTTGGTAGAGGATATTCTTGTTAACATTGCAGGAATGTGTTTTAAAACTTGGACCAAATCTGTATTCAACATCTGTTGCAGTAAGAGAATTAGCCCATTGTATCCATCTTGGATGTAACGCTTTCGCAATTGGGATGCTGGCCTTTGTAATGGCTTCTAAAGCCGGTACCAGAGTTACGACAATAATGCGTTTCCCCTGAGCCAGTGCCCTTTCTCTTGCTACAGCAGTCTGAACTGCTGTCGGGATTTTTTCTGTTGAAGTAAAACGCATTTCTGCATTTGTGTACAGGTGTGATTTGTAAGCGATTGGTACACTTTCTCCTTCATTAAAGGTCAAATAAGTGTACCCGCATTGACCCGCGATTATTCGGATCACTAAGTGGCGTACGTTTAAGCATGTTTGCAAGTGTTTGGAAGCAATCATGTCTTCCTGAAGTAAACGAATATTAATATGTTCTTGTGTCTAATTTCTGGCTGAAAAGTCAGGTTTTATTAAGTTATAGAAAGGTTTTACCCTTCGTGTTGTGCGTAATGTAAAATGTATGTCCTGCCGAAATGTAGGAATCCAAGAATTGATTGTACATTTTTGTAAGATTTTGGAGGCTGGAGTTGCGCACACTATTCTAAAAAGTTAGCTGCCAGACTTTTGTCTTCACTTGACAGCTCATATCCCAAAAATAGGACATTGAGATGGGCTATTTTCTATTTTTTAAAGTTGAATTTGTACCTTTCTGCGGCAAATCCCATAATAATAATGCTTACCCTGGTCAAGTGCCTCTGTAAATTGTCGTCTGTCAGATAAATATCATCTACATAGGACAACGCTTCTTCATCAATTTTTTGAAGTAATTCTGTTACTCTTTCCGAAAATACACCCGGGCTGTTTTTATTCCCTCCTGCTAGATGACAAAAATTGTTGTTGGGACCCTAATGCACTGAATGTGGTCAGATACCTAATTTCAGGAACTATATTTTGGCAGAAAAATCCATTTGAGATATCAAGTGTGGTTTTATATTTTTTACGCACAATGTTATTCATTAATGCGGCAATATGTGCATTTTGGACAGCAAATGTCTTTGTGCATGAGTTTAAAGGTCTGTAATCTAAAACTAGACGATATGTGTTGTCGGGTTTAGCAACAGAAAACAAAAGATTGTTCATTGGAGAGGTACATCTTTCAATGACACCCTGGTATTCAAGTTGATCTAAGATCTCCCTGACCTGTGTTTTAGCTTCTTGCTTTATTGGATATTGCCTCTGAGCATTAGGTGAAACTTTTAACGGGATCAAGTGGTAGGTTGAGTTCTCATCCCACTCTGCGTGATTTTTGTACAATGCTAGAGCTTGGGCTACTGCCCACTCCTGTGCATATGTATGTTTAAGGTGAACGGGAACGTGGTTGGAAAATGCAGGAAAAATTATACTTTCTCCGGTGGCACTCCATACTAATGCAGGCAGCCAATCTTGTTCTGCTAACAGGATGTCATAACCAGATGACAAGTTCTTCCAAAAAAGTGTTTTTACTTTCCTGGGCTTGTCCCCCTCCAACCGGAGTGTTATTTCATATAACTTATGTGGGACGCTCACCCTGGTGTCTGTTGCTTCCACCGTGATGTAATCATTCAACTCCTCTGTCACCAGAAATTCCTTCAGGTTCAGGCGAGCTATTGTTACTTCTGCCGCACTGTTTAGCATCATCAGAGCCCATTCCCCGTTCAGAAGTTGTGTCCTCAGAATTCTGGGCATTTCTGATTTTCAGACCATCAGATTTCTTTTTCTTAAATTGAGGTTTTGGATTTTGCTTATCTTCTTTTTTAGAAGTAAAGTTTTGAGCGCGCTGCTTGTCTCTGGACTGTGTGCGCTCCTCTCTATTTTCTGACAGTCCTTCCCTTTCAGAGCTTTTCTTTGAGCCCTGAAAGGAACGAGAGAAACGTGTATCAGTATCCTGACACCTGTCAGGTTTCCTAATGTTATTCCTATTCTTAAGGGAATACCTCTTTTCAGAGGGCTCCTGTGGAGGAGACCTACCTCGGGATTGAGACCTCTTGTCATTAGAATTTTCTTTTTTTATTATCCCACTTCTTCTTAGAAGAAGTAGGTGTCTGCCTAGAAGTGTCCCTTTTAGGACTGCCCTGTAGTTGAGGCTTTAAAGCTCTTCCCCCCAAACTATCTCTGCCTAATACTGCATATGCAGTTTCAATTATTTTGTGTAGTTCAGCCTCCTGAATTAACGGGCCAACCTCCCTGAGGTGTTAGCGGATTGCCACTGATGCTGCGTCCCCTTTAATATTAGCTAGTATTATGGCTGATACCTGGTTGTAGTTATTTAATAACTTTATCCCTAAGTTTAGGGCAGGTTCTGCTCCATAGTCATTTTGTATTTTTCTTATTACTTCTGATATTACTGCTAATGAAGGAATACCATGAGTTCTGGTATATATGGCAGCAAAGACTGTACCCCAAGAGGTGCAATCCTCTAACTGTGGTGTAATCCCCATGGGCAAACAGATTGTTAACATTCTGTGTTTTTCAAATGGTGATGTATTTGGGAAGACTACTTCTAACTGAGTTATTTTCTGAGCTGCCCACAAAGGAATTTGTTCATGTTTTGCTGGCACTTTGCCCATTACAGTGTGTAATGTTTGTGGAGTAATTTTAGTACTAGTGCTCTGTGTAAGAGCTGCAGTAGGTGTAATTACTGTAGGTTAGACCGCTAGTGTCCTTAAGACGAAGTGTGTCATGTTTCTGTAGAAGTTTATCAACTCTGTTGTTTAAACAAGTAGGCTGGTGGACGCAAACTTGGGGAGCGGGTGATCTCCCATAAATAGTGGCTGCTTGTGTGGAGCTGTGAAGTGGACGATAATCCTGCAGGACCACGTAACAACGAGTCCTAGATACTGCCTTTTGATTACAAAAAGCCTAACGGGACTCCATCTACCTTTTTCAATGGTTATTTGATGTAAAGCTTTCGGGAACCCATACCGGAGGTTTTCCCGTTTCTGAAACAGATTGGCGTGTCCATACTACAGACACCATCAAAGTCTCAGGCCTTGCCGGATCGGAATTATCACTGGCGGAGCGACTTCTACTTTTGTTGTTTCCGCTATACAGCCCTCAAGAGTCGCGGAATTAACATTCCTTCGTGACGAAACACGTGTCGGCTGGCTTGTCTAAGGGAATAAATGAAGACATTGTGGTTCTTTCTGACAGCTTTGATTTGAAATTCACTAGTGTCAACAGTGACACACGTTTGTTTTACTTTTCTGTTGTGTGCATTGGGTACTTTGTTGCAACTTTACGGTGTGTTTGATCTTCAACACACATTCCGGGGGGTTACAGGGCTTATCCCCTCACCCTTTTCACACCACATCATAAGCCGTTATTGTGTAAATATTCTTGCGTTTATAGTTAGCAGAACGCCCAGTGATTTCCCCTAATCAAAAAACCCTTAGCACGTGTACACAGAAGAAACAGTCGAGCGTGGTCGAGCGTGGTTGCAATCAGAATTTATTGTACCGTTGTTCTTCTCATGTAAAATAAGTGCGCTGCTACAACTGTACCACAGGAGCAGAGATATAGAACCAGCAGTACAGTGATTAAAAAGGAATAGTATTGTTCTACCATTTTGCAATAGTCATGAACACATACATGACTATGAAATGCATTTTTAAAATAAAGTGCATACTCCTAAGATGCCTGTCTAGATGTACCTAAGTGTACCTAGCATGTGAGAAGGTTCGAAAGAGCCTAAGTCTAAGAGCCTAAGTGTAAGAGCCAAGAATCCCACAAGAATTTAGTTGAACCCCCATACCTGAATAGTGAGAGTGTGGGACTTCGTCCTGGACTTGAGCTGGACACCCCGCAAGGGATCGTCAGACCACAGTCAGCTAGAGCGATGGCATGCTGGAGTCGCAGCGTCTCTGGTCAATGTGTCGGCCTTGAACTTTCAGTTCCCTCCTGCCTTTTGATAGCAAGAAGTGCTGTATTTATACAGTCTATGTGCGTGTGTTCCCCATTGTTCAGTATGAGGATGACGTTGGGGATTACACCTTTTGCGTCAATGGAAGAGGAGAAGTGTACCTCCTGGAGAGTGTACTCATAAATTATTCATATGTGCTAAGGATTTCGTCTTAGCAATATCAATTGGGAAAAACACACCCTCAGCATGGAACTAGGTGAAAGGTTTAGTCCATAAAAGGCCACAGTCCTTATAAGGCGATATGTCCATACAAGGCAGTCTGTCCTAATTTGGAGTTATGTCCTTATAAAGCTGATTTAGGGAAAGTGTACAATGTTCCCTGGACCTATATCAGGGTACTGATATGAAATATAACACCAGCCATATGCAAATCAGTCTTGACCCTGTTCCTTGTGGGAACAGTCCAGCCCGACCTGTCAAGCCAGGTCCTCCCTGGACCGGAAATAAGCAGCCTGGGACCGGTTTCAGGGCATCGCCCAGGCTAGCTATATTCCAGTGGTGTAGTTAGCACGGGACCCACGTCTGGGAATACCCTTCCCACGTACGGTGACATATGCAAAAGAAACAATTGATGGACGGAATGCTGGACAATGCAAACATTCTCCCCTAGTCACAAGGATCTGGGTTAAATCCATAATTATTTGCTCACCACACCATCCCAGTTTGGACCCAGCCATATGCAAATCAGTCTTGACCCTGTCCCTTGTGGGAACAGTCCAGCCTGAACTGCCAAGCCAGGTCCTCCGTGGACCAGAAACAAACATCCTGGGACCGGTTTCAGGGCATCACCCTTCATCAGCCAGGCTAGCTTAAATCCCTTGGTGTAGTGAGCGCGGGACCCATGTCTGGGCATACCCTTCCCGCATAGGGCGACATATGCAAAAGAAACAATTGATGGACGGAATGCTGGACAATGCAAACATTCATTCCCAATCACAAGGATCTGGGTTAAATCTGTCATTCTTTTGCTCACCACACCACCCCAGTTTGGACCCAGCCATATGCAAATCAGTCTTGACCCTGTCCCTTGTGGGAACAGTCCAGCCTGAACTGCCAAGCCAGGTCCTCCCTGGACGGGAAACAAGCATCCTGGGACCGGTTTCAGGGCATCATCCTTCATCAGCCAGGTTAGCTTGAATCTAGTGGTGTAGTGAGCACGGGACACACGTCTGGGCATACCCTTCCCACATAGGGCGACATATGCAAAAGAAACAATTGCTGAGGACTGTTCCCATTGGGCGCAGGGTCAAGACCGATTTGCATATGGCTGGGTGCAAACTTGAATGGCATGGTGAGTAGAAAACAATGGATTTAGGCCCAGATATCTGTACTGGATGACATTGTTCTGCATTCTGTCCATCAGTTGTTCTTTTCGCATTTGTCACCCCGAGTGGGACAGGTATGACCAGACGTGGGTCATGCGCTCTCCATGCCACTGAACTCAAGCTATCCTGGCTGATGAGGGCTTAGAGCCCGAAACCGGTCCTAGGATGCTTGTTTCCAGTCAATGGAGGACCTGGCCTGGCAGTTCGGGCTGACCTGTTCTCATTGAGCGCAGGGTCAAGAAGGATTTGCATGTGGCTGGGTCTAAAATGGACTACATGGTGAGCAAAAACCGATGGATTTAGGCCCAGATCTCTGTACTGGGGTGAATGTATGACATTTGTCCGCATTCTGTCCATCAATTTTTCTTTTTGCATTTGTCACCCTGAGTGGGACGGGTATGCCCAGACGTGGTTCCTGTGCTCTCCATGCCACTGGAGTCAAGCTATCCCGGCTGACGAGAGCTGAAAGCCCGAAACTGGTCCTGGATGCTTGTTTCCAGTCCAGGGAGGACCTGGCCTGGCAGTTTGGGCTGGACTGTTCCCATTTGGCGCATGGTCAAGACTGATTTGCATATGGCTGTGTCCAAACTTGAATGGCATAGTGAGCAAAAAAATAATGGACTTAGGCCCAGAGCTCTGGGGTGCATGTATGACATTGTTCTGCATTCTTTTCTTTCCATCAATTGTACTTTTTGCATTTAAAACCAACGGGCACCAAATTTAGATTATGAAAATTACTGGTGAGGCGATATTATAAAGCAGTTGAGAGGGATAAAAAATGCATATAAGAATAATCAGTTAAAGAAAGGCACTTCATGCTTGAAGAACATATGCAAACGATTTCTTGGCTGATTTGAATGTGAATAACATTTTTACTTCCGGCTATTAGGCTGCCTATGTTTTTCCCAGCTGGGATCTCAGCCTCAGGGAACTGGATTTTCAGGCCCCTGGTGGCATTATGAACTCTGCAGGCACTCTAGTGACTGCTTGTGTTGCCCATAGGTGGTATGGAGCCTTGCAGTGCAAGCAGGCCACTGGAGCCAGCCACCTATGGCATCTGACTTCCATCAGGTAAGAAGACCGTGATGCTGCAGCACAATCCCCACATGGGGAAGGAGTGTCCATCATCCTTGCAGGCGCTGATCATGATAAGAGTTACTCTGCATCCACCTAAGATATCGAAGCAGTCTGCAGACACCACTCGGCCTCCTCCTCCAACAGTCTAGGAGCAGACTATCCTGCAAGCCATTTAGGCATCCCTAAAATCCCCTGGAACCAAAATTGGCAAGTTAGATGTAGCGCTACTGCAACAGGACCCGCGCCAGTTGTGTATTGAGTGTCGAAAGCAACGGGGCATATCTCCACACTTGAAAATACTGTTGCAGAATGATAGTTTGTGGTTCTCTGCCTCTCTGTGTGCTCCTTGCTCCTGAAAGCATGTGCCATGGGAACTGAAAACAGGGTGCGGCGGAACAACTTGAGGTTCTCTGGTTTTCCAGAGGGAGTGGAAGGACCATCCCTGGAGAAGTTCTTGGAATCCAAGATCATGTCCTAGATACCCAAGGATCAACTTTCCTCCTGCTTTGTCCTAAAAAAAGCTCACAGTGCTATAGCACAAAAAACCTTCCCCCTGAACCCTCATTGCTAAGAACCTCAATGTACAAAGACAGAGATTCAATTCTTTGGGGGGCTGAGGAATGAAGGCCTCTTCCTTTTCAGTCCAGCTGCATCATTATATTGATTATCATTATATATCAAGATTATATCGACCAGGTCCAAAAGCAGTGGAAGGCCTTCAACGCCACTATGAAAAACTAACAGTAAGGAACCTTACCTACATGCTGATGCTTCCCAGGGTATGGGTGATGAAGGAAAGGGAACTCCAACACCCCTTTCCATCTGCTATCTGAGTAGTCGACACATCCCATCTACCTGGCGGCAAAGGTAAAACAGCCAGTTGCAAAGTCTATTGGCTGCTATGTCCAGGAGATCGTGGCCTTCTCTGATGCGGAGGACAGTTGCACCCATTGGGGGTTGAGCAGGTAATGTTCGCCCCCAGTGAGAATTGGCTGCCTCCAGAAACCTTCACCCGGAGTTCACCTCTGGTCATTGCATTGACTGTATGCCCTTTGTGTGCTACTTGTTCCTTTGGACCAAATGTCCTACATGCTCTGTCTTCTATTTCAAAACTACCTTGACAACTATTTTTAGCCAGCAGCATAGTATCCTTTAACGATAAGTGGGGTTTGGCATGTGTAGTCCCCATTTCATTTGTTTTTCCCCATGTTTATAGGATTGGATCAGGCAACAGATGCTTCAGGGGTGGAAGAGAGGAAAGGGCCTGCTGGGGGCTTTGTCAGTTCGTACATTGTTTGACCAGTTTGTGCATTTTTAGTACACAGTAACTTCTCATAGCAGGACACAAGCACTACATTTTCCCTACTCGCAAAACACTTAGAAGTCTGCTTGACTTGATGACGGTAATGCACCTCATGCATACACACTCACATCTTTACCATTGCCTAGATGGTTGTGTTTACGGTGATGACCAGTCCAGCGTCGGATTTACCCACAGTCCAGCGTCGGATTTACTGGGGTGCGGAAAATTTGGAATATCTGAATGTACTAATATCACAAACTCAACTGTTAACTGCTATTTACTCAGATGACCCCATAAAGAACTATGAAATTATAATGTATGAACTAAAACATGCCATACAAAGTAAATTAAAACAGGACAGACCAACACAAAGAAAATGCGTCAGCAAGAACATAAATTGCAATCAGCCAACTATAAAAAAACTCAATAGGTTGATTCGAGCCCAGTACTTGAGTTACTCGTTAGTAAATAAATTGGAAATAAACAGACTAAAGAATCAAATACGAAGACAAAGGGCTAAACAGGAAAAATTGAAACAGGATTTTAATTGGATTGACATCCAACTAGCAGCCAAGCAATGCAATCAACGTAAATATTGGTCTTTGATAGCGAAAATGACAGGAACTAAAAAGAAGTTAGAAGCAATTCCTGTCTCAGAGGAAGACTGGGGTATATTCCTAGGTGATCTATACAAATCTAATCTGAACATAAGGGTGAGTAAGGACATTGAACGAGATATGGAAACTAAAGATACTAAACTCACCAGGACCACGGCATTGTCCATTGCCATGAACATCAAAAGGGCAAGAAGTACGGGCGCATCCGGCCCTGATCAGATTCCTATCAAGGTTTATCAAACTGACCAAAAAGCATGAGGCCAGATGCTCTCGCCACTATTTAATTATATATTTGACTCAGGGAATATTCCAAACTCCTGGAAAGGAAGCATAATAATTCCAATATATAAAAAAGGAAAAAGGAGTACTGCTGGAAACTACAGACAAATAGCTCTAATGGACGCTGGCGGTAAGATCTTTGCTGCAGAAATACTGGACCGGCTGAAATCATGGGCATTTTCGCTGGGACTAATTCTCATGTTTCAGGCTGGGTTTCGACCGAATCATTCAGTTACGGACAACATAGCTATTTTTCAAACTATTTTAGACAAATACGTAACGGGAAAATCTCAACCAATATACGCAGCGTTTATAGATTACACTACTGCCTTTGACAGGGTGGATAGACCGACTCTATGGATAAAATTGAGAAAGATGGGTATCCCGGAGCCTTTATTACAACTAATTGTGAACCTGCATAGTAACACCTGGTGCCGAGTTCAAATGGGGAGTGATAGGGGCTTGTCAAAGATAATACGAACATCCAATGGCTTAAAACAAGGGTGTCTTTTGGCCCCGCTTTTATTCTCTCTATATTTAAGTGACCTGCCGTCGCATCTGCAGCAAGGGCTATGTATTCCACCGAAGATTGCCACTCAGCGCATTCATACTTTGCTGTATGCGGACGATATAGTCATGTTCGATCTAACACCTTTTGGACTTCAAAGTCTTCTAGATATCTTATACAACTACTCTAAAGATCACTTTTTAATTCCAAATATAAGTAAAACTAAAGTAGTTTCATTTTCAAAAAAGAAAAAAGATGTGAAGTACCAATTGAAACTGGGAGGAGAGACGTTGGAACAGACAAAGGAATATACCTATCTTGGAAGAAGTTTTTCGCATAATATGAGTAACAGCAAACAAATTAACCACTTAAAAAGGAAAAGTGATCTACATGCTGGGGCCATGTCACGCCTGTACACAGCCACTGGAAGTAGGCATTTTTCAGAACTAATAAAAGTCTATAGAGCTAAGATACCCCCGGTTCTATCGTACGCCTCTGAATATATACCCCTGAAACAATGGAGTTATATGGACTTAAATGAAGGTAAAATACTAAAAAACTACTGAAAGTTTCCAACTCGACACCTGTACAGGCACTAAGACTGGAATGTACGATCACAAGTGCATATGCAACAGTAGTAGCAAGCCTTATTAGGTGGGCCTATAACCTTCTCCACTCAAAAGAGGGTACCCTACGACATTTGTTAAAAGTCGAGACTTTTAATAAGGACTCCACTTATTTTATTTTCTCTAAAAATATGAGAGAGGCTTTTCGTTTAGCAAAAATTAGTGTAGAAATGCTGTCATCATGGACACCTGTACAACTCAAACTTTTTCTAAAAAACTTATCTCCCAAATTGAGTTATGAGCTTGATCACTCCCACTGTACCAATCTATCTATGTATAAGACTTATGCTGACTCCCAAGAATATAAGCAAAAACAGCCGTATTTGGAATATACTCTCACCCACGGTGCAAGGCGCACGATCATGATGTTGCGCTTGGGTATACTTCCCGTATTATCTTTTACCTCTCCTTGGAGACAAAACAGTTCCTTGCAATGTAATCTGTGTCAGGGGGGGTAAACAGAATTTGGAGCATCTGTTCTTTATATGCCCAGATAAAAATGTTGTCAATGCTAGGTTATCATGCTTAGAGCCCATATATCGGTCTTGCAGGATTGTCAATGCAAATGATTTTATTTCAGTATGCGTTAAGCCACCTAATGAATATGTCTGTTATAGAATTTTTAAATTTATGAAAATTTCATTGAAAATGTATTAATTTGTATGTATAAACAAATGTATTCTCTTTTAATAATTTTGTGGTCCTCGTAAGAGTACCGAAACAAAATAAAAAACTTTGACTTTGACTTTGACCCATGGTCTTAATGACCGCTTTAAGAGAGGAAACTGTATTTTGATTTATGAAGCATACAACGCACCTATGGACGAACAGAAGATGAAAAACTCCTCAACGAGAGATAGATCGAACCTCCGTGCACCAGCTTTGTTTTGAGAAATCCAGGTAATGTTAGGTCACCTCCACAAGAAGCGTCTCTGAGTGATAAATCTGGGAAGCTGCTTTTTGGCTAGCAACCCAAATATGATTTTGAGATGGATCCCAGAGATTCAGGGTCCCTCAGGGGACGAGCTCGACACCTCCTCCAAGACTGTGTCCGCTTTTGCTTCCTTTTACAAGAATCTGTATGCTAAGCGCCAGTCAGCCCAATATGAATACACTCACCCCCTTATTGCTGAGCTCCCCTTAGCCGTCCTCATTGCAGCTGATAGAGACACCCTAGATCAATTCCTTACCCTGGAGGAGGTCAAGGAGGCCATCAAAAGTATGCAGTAGTATAATACACCTGAACTGGATGGATTCCTTACTGGATTCTATTCAAAGTTTAAATGTCCACTCCCTCCCCAAATACTAAACTGTTACCAGGTGGCCATAAATACTGGGCATTTACCAGAAAGCTGGTTATGGCCACTATCATAGTCCTTCACGAAACTAGCAGCCTGCAGAGTATTGTTCATACTGTCGCCTGATCTGATTGTTCATTCTATCGCCTGATCTTGCACTCATAAATGTAGAGATTAAGAGCTACACTAAAATCCTAGCTAAAAGGCTGCTGCAAGTGATTGCCTCCCTCATCCTTCCTGACCAATGTGGCTTTATACCCACTCGTAGTCACTGCATAAAGAGTCTATATCCCTTTAGCACATCATCTTAAACTCAAAGACCCCCTCTGCACTTATGCTTTTAGATTTTGAAAAGGCATTTGACTCATCAGTGGTCTATTATGTTCCAAGTACTCTCTCAGATGGGGTTTAGTCCTCAATGCCTTTCTTTTATTAGAGTACTTTATGCTCCGCCCTAAGCACAGGTGAGAATGAGCACCTTCTCATCACTGTTTCGGCTGGGGCACTAAGCATTACAAAAGGGGGTGGTGATGGACGGAGCATCTGAACCAATCAAATACTCACACCCAGTCAACAGATCTGGGTTTAATCCACCACCGTTCTTTAGCCCACTCTGCCACCCCAGTTCAGACATGGCCATATGCAAATCAGTCTGACCCTGTGAATCATGGGAACAGTCCAGCCCGAACTGCCAAGCCATGCGTTCCCTGGACCGGAAACAAGCTTCAGAGGACCGGTTTCTGGCATTTCAGCCGTCTTCAGCCCGGCTTGCTTGAATCCAGTGGCAAAGTGAGCAAGGGACTCACGTCTGAGCATACCCTGTCAACTTATGGCGAACAAAGCGGTACAAAAGGGGGTGGTGATGGACGGAGCATCTGAACCAATCAAATACTCACACCCAGTCAACAGATCTGGGTTTAATCCATCACCGTTCTTTAGCCCACTCTGCCATCCCAGTTCAGACATGGCCATATGCAAATCAGTCTGACCCTGTGAATCATGGGAACAGTCCAGCCCGAACTGCCAAGCCATGCCTTCCCTGGACCGGAAACAAGCTTCCGAGGACTGGTTTCTGGCATTTCAGCCGTCTTCAGCCCAGCTTGCTTAAATCCAGTGGCAAAGTGAGCAAGGGACTCACATCTGAGCATACCCTGCCAACTTATGGCGAACAAAGCGGTATCAAAAGGGGGTGGTTTGCATATGGCCATGTCTGAACTGGGGTGGCAGAGTGGGCTAAAGAAAGGTGATGGATTAAACCCAGATTTGTTGACTGGGTGTGAGTGTTTGATTGGTTCAGATGCTACGTTCATCACCACCCCTTTTGTACCACTTTGTTCGCCATAAGTTGGCAGGGTATGCTCAGACATGAGTCCCTTGCTAACTTTGCCACTGGATTCAAGCAAGCCGGGCTGAAGACGGCTGAAATGCCAGAAACCAGTCCTCGGAAGCTTTTTTCCGGTCCTGGGAAGGCATGGTGTGGCAGTTCAGGCTGGACTGTTCCCTTGAGGCACAGGGTCAGACTGATTTGCATATGGCCATGTCTGAACTGGGGTGGCAGAGTGGGCTAAAGAACGGTGATGGATTAAACCCAGATCTGTTAACAGGGTGTGAGTGTTTGATTGGTTCAGATGCTCCGTTCATCACCACCCCCTTTTGTACCACTTTGTTCGCCATAAGTTGGCAGGGTATGCTCAGACGTGAGTCCCTAGCTCACTTTGCCACTGGATTCAAGCAAGCCGGGCTGAAGACGGCTAAAATGCCAGAAACCGGTCCTCGGAAGCTTGTTTCTGGTCCAGGGAAGGCATGGCTTGGCAGTTCGGGCTGGATTGTTCCCATGAGGCACAGGGTCAGACTGATTTGCATATGGCCATGTGTGAACTGGGGTGGCAGAGTGGGCTAAAGAACGGTAATGGATTAAACCCAGATCTGTTGACTGGGTGTGAGTGTTTGATTGGTTCAGATGCTCCGTTCATCACCACCCCCTTTTGTACCACTTTGGGGCACTAAGCATGGCTGCCCGGTCTCACCACTATTTGCTCTGGTGATAGAACCCCTGGCAGTCTGGGTTTGGTGTAACGAGGGGGGCCAATGGAGCAACGGCCTTGAGGACCAGATTGTGCTCTAAGCTGATGATATTACTCTTTATGTACCGACCAAACATCAGTGGCTTCAAATGGGTCATCTCTGTGGCGAAGCATCAGGGTTACGGGTTAATTGGTTTAAGTCACTCTTGGTCCCACTCACAGGAGATAGGGAGACTGTACTCTGGCAGTCATGTCTGTAATCTCAGTTTCCAGTACCTGGGGATTCATTATTTTGACCTGGAGCCTCAATCTCGCCCAGCTACTGGCTAGGGTAGGATGTGCCATGAATAAATGGTGGGGGGGGGCTTAATATGCTGGGCAGGGTAGTGTAAATTAAAATTGATTTTACCAAAGTTACTCTATCTCTTGCAAAACTTCACTCTATCACGCAAACTTGATTTGAGGTTTTAATTGTGAGGGTGCAAGCCTTTCTTTGGGGGGATAGAACTCTGCAAATGCATTCAATCCACCGATGAGGGAGGGATGGATATGGCCAACCAAACCAATGCCTTTATAACTGGGCTTCTCAAATTCAAGTGATAAAGAATTTGCTGTTTGTGGCTCATGTAGACCCTGCATTCTACCTGGAGGTGTCCCTCATTGGATCATTGGATGGCAGCATATTATGGGCCTACAATATGGCAACCCCCCCAACCCCGAAGGTTGCTCCAAGTGTTCACAAGGATGCCTCTCATGTTGGCAGTTGGCCTTTCGATGGATCTAGTGGGACCAGAAACTTTATTTTCCATACGACCATTAAGAGGAATTTGAACATCGGAACCTTATTGGTCTCAAGGATGGGTGATATCTGGAGTGACTCGCAGATTAAATCATTCCAGGAGCTTCAGATCTAATTCAAACTCCATATAACCTAGTTATATCACATTCTACAACTATGCCAGGCCTGGATAGTATATCAGCCAGCTCTGGTTGACCTACAGAAATACAACTTATTGGAACCCAAAGTTACCCTGAGCAGGGGATCCATATCAATCCTCTATAGGCCCCCTGAGCACTGGGTGTGCTAAATGGATGAGAGCAACTGGAGAGAGACAGGGATGGTCCACATGAACTGGTCATAGCCTCCCGTCTGGGCCTCATACAGCTGGAATACATATATACATCTCCTTTCTCACTCCTCAGCGCCTGTGGAGGATGGGTGCGCTTCCCATGCTAGTCTGCCTCAGATGTGCTAGTGATGACAAACGTCTTTGATATGGGAGTTTCCCAGTGTAGGATTTTATGTTCTAAGATTTTTTCTACTCTTTCCGGAGTACTGGAGAAGCTGATTGAGTGCTTTCCGTATCACTCTGCTGGGTATCCCGGAAAACGTGAGCAGCCTTCGAGGGGAGCGGACCAAATTGGGCATCAGTACAAATATTGACAAGCGTAATATTGCCAGGCATTGGAAGTCTGCTAAACCACCGCCCTTTGCTGCCTTGAAGTGAGCAATGGGTTGGTGTCCTAAGCTGTTGGAACAAAGCTCAGGATTGCAGACAGACGCACACACCTTCCCTACCGCCCTGAGAGTTCAGGGGACGGGTCAGTAAACAATAGCAAATTGTTATCCAGAGAGCATGTCAGAGTTAAGGCAAGGTGTTCAGTGAACTCAGAAGGGAAACAAAAGTGAGGAGTGCAATAAAGGTGAATGAGCAGAAGTAATAGTAAAGGAGTCAATAAAATAAGGAAAGTTGCCAGACACCATCTAAGGGAAGTGGGCTGGAAGTGGGCTTCTAATAAAGCCCAACCACCACTTATGACCTGGATTTCCCTCCCCGTGACCTTCACCAGTGATGATCCAGACTCCCCTGCCTCCATAAAACAGTGATCCATAACCTACCAGGCTATTTTATGGTGACAAGTCCCAAAGGCATATTAAGTCCACATAGCTCCCTTAGGGCCCGATGTAGGTCACCAAATACCGGTCGGTAACGGCCGAATTCGGCCGTTACCGACCGGTATTTGGTGATTGAGATGTAGGGGGCTATATTTTACAGAATCGGTAAATTTACCGATTAGGTAAATTTACCGATACTGTAAAATACCGAATCGGTAATTTTACCGATTCGGAAAATTCCTGATGTAGGTAGCACTGTTTACAGTGCTACAGGCCTTCAGAATTCGGTATTTTACCACCCAATACAATTGGGTGGTGAAATACCGAATTCAGGTGTACATGCACATCTGTGTATGTACACCTGTGCCATGTGACACACAGACATGCCCTAAGGGCATGTCTGTGTGTCACATGGCACACAAGCCCGTACTTGGGGTGCTAGAGGGTGTCAAAGTGACACCCCCTGCACCCTTGCAGGATTCGGTATTTACCGATTCGGTAAATACCGAATCGGTATTGCCCATTGATTCCTATGGGCTTCAAGGCCCATAGGAATCAATGGGCAATACCGATTCGGTATTTACCGAATCGGTAAATACCGAATCCTACTGATTCAGTAATTCGTAATTGAGAATTACCTACATCTGCCCCCTTCCGATTTACCGACTCTTAAATACCGAATCGGTATGATTCGGTATTTAAGAGTCGATAAATCGGATTTACCTACATCGGGCCCTTAGTCCTTACAGCTGTCTACACTGAAGTCATGAGTGGAGCATTTACACACCAGTGTGCAGAGACTCATATCTTGAATTGGAGGTAAACATTGACATTTTCCAAAAGCAGGTTCAACAGACCAGTTCCTTCCACATTCCTCTGGTAATAACCACATTTAAACAATACAAAAGGCTGCATCTAACAAGAGACTGTCCAGATCTTGCAAACCCCTGTTACAGAGAAGCATAAAGAAAAGGAGACTGTTATGTTAAAAGTGCACAAGGTAGAAAAGCATTAACTGCTTCTTTAAGAAGCCAGCAGCTGTTTGATGGAGATATGCATAATTGTAAAGCAATAGAAAGGTCATTTGAGACTTGATAATCAACAACCAAGAAGGAAGGAGGGAGGGCTGTTTATGGCTTCAGTGAAAATGCCTAAGAGGCAGAAATAACATTACAAGTAACATTTCCTTCTGCACCTGCGGATCTTCACCAATAGTCAACCGTAGATCAGATTAGCAAGAGTTTCACAAAAACACCCAACTGTCAAACAGAACTTGGAAGTTAACTAACGAAAACCTTTTCTGAAGAGATTCAAAGTAGCTTGGCCAATGAAAGTGACAGGTCTGGAGTCCACAACCGAACAGCAGGATTTTGGAAAGTGTATAGACTTCTTGAACTTCCAAATCTGCTATTGGGACATTGAAGGTTTGCCAAGAAGAGAGTTGTGTGCTAACTGATAAAAGGGTAATGCAAAATATATTCATCTGGCAACGGACCGTTTGTAGGAAGCCATGCCAGTAGAGAGGAAACCTTAAATCACAGAGTTGGTTAGTTTCACCAATGACTTGGGGCCGGTCTACATACAATCTCAAGAATGACATCAAGAGAGTGAAGGGACCTCTGCCAGGAGAAGACTGATTCTTGAAGAAAACCAGTAGAGATAGTTTTACTGACATGAAAGCTGGAATACAATTTCGCAAGGAAAGTAAGATGGGTCTTTAAACCACTCTGTTGTGATGAAATGGGTTATTGTATCTCAGAATGAGGTTAAAGCCCCCAAACCTTACTGAGCAATGTAATAGCCACTAAGAAAAGAACCTTCCAAATAACCTGCTGTAATGAAGCCTTGGGTATGGTTTCAGAAGGGGATGCCATCAATTTAGAATGTATCAAGTTAGGCTCCCAAGAGGGGAAAAGGCTTCTATCTGAGTAAATGTCACTTGAGGCCCACCAAAACAACATTCAAAGAAACACGAATTGTGAAGGATCTTATGGCTGGTCTTTTGCTATATGCCACAAAGACAGACATGGGAACTTTTATAAATGAAAACTGAAGATTTGGCTTTGATAAAGGAAAGAGTTAAGGAAGGTCTACTGTTTTATTCAAAGATACGCCGATCCAATGGTGTGTCGAAGGATACACTTTATTTCAAGCACAGTTGTCTGCTGGCTGGAGAAGGATCACCAATGCAGTATCTTCTGACTGGTCAGGAATGCACCTATGTCATTCAGCATGACAACGCCTGAACCTAGGGGCTGGAATGCTTCTCTTAAAGGACTAAGCACACAAGAAGATACAACGCATCTTCTCTCCTTTAACAACAACAAAAAATTGCCTGAATTTAGACATTTAGTGTGAAATAGTCAGTAATAACGAAATCATGAATTTCACTTCAAGTCGCCACACACAATCTGGAGGTATCTGGGTGTACACCAGAGTCTTTGAGAAAGCACCCTGTTACTGACTCTCCCAAGACCGTCACCACAGTTTCCTGAAACATCACTTGGCAATCTACCCATTACATCGTCATCACTTATCAACCCAATCCACGTCCGATATTGGGAGAGAGGAGTGTTATTCCCAGAACTGTGTGAGTTGTTTATTAAGGTTGGAGTGTTTCGGGCGTAGAGGTTTATAAATCCAGGATACCTGGTGGCCGAGTCTGTTTAGTTTAGAGTGGTAGTTCGGTAGTGAGGGCGGGCTTGAAGAGAGTTTTGCTTCGGTGATCGCCGACTTTACTTTCAAAAAGTTATAGAATTCAAGCGGAGCAAGGCTTTATCTGGTTTTGAGTTCCCTGAAGGGGAGAGGGTAAGACTCTTGATACAATTGGTGCAGAAAGTAAATACCTTTTTCGACCCATAAGTCGTTGTGTAGTGGTTTACCCTTATAAAGTAAGATATGGTTATGCCAGATCGATTCACATACAGAGCGTCGTATACTGGTGTCAAGAAATTTGTCGATTTTCAGCAAAGCGATTTTTGTGTTTCGTAAGATGGATTTTGAGCAAGTGACCATGTTAAGATTCGCAGTCAAGGCGGCCGCTGGGGCGATATTTTTAAAAAGGGATTTTTCTGTGTCTAGCCAAACAGGGGTGTAGACAGCAGGAGGTGTTAGCCAGTAAGAGCCTTGCTTGGCGAGGAAGGCTGTTTGGTACAGCTTGAAATCCGCTAAGTTGACCCCTCCCAAAGACTTATTCAGGCGGAGTTTCTTTATGCTAATCCTTGCTCTTTTCCCTTTCCATAGAAATGTAGTAAATAAGTCATCTAATTTGTGATGAAAATCCGGAGTTAAAGTGAGGGGCAGCATCGTGATAAGATAGTTCACCAGAGGAGATACCATCATCTTGATGGTTTCAACCCTCCCCATCCATGTTATGAAGCGAGGGGACCAACCGTCCAGTTGTGATTTATTTTTTCTAGGGTGTTTTTCTCGTTGCGCTGGAGTGTTTCAAGAAGGGTGCTGCCAAATTCAATCTCGAGGTATTTAATGAAGTCGGTCTGCCATGAAAGGCCAGAGTTACCTAGCATGTCTCTGGTGCCGTAGATGTTCAGGGGTTTAAACTCTGATTTGTCGCAGTTCAGTTTGTAACCAGAGTGAGCAGAGTATCTTTCAATGGAGGACATGAGAGCCTCGATGGAAGTATCTGGATGTTCAGTAACTACCAGGATGTCATCCGCATATGCGACCAGTTTCACCCGTGTCTCACCAAATTCCACACCTGTGATGTCTTCATTCTCTTTTATATCTGTGATGAGGGGTTCAAGATCCAGAAGAAACAGTGCTGGCGAGAGAGGACAGCCTTGTCTGGTGCCTTGTTCTGAGCGAAATGGTTCAGACAGGGAGCCATTTATGGCTATCCTGGCGGTCAGAGAGGAGTAGAGGGCCATTACCATGTCAATATAAGGCTTTCCCAGTTTAAAGGATAGCATGCATTGTTCCAAAAAGGGCCAAGATACCCGGTTGAACGCTTTTTCCGCGTCCAGGGTGATGGCAACAGAAGGGAAGGCTGTTATTTTGGCCTTTTCCAAGACATGGCACAGCAGCCTGGTGTTATCATTGGCCATGCGGTATTTAAGAAACCCCACTTGAGAATTGCTAATGAGTTTTGGGAGGATTGTATTGAGTCTGTTGGCTAAGATTTTTGCATATATTTTGCAATCCAGATTGATGAGCGAAATTGGACGGTAGTTTTTTGTTAAAAGGGGATCTTTACCTTCTTTCCGGATCACAATTATAGTGGCTTCACCCATAGATTTAGAGACGCCCCCCTCTGCAGCAAAACAGTTACATAATTTTAGTAAGGAAGGGCTAAGAGGTTTCTCAAACGCTTTGTAGAAACCGGCCGAGAAGCCATCTGGGCCTGGTGCTTTGTTACTTTTAAGGGATTTAATAGAGGAAGAGAATTCTTTGTCGGTGAATGGGGATCCTAATATAGAGCTAACGTTCTCCAAGAGTCTAGGGAGGTGTGGCGATTGTAGGTAGTTGGAGCACGTCTCTGGGTCAAATTGTAAAGGTCTTCATAGAAAGACTGGAAGGTGTCTAGAATTTTATTTTGATTGGTATGGATGTTGTTGGTGGGATCTTTAATCAATGACATATTGAATTGCTTTTGTCTATGTTTGAGATAAGACGCAAGTAGTTTCCCTGCCTTATTCGCCTCGCATAATTTGAGTGCTTTGAATTTATTTATCCATACCCCAGCGCGCTTGCTCGCTAGAGTGTGTTGTACTAGTATTTCTTTTTAATAAGTTGGTCCAGAGCAGAATTATTATCTAAGTTAGCGGAGTGTGCAATTTCTAGTGACTTGATGTCTTTCTCAAGTGCATCAATATTAACCCTGGGCGAAGAACTACGCTCCGTTCGCGGAGTTTGCGGAGTTTCGGCAACTCCGCGCTCCGCGGAGAACGCGAAGTTGTCGAATACTCCGCAAACTGCTGCGTAGCGTAGTTCTCGCACGCTCAATAGCATTTTCGCGTGCGCGAGGATGCTTGTCGGTAAGATCGAGTTGCCGAACACGCAGAAACTGCAATCTGGCACAGAATAACTCGCGAACACGTTAGTAGTGACCGGAAATAAGGGGACGCGAGCGGGCGGGACAAACCTCATGGGTAACTTTGCGCGCTACACATCCCGAGCATGCAGGCAATCAATCAATCAGGATATTTGTATAGCGCGCTACTCACCCAGAGGGTCTCAAGGCGCTAGGGGGAGGGGAGTCCGCTACTGCTCGAACAGCCATGTCTTGAGTTGCTTCCTGAAGCAGAGGTGGTCTTGGGTCAGGCGGAGGTGGGTGGGGAGGGAGTTCCAAATCTTGGCTGCCAGGTAGGAGAAGGATCTTCCTCCCATGGTGGATCTTCGGATGCGTGGCACGGCGGCGAGGGCGTGGCTGGTCGATCGTAGCTGGCGGGTGGGAGTGTAGAAGGTCAGGAGGTTGTTGAGGTACCTGGGGCCCAGGTCGTGGGGGGCCTTGTGTGCGTGGGTGAGGAGTTGGAACGTGATTCTCTTGCTGACGGGGAGCCAGTGAAGGTCTCTCAGGTGTCCGGAGATGTGGCTGTGTCGGGGGATGTCCAAGATGAGTCGTGCGGAGGCGTTCTGGATGTGTTAGAGTCTTTTCTGGAGTTTGGCTGTGTTTCCGGTATAGAGGGTGTTTCCGTAGTCCAGTCGGCTGGTGACGAGACGCCTGTGTGACCGGCTTCCTGGTTTCGGTGGCGAGCCATCGGAAGATCTTTCGGAGCATGCGTAGGATGTTGAAGCATGATGATGAGACGGCGTTGACTTGTCTGGTCCTCGAGAGGGAGGAGTCCAGGATGAAGCCCAGGTTGCGTGTGTGGTCCATTGGTTTGGGTGCGCTGCCCAGGGCAGGGGGCCACCAGGAGTCGTCCCAGCGGAGGGTGATGATCCAAGGATGAGGACTTCCGTCTTGTCTGAGTTCAGTTTCAGGCGGCTGTTCCTCATCCACTCGACTAGGTCTTTCATCCCTTCGTGTAGGTTGGTACTGGCGGTTCCTGGGTCATTGGTGAGGGAGAGGATCAGCTGGGTGTCGTCGGCGTAGGAGATGATGTTGAGGTTGTGTTGGCGTACGATGGCTGCGAGGGGGCTCATGTAGACGTTGAAGAGGGTGCGGTGGCAGACCGTATCGAATGCTGCGGAGAGGTCCAGGAGGATGAGGGCCGCTGTTTCCCAGTTGTCGAGCAGGGCTCGGATGTCGTCAGTGGCTGCGATGAGGGCGGTCTTGGTGCTGTGGTTGGCGCGGAAGCCGGACTGCGAGTGGTCGAGGCTGGTTGGGCGAGCGCAATTGGTGATCCACTGTGTGAGGTTGTTGGCTGCTTGTTTTGGGTCCGTTGAGCTGGCGGGAGGGTTCTGGCTCAGTGAAGTGGTGAGCTGGTCGGTGGTGATCTTGTTCCAGTTCCTGCGGGGAACCTGTTGCGGGTGGTGGTGAGTCGTGGTCTTTCTGAAGCTGAAGTGGACGCAGCTGTGGTCTGTCCAGTGGAGTCCGGTGGAGTGGCTGAAGGGGATGTACTTGCTGGAGGAGAAGACTGGGTCAAGTGTGTGTCCGGCGTAGTGGGTGGGGGTGTTCACCAGTTGCATGAGTCCGAGGTTGGTGAGGTTGTCCAGCAGGGTGGTGTTGGTGTTGTCGTTGTTGTTCTCCAGGTGGAAGTTGAGGTCCCCTAGGAGGATGTAGTCAGCGGAGGTGAGGGCGTGCGGGCTGATGAAGTCTGCGATGTCTTCGCTGAATTGTGTGCGAGGTCCTGGGGGTCTGTAGATGAGGGTGCCTCTGAGTGTGGTCTTGGGGTCGGTGTGTATCTGGAAGTGAAGATGTTAAGCGGCTGTGAGGGTGTCGTCTGAGTTGGTCGTGATGCGGATGGTGTTCTTGTGGACGATGGCTATGCCTCCTCCTGTCTCGACGCGGTCTCTCCGGGTGATCTTGTATCCGTCCAGGATGGCGACGGCGATGTCGGGCGCTGAGGAGGCGTTCATCCATGTTTCGTGAGGAAGGCGACGTCTGGAGATGTGGTGTCGAGCAGGTTCCAGAGTTCCACGCCGCTCCCGAAGACGAAAAACGGCTCGCGAACGGGTCAAGCAAGCTACTACGCATGTTCGCGGAGTTATGCGTAGTTCGCGGAGTGCAAGTGCATCTTCGCGTAGCTCCGCGGAGTGCGGCTACGCGAACTACGCCCAGGGTTAATCAATATCTAAGTTAAATTTTTTGTTGGACTGTGCTCTTATACCTATAATGAAGCCCCTAATCATGGCTTTGAGTGCATCCGAAACAACGGAAGTGTTCGTATCTGGGAGATCGTTCAGTGCAATATATTCACGAATAGCGTTCTCTATTCGCTGTTTTTTCTCTGAGTTTGAAAGTATGTCTTCATTAAAGTGCCAGCACTTCGGGGGTAGGATAGAATGTGAACCTGCAAGTTTAGTGTTAATGTAAGCATGGTCGGAAACAAGTTTGGGTGCTATGTCCGTTTCTTCTATAAGATGTGTGAAAGGGCCAGAGATTAGAATGTAGTCGATTCTAGAATAAGAGTTATGTGGTGCCGAGTAGAATGTATAATCCCTCCCATCAGGGTGTTGGAGGTGCCATGAGTCTCTTAAGTTAAATTTGGAGCAGATATGTTTATGTGTTTCATGGGAGTGGGAAGATGGGTATGTGGATTTGGATTGGCGATCTAGAAGAAGGTCTAACTGGAGATTGAAGTCTCCACCTACTATCAAGAGTTCATCTTGAGGGATATCCTCAATGGAGGTTGAGACCGATTCCCAGGAGTCAGGGCCGTCAGCGTTAGGCCCCTATATGTTTACTATGTGGATGGGGTCTTCATCTCTCATAAGGTGAGTAACTAATAATCTTCCATCTTTGTCTTGGGAGAGTGAGATGACGGAAATTTTGATTTTTTTTAAACTAGAGTGATAACCCCTCTTTTCTTACGGATGGCCGGGGAGCATAGGGTATGTGAGATCCAGTGATGTTTTATAAATTAAATATCATCTTCTGAAAGTTTTGTCTCCTGAAGTAGGATGATTTCACCCTTGGACTTAGCTAAATAATCAAAGACTTTTCTACGTTTACCCTTGACATTTAGAGAAACGATATTAAGGTTTTCTGCCAGGGTTTTAGACTGAGCCATCTAAAGGCCAATAGTCGCAAGAGAAGTGATCGGCTCTGTGATAAGTGCGGTTGTGGAGGTGGGGATTCCAACTTAAACCACAGCAGTGACCTCTGCAACATGGCATGGGTCCAACTAAATGTGGGGTCTTCCTCGTGATGGGAAACATGTGATGCCTGGATTTGAGCCTGTGTGTGTGATGTCCGGTTATGAGTCTACGAGTTGAATGGGACCAATGAGCTACTACATGTGTGCTTAGCAGAACAGTTAGTACAAAAAGAAGAATGAACAAAAAGGAAACAGCCAAACTTACGTTTACCCCTATACCCTGCAACCCCCCACCCTGCCTACCCCCTCTCCCCTTTCACCCCTCTCACCCCTAAACCCCCCCCTCCCTGAAAAACTCGAAGACAGGAGCTGCGACTGCAGCACTCTCTATTTTTTTTTTTTTTTAAATATATTTTTATTGCAGAATTATAAACCAGAGGATACAATTAATCAGCCAGTTCACTCGTGATATCCCCCCGTCCAGTAAGAAATCCCAGTCGTACACAGCCATTCAGCCCGCATCCCGGAGGCCGGGCGGCATATTACTTCGTTCAATAGGAAAACATCACGGTGCACGTCCCATAGGGACCATGGTTGAAATGTCGTTTTGCGTATCTGCTTTTACCCCCCCACCCACAACATCACTCCCGTCAGCCAACCCAGTGATAATCAGTGGTACCGCCCTTGTCGGGACCTGCCCTAGGCGCTATGGGTTGTCACACCTGGCCGCTCTACCCAACCATTCCACACTCCACACAGTACCCACCGTCCTAGTAGATCCAAGGTGCCCTAACGAGCAACCATCTAATGGCTTCCGGCCCACCCCAAACTCCCGTCAACCAGCCCCCCCAAAGCCCCCCCTCCCCTGGCAACTGCTAAGGTGTGTGCCTCGTCCTGTCGAATTGGATGGATCCACTACAGTGCGTGGTACCATACTTCTGTGTTCGCCCCGCGGTGTCCATCGGCTTAGTCCTCACCATCCTCATCCTCTACCAAAGAATCACGCAAAGCCTGTACCACTAACTCCCATGCACGCGCCGCTTCCAATGCCTTCTCATTCCCCAACTTTACAGCTTGTTTCATCCGGAGCACACTCTCGCAGTCAGACCACCGCAGCAGCTCATTCTTCCATCTACGCAGTGAAGGGCCCCCCCTGGATTTCCAATGCCATGATATTTCCCTCTGCGCCAATATCAGACCCAGGTCTATGAATTTGCTCGTCACCTTGGTATGTTTAGTGTGTGGGAACCAGAGCAGCAGGCACGCCGCCATGTCGAATTCCACCTCCCTGTCAGTCACTCCATTCAGGAGTTCCCCTACCTCCGCCCAATAGGACCCCAGGTGTGAGCACCCCCAAAACAAATGGTCCATGTCCGCTTCCAGAGACGAACACCGTGGGCATCGGGCATCCGGCACCTGAAAGTACCGCTGTAATTTCTCAGGAGTTAAATAAGCCCTGTGAAGCACGTAGAAATGTACCTGCTGGAAGCGCGCATTTCTAGTGCCCTTCCACGTGCGCTGCAGGATGTGGCCCCATGCCGTATCCGGTATGGGTCGGCCTACGCTCACCTCCCATTTAGCCTTGAGCCCTTGGAGTGGTTCCAGTCCCTCATTCAGCATCCTATTATGGAGGCACGTCACAGCTTTGAACGTACCAGCCGCCATCACCACATATTGGCACGCCATAGTCGTCGTGGGTTCCATGAGCCCCCCTTTCCAGTGCTTCTGTATGGCAGCCACCACTGCCGCGTGTAGGAGGAATCCCCCATCAGGCAGCCCGAACTGGTCCCGGAGCACTTCGAACGGCGCCAAAGCCCCGTCTATGTACAAGTCGCCCACTACCTGCAGTCCCGCCTCTTCCCAATCCAGCAACGGGGACCAATCTCTCCCGTGCGGCAAAGCCGTCAGCATCCCGATCGGGATCTCCGGTGCATATGGCCGCGATGCCCTCGCTCTCCGAAGGCTCCTCTGCCAGCACAGCCGGAGCGTCCGCTCTTCCATGGTGAGGGCCCGTAACTCGAGCCTCTGTTGCATAATGATGTAGGACAGCACGTGGCGTTGTATCCCCCGATCCCGGTCCTCTTCTGGACCCCGAAACACCCTAGCTACGTTCTGTGTAAGGACCTGCAACTGCGCCGCAAGATAATACAGCTCGAGGTCGGGCACAGCCATGCCCCCCTCTTGCTTGGGGCGAAGTAGCGTGCTCAGGGCCACTCTACGGCGGCCATGCCCCCATAGGAAGCCAATTATCATTGACCGCAGTTCTCTAAATACCCCCTGGGGAATCCAGACAGGCAGCGTTCGGAAATAATAGAGGAAGCGGGGGAGCGCCACCATTTTCAACAGTGCAATCCTGCCCAGAACCGTCAGCGGGAGGGTCGACCAGAAAGACAAGCTGCCCCGCAGTGCACGGACACAGCGACCAATGTTGCCCTCCAATAGGTCCGCAGTCGCGTGGTAGATGCGAACACCCAAATAGGTGATACAAGAGGGCTCCCATACCACACCCAAATTGCTGCCAGGGACTGGCGATCCCGCTCGCAGCGGGAACACACAAGTCTTCGTCCAATTGACCTTAAGGCCCGACAGCCGGCCGAACTCAGACAACAAATCCATCGCCCCGACCAACGCCCCCGAGGTGTCAGCCAGGTACAGGAGCAAGTCATCCGCATATAGCGATATATAATGCCACTGCCCGCCGCTGACTATCCCCGCGTACCGGTCACCTGATCTCGCATGGACCGCCAAGGGTTCCATCGCCAGAGCAAACAATAGGGGGGAGAGGGAGCATCCCTGTCGTGTGCCCCTGCCCACCGGGTATGCCGCAGACACCAGGCCGCCCAAACGCACTCTCGCCGTTGCCGAGGTATATAAGACCCTCGTCCACCTTCGGAACCCCTCGCCCATGCCAAACCTCTCTAACACTCCATCAAGGAAAGACCATTCCAAACTATCAAAGGCCTTCTCGATGTCCACAGACAGGACCGCCGGAGCTCCCTCCCCGTCCAAGATGGCGTCCATTATTCCCACCAGACGGCGGATATTCAGCGCCGTGCTCCTCGTGGGTATAAACCCGGCCTGGTCCTTGTGTACCAGGCCCGTCATATGTGGGGCCAGCCTGGTGGCAAGGATTCGGCTCAAGATCTTATAATCCACCGTCAGCATGGATAGCGGGCGATAAGATCTCACATCCGCGGCGTCCCGGCCAGGCTTTAGGAGCGGTACAATTAAGGCCTCCCGCATGGACCCAGGCAATGCCCCCGTCTCGAACGCTTCCGTATATACCACCAGCAGCCTGGGGGCCAAGCTGTCCACATATTGTTGATAAAATTCAATCGGCAGTCCGTCCACCCCAGGCGTCTTGTTGCGGGCCATATGTTTGATGGCCACCCGTATTTCCGTGAGCGTGATCGGGCCACCCAGCTCCTTCGCGTCTTCCTCGTCCAGGACCGGAAGCTGCCTCTCCCCCAGGTATTCCGCGATGTCCTGAACCCCCATTCCCAGCTGACTCTGGTATAATTCCTCATAATACCCCCTAAAACGTTCCAATACCGCAGCCTGGGAGTACACCATTTCTCCCTGCGCATTAGTAATGCTGAGGATCGGGCAGCCCCTAAGTTCCGGGTTAGCTAGTCTGGCCAAGAGGGTACCCACCTTGTCCCTTTCTGCATGTGCCCTGATGATATACTGCCTGTAGTCATAGCACCTTAAACGTTCCGTCTCGGTGGCAACCACTTCCTTCGCTTCCAACAACTGGGCCTGTAAATCTGGCCTAGCCGGCCTGCGGCGCTCCAAGTCCCTCAAAGTTTCTTCCGCTTTCATTAGGTCGTTCAACACAGTCGTGCGAGCATTCGAGAACCTACCCAAACACACCCCTCTCACCACCACTTTCATTGCATCCCATTCAGTGGACCTACTCGCAGCCGTACCCTCATTCACTCCGAAATAACTATCAATGCCTTGCCGAACCGCGTCGCTGAACACAGAGTCCTCAAGCGTCTCCGGCCGAAGCCGCCATGTTGGTATCACCGAGCGCTCTCTCTGCCACTTAATGTGCACCAATAGGGGGTTATGATCGGAGATAGTCCTAGCCAGGTATTCCGCATGGGAAATCAATGGGGCTAGGGATCCACCGCAGAGCACCGAATCAATCCTGACATGCAGATCATGGAGAGCAGAATAAAAGGAATAATCCCTGGCTCCCCTGTACCGCTCCCTCCAGACATCCAGCAACCCCCATCGTTCCTGCCAGTCCTTCCTGTGCGCGGCCAGCCTGCGCACCGGGGAGTCCACTAGGGGGGGATGGGACCTGTCCAGAGCTACATCCGTGATCGAATTGAAGTCCCCCCCTAACACTATCGGCCCCGCCAGGAAAGAGGCCAAGGACCCCGAGAGGCTATCAAAGTATCGAGCTTGGTCAGTGTTCGGTGCATAGACACAGCAGAAAACCACATCCCGTCCATATAACCTCCCCTCCACCGCCACAAACCGGCCATCCGGATCCACTACTCGGTTCAGCACTTGAAAGGGTATCCCCGCCCTCACCCAGATCAACACCCCCCTGGCATACGCTGAGTAAGTGGTGCCAAACACCTGGCCCCGCCATCTTTTCTGCAAGGCAGCACACTCTTTTTTGGTGAGATGAGTCTCCTGGAGCATAGCAATCTGAACCCCCCTGCGTACTAGATATGCATGTACTTTGTGACGTTTCACCATAGTCCGCAGCCCCCGGACATTCCACGCCAGGCATTTCAAATTAGGTAATGTCCCCATTCCAACTTCATACAGTCCGATTCAAATAACGAAGGATCATAGCCCCCCCAATGCCGTTGCCCCCCCCGAACATTCCCAAAACTGAAACACTTCCCAAACCCCACTCCCCAGGACAGAGCACACGAACCCAATGGCCGCCCCCATCCAAACCTAGAACCAACGTCGCACACTCTTACCCTGTGGTCTCCACCACAGTCGGCCTTAAGGGCCCAAGGGGGTGAGTCACCGCCGACCCCAGCTAGCGGAGCCCGCGCCCCGCGCCTTCATCCCCTCCGAAGCACACAGCTCCCCCTCCCAGCAACCCGCCCTCCATCAACAGGATACCACCCTACCATGAAGTCTCGATCTAGTCCCAAGTCTATCTCAGCCGCAGAAAATACCATCCGATGTCTGTGGGGTCACTATCGGCCCCTTCGAGCTTTCCGCCTCTGAAAGTTCCTCTCCCGTCCTGCTGCCTTCCCCTCCCGAATCCGTTTCTGCCCGTTCACTGTTCTGTCGCGACCCTGTAATGGCCGCCGTCACTGCGAGCGCATCCCTCTTCTCCGCCTCCATTTGAGCCTCCCGTTTCTCCCGCTGGCGCCTGTTGCGGGATCTGATGCGTTGTGACTGCCTCACCCGGGGCTGCTTGGGTTGGTCTCGCCTACTTTTATGCGATCTGTCCGTCCCCGCTCTATATGACTCCAGCCATTGCCAAACTTCGTCCGGAGACTGAAAAAAGTGCGTAGAGCCATCCATGATGATCCGCAGCTTAGCCGGGTAGAGCAAGGAGTACTGGATGCCTTCCTCCCTGAGCTCCTTCTTCACCGCGAGGAACGACGCCCTGTTCTTCTGGACCGCTTGAGTGTAATCCGGGAAGATCGTAACCTTACTGTTCTCCACCTCATACGGGCCCGACATCCTGGCCCGCTGGATGAGGAGATCCCGGTCCTTGTAGTGGAGGAGCCGCACCACCATCGGTCGGGGGGGGCGGCCAAGCCCCGGCGGGCGAGCAGGCACCCGGTGAGCTCGCTCCAGGGTGAAAAAAGGAGTAAGCCCCTCCGGCGCTACCACAGTGCGGAACCAGTTCTCCATATAGGCCACCGCATCCTCCCCCTCAATCCGTTCCGGCAGGCCTACGACCCGCACGTTGTTCCGTCTATTGCGGCCTTCGGCATCCTCCGCCCTCCGCTCCAGTGAGTCCAATCGGGCCAAAATGTCCGTGATCCTGTGCTCCGCGGTCACCACCGATGGCTTCAGGTCCAGCAACAGTTGGTCATGGTCCTTGACCCTGTCCGCCAGCTTCGCGTGATCCGCGCGTAGCAGCCCCAGGCCCGTGGCCACTTGGGCAATGTCATTGTGCAATGCTTCCTTGGTGGAGGTGATCGCATCAAGTATGGCATCCAAACGCCGGTTCAGCCGCTGTTCTTGGTCAAGCTCCGGGGAGGGACTCTCGCTCAGCCGAGTTGATGTCGCCGAGTCCCCCTCGCGACTCCCGGGCATCGGCCCTCCAATCGCCGCCATGCCAGGGTGCTGCGTCACAGGACCAGTCGCCCGTTTCGCGTCGACGCCCGTGTTACCGTGCCAGTCTCCGGGCACCGGGCAGTGCAATGTCCCCACCGACGCTCTCAGGAGCAATGGCCAGGTAGACGGGCTCCGTTCCGTCACCCCCCTCCGAAGCCTGAGGGGGGAAGGATGAGTCTTAGGGCGGTGGCCAACGAAGGTCCCCAAGCTCCTGGGTGAATCAGGTCAGCGTCCCCTGGTCTCAGGACACAGCACCGCCGATCCTAGTGCCTCGGGCAGCCGAGTGCAGGTTCTCTTGCCACTCGGCGACAACTTGGCTCAGGGCTAAAGTTCGGGGCCGTCCGACCTCCTCGCCGCCATTTTCTTCGCACCCTCGGCAACACCTCGGCCGCCTCTTCTCTCGATCTTCTCGGGGCCAGCAGTCCCCCAGCGACTCTCCAATGATGCCCAGCTGTCCCCTTACACTTCAGAGGGCAGGAACGTCGTCTTCGGGTCGCCTAGGGTCCCGAAAACAGGAGAATTAGCGGGATTCCGCGCGGAGCTGCGAGCTCACGCCGCCATCCCGATCGGCGTCCAAGCCACGCCCCCCCTGCAGCACTCTCTAAAGGCAACACATGGAGACATAATGGAACAGTGTCTCATCAGGAGAAATGTAAGTTAGAGTGGCGATAAAAGTGAAGCAAAAAGGTCATGAGGGCACCCTTAGAAGTAAGGCTCTTAGGGGCCCGTGCTTGTGATAACAGTCAATGTAAACTTGGTATGTGTATGAACATATAGAACCAAGGTGCCTTTATGAATTAAAGGGGCTCGACAGTATCTAGTGAGCTACCTCATATAGTAGACTATTTGGTCAGGTGGCGACTTGGATGGAAGGTCCAACAATTGTCAACCACAAGGGATAAGTGTTTGTGAGACAACAACTTATACAACAGTATTGGACGCCTGATGGTGAATAATGGCGTGATAGTATAAAACATGTGAAAGCATTTTGCAGAAGGATGGCAAGAGGACAGAGTTACAGAAGAACCAGCGGGTCATGCAAGACATGCAACTCACGGAACAGTAGCGTTGTTGGTATCGGGTTTTCTCTCGTTGGATGAGCCGCTAGATAGGTTCATACACTGTGAGGTAGAGTCTTCCAGATGGCGTATAAGGTCTTAAGGATTAGTAAAGAAATGCGTTTTGCCATTGTCTGTGATCTTGAATTTCAAAGGGCCTGCAAAGGAGGATTGAATGTTTTTCGCTTTCAGTTTGTTTCTCAGCTGGAGGAATCCTTTCCTCACATCGACAATTTCTTTGGAGTAATCCTGCGTGAATATTATGCGCGGACCTTCCCAGGTGACGTGGTGATTTTTCCTGGCAAATTGAAAGATCGCATCTGCGTGCTGGTAACGGAGCGGTTTACATATCATAGGTCTGGGACCTTTCCTCCATGGAGATTTTAATGTTGGAATTTCTGTGCGCCCTGTCCAGTTCCAGGCCGTGTTGGAAATTAATCCCCATGATCATTGGAATCCACGCCTCAAGGAAGGCTATGCAGGATCCTGCATCTTTCTTTGAGTCCTCCGGAATGCCAAAGATACGTACATTCCCTCTCCTGTTACGATCCTCCAACTCTGTGTTTTGTCTCTTGAGTTCATTTCTGGTGTTCAGGAGGCGGTTAATGGCTTCGGAGGATTGGGAGGTCCTGTCTTCTACGTCGCTTACGCGTTTTTCCGCATCACAAATGCTTTTATTCATAGTAATCATGTCGGCGCAGATTGCTTTGAGTTCCAGCTGCATGGAGTCTGTGTTATTTTTTGTCGATTTCGCTAAATCATGGACCTCAGCTAGGTTTTTTCAAGATCATGTCCATTGTGCTGGTCAGGTCTGATTTGGCCTTAATTGGGGATTCTGATAGCACTGGTTCCAGACGGACTTTTTTGTTGTTGGTTCTACTGTCTCTGTCCGCCATTGTCGGGCAGGATGGAGTGATTTCAGTGGAGACTGGTAGTAGGTAACTTTCCTTCAGTTTCTTATGATGGCAGCCCCTCAGTGACTGGTAAATAACCTGTAGAATAGCCTCCCGCTTGCCGCTTGTAGTGAGATGATTCGCTACAAAACGGGTGTTTGAATCTCGGTGAACACCAGAACAATGCAGGGATGAAACTGTATTATGCTGTGTGAGGTTTATAATTGCCAGCACTGAAAGAAAGGCTATTGTGGGGCAACTTCCCACAATGTGAAGGCATTATATGTGGAGCTGTTGAAAACTGTGCAGGTGAGGCAGTTCACCAATACTTGCTGGAGCAGACGCTTGCTGCGCTCAATGGGCGGTTGCAGGCTGGCACAAAAGCTGGCATAGAAGCATTCGCGTCAATCTTCTAACAAACAGCTCTTCACTAGCGGCAAGACCAAACCAGCGTAGGAAAATGTACACATCGACTCACTCCCTCTCTTTCTCACGAGTAGCGTGGACAGTGCAGGCCACGGCACACTGGAAAGCAGATCGCTGGGCACAGCAAATGTTGCGTGGCTAGCACATGATGTGACACGAGTAGGGAGAGAAGTTCGGTATGGCTAGAGGGAGGTTGCAGGCTGCAGGCTGTCACAAAAGCTGGTGAGAAGCTGGCAGAGAAGCATTTACTGGCAAGAAAAGCCGGCTCAAAAATCTGGCATTCACCACACTTTACCTCACGAGTAGCTCTTCATCACCGGTGCGGATCAGTGCACTCTAATTACCAGTCTAATCATCGGTGCGGATCAGTGCACTTCAATTAGCGAGTCACTGGTTAATTAGCGGGTCTTTAATTAGCGGGTGGCTGAGCCCTGCAGGTGGGTGCAGAGATTGAATTCTGTTCCCGGGGCTGAGAATCAAATTAGCAGCAATGCCGCCCCTGCCACCATTACGGAGCACCGCTCTGAGGTGTAGGAGTCATCCTTGCCGCCAATGTCTCTGATGCCTGCTGAGTCAGGCATCGCGGAGACTATGATTACTTTTCGTCAAACCTGGTGACAGTTGCTAGTAGCATGGGTAGCCACACACGCGCTCAGAGGTTGGGGATGAATGGAGCAGCGCACACCTCAGGACCTGGCTCAGTCTGTATATGCTGCCTTTGCCGCCATAGCCACCATTGCTGCGTCAGGCTACCCAGTGCGGGGATTGTTAAATACGATCCACCGATTTTCCTGAGAGCGGCACATCAACTACTTGAAGTGGAGACTTTGCTGGGAGACAGTGAAGGGCGACATGTGCGTGGAGCACATCGCAGCAGCACTTTCTCAGAGAGTGGGTCGAGCGCGGACAACACCGCCATTTTAGCTCTCCGGAGTAGCAGACATGCAGCGGACCATTTGATTGTAAGTTCGGTATGTTGAAGGGTTTCAAGCCGGAATATCTTAGTCTTGACTGCTTCTGCAGGTCCTGACAAGGTGGAGGATTGGCTGAGTGGGCATCATCTTGATGTTTAATTGCGGCGTTGAGAGTTCTCCTGTGTGCCGAGTGACGGATTTAGGCAGCCATTGCTGAAGCCGTCCAAGCCACACCCCCTGTAGAGCAATTTTAGAAAGGGTGGGTGACCCAATAAACCCTTGCGAGCTTGGGCTGAAGTATGTTTCAATTATGGTGCTGACAAGGGAATTTTTTCTAAGATTGAATCACAGGTAATCGATCACGTTTGCATTTATACTTATGATCAACTGAATTAAATTGCAACCTGCTGTAATTATCAATTGTAACAAAGAGATATCATTTTATTAACTCAATAACCGTGTAGCCTTTTTTCTTCTTTCTGAGTAATTTGTTTACTATGTCCATATTCTTGTGACAATTGATAATTACAGCAGGTTGAATTTAATTCAGTTGATCATAAGTATAAATGCAAACGTGATCGATTACCTGTGATTCAATCTTAGAAAAAAATCCCCGTAGAGCAAGGCATTATTGAACAACTTGAAACATCTAGTTGGATTTCACCAGTTGGGATCACGGGCAAAGCGGATGGCACTTACAGGTTCTGTGTGGACTTGCGCACGTTTGTTGAAACGTCATCCTGTGCCCTGGGCAGCCCCCGACATTTTGCTGACTGGAACTGGTGGTAACTAACTCGGATTGACCCTGGACTCTGTTTAACCAGGGCCAGTGTCAAGCTAAAAGGAACACATTAGAATATAATTAAGTCACCCAGCATACACTAGGGCACACTATGGTATGGTGGGGTACCCCTATAATTGGCATGACCTACCCCATAAGCCCCTAGCATATAATAGGGTAGGGGATTGAAACTACTTAGAAGTCCCCAATATCCTGGGGCATGGCATTTTAGAGGCCAGCAGATTTTCTGCACTAGCATGTGTGCAGTGCTGAAGTCTGAGGTCAGTTTAAAAGCAGCACTGGTTGCCAGGACTGCTTTTAAATCTTAAATTGTGCCCAAACTCGACTTTGGTGGTAGGGACACTTTAAAATTTAAAAAACTACAATGTTTTGGCATATTAAGGCCCCTCAGGGTCTCCCCGAGCTATCCCAGGGGTGGGGGTCAGTTATCTATAAGGTACAACCTTATAAAATGAGTTTTTAAATGCCTGAGTAAAGTGAAATTTCACATTTCACATCCAACATTGTTTTAATGTGCTGCTCAAATTCGACTTTGATGCTAGGATTACTGGGTAAGGAGGAGCTGCAATATTTCTGCAGATTCAGAACCCCTGAAGTCTCCCCTAGTTACACAGGGGGATGGGGTCCTGTAGAAATTAGATTAGGGACATACACATAAAATATGTTTTTATAAGCCCTGGTGCTAGAAAACTGGCCCAAGTCATTTTCCCCATTGCAAACCACATGGCCCATAGGTTAACATGGTAGGAAGTTATTGATTAATAGCTATTGATAGGAGAGGACTAGCCAGACCGTTCAAAGACTTCCCAGAATGGTAGTAGTAAATCCAACAATATTATATTGTTGAATTTCTTCTAAAGTGTACATACAAGAAGTTATAAGACTTTCTTGTTTATAAGTCCAAATTCAGCCTTCCAGTGGTCTGCCCTGATTGGTCAGAGTTAAGTGGATTAGACAGGCTGCTTTAAAGAGGTGATAAGGAAACCCTAGGGTGAACAACTCTGCTGGGAGGGCAGTATGATGGTCTATAGGAATGCCAGGCTAGGAGGTGGAGTCGTAAACCATCCTCTTCAAAGGCAGAGGGGAGGCCTGGGTTTCAGTTTCACTCTTACACTCTTGACCAAGAGTCAGGGCTAGGCTTAAGGAAGGTATGTGCAGATGGTAGGGGAAATAAGCCATCCCAGGGGGTGTGTTTAGCCAGCGCTTACCTCCTTTCTGGAAAATCAGCCATTATGGATTTGGAAGAATGAGGCACTCTGGGATAAAATAATGCCACACTCTACAGAATGTAATCATAACTATGAGGAGTTGCCCTGCTCTCATTGGTCAGAAGTGACTTGGTGATTGACCCAGAGAATTTTGAATACGTATCTGAGAGGGGCAAAGCCCTCTAGATCTGCTGCTTGAAACTTACTGAAGCAAGAAGTGCCCTGCTGAGAAGTTTTGCTGTGCAAAGATTTCTAAGGCCTGACCTCTGAAGACTGCCCCAAGTGAAACTGCAGCCCTGTGGATTACCTTCCTGCCAAAGGACTCAAGAGTGGAACTCCCTGCAAGCTACAGGTTAACAGAGCTCACCTGGACAGCCCCAGAAAGAATTCCCAGCCTGGAGTACCAGTGGATTTGTAAGGGTCTTGTTCAAGTGGATCGCGGAATTGAAGTTTCACACTTTCAAGGACCCTCTTGGAGATTCCAGAACCTAGGATTGTGTGTTGGATAATTTGGGACCCGCAAGCAGAACTTCAGGAAGGAGTTCTAACTGGACCTGCCTGCTGGAGAAGGCAGCACAACACAGTGGTGAGATATTCGCTAGAACAGTTTCTAAAGGTGTGTCTCTGTCAGAGAACACAAAATGACTGAAAGGGGCACTGTTGGTTTCTAAGCACTGGAAAGTGACTAATCTTTAAAAATTCATATCTCTGCTTCCCTACAGTGGATTGTTTTTGTTTTGGTGTCATTTAACACCTTAAGAGCGTTGAACGTTCAGCGCCCAGTGCTGAATGTTCGACGAACGAATGCTGGCCCGTCGGCCAACGGTCGTGCGCAGCACTGGGGAGGTAGTGCTCGCGACGACCGTTGGCCGACGGCAGCACTTAAGGTGTTAAAAGATAAAAACATTACCTATTTTTTAAAATTGGTGTCTGATTTTTATTTAGTGTTGTGTCTTAATTATTTACTGAAATTGTGTTTTTAAATGCTTTACATACCTGTCTTTGAAGTTAAGCCTGTCTGCTCGCAGGTACGTTACCAAGGGTTGAGCATAGCAATAATGTTCTAAGACCTTTTCTGGGTCCTATCATGTGTTAGTGGCCTTATTGCCAGTGGCAGACCTACATTTGCCCCTACCGATAACCCTTTTTCCAACAACGTTAAATCAAAATATTGTGGTAGATAATTATCCCCTGCCAAACATAAATGAACTTGTTTTATCCTTGAAAGGGGGTCGTTTTTTTCCAAATTAGACCTACACAGTGCCTACCACCAGATTAGATTGCATAAAGAATCCAAACCTTTAACAGCATTTATTACCACAGAAGGAGTATTTCAATTTACTAGAATGCCGTTTGGATTAGCATCGGCAGCTGGGGTATTCCAGAGGATGATGGGTTCAGTTTTAAAGGGTTCTAAAGGGTCTAAAGAATGTGGTTCATTTTGTGGACGATGTACTTGTTTTTGGAGACTCTAAGGAACAACGCAACTTAAAGGAGGTTTTGAACAAAATGGCTAATGCAGGATTGGCTCCCGGTTTCTGCTCGTTGCAAATTCAAGCTGGGTTGTACCATCTTCAAATCCCTCTCTGGTCAGGGCCCCGTTTTCATTTCTTCTCTGCTCCATCCCTATGATCCCCCCCGCACTCTCCGGTCCTCCCATATGGCCCTCTTATCTGTCCCCAGATTCAAGCGGAAGAAACACGGTGGCCTCAGGTTCTCCTTCCTAGCCCCGTCCTTTTGGAATTCTTTACCTCTCCCGCTCAGGCTACTCTCCCTTTATTCTAGTTTCAGATCCTCCCTTAAAACTCACCTCTTCACTGAAGCCTACAATTAAATTCTTATCTATTGTTATGTTAGCTCTGTCTCTCTCTGCTCTCTCCAATCAGCGCCAAGGAACCTAACGGTGTTAGCGCGCTCTACAAATTAATTTAACATAACATAACTCTCAAAAAATAAAAATGCTAATTATGTGTAGAGGAAGTAGAGTACCTAGGTTATACCTGATCCGCTGGTGGTATCAAACCTAACAGAGATCTCTTGGAAGCTACAAGAAAAGCCCCTGCACCCATAGATAAGGACCTTCTGAGGTCCTTCCTCGGTCTCATAGAATACTACTCCAAATCTGTCAAGAACTTTGCAGAAAAGACTGAGCAAATTAAGAAACTACGTAGGAGAGGCAGTATATATGTATTGTCTGAAGAACAACAAAAGGCTTTTGAAAGAATCAAAAATGAGATATGTGAAGCAAAAGTGTTAACCCCGTTTGATACTAAGTTAACGTCCATTCTTACCGTTGATGCAAGCTGTACTTGCACAAATTTTTAACTCGGATGTGAAAATAATAGCATTCACCTCTAGATCCTTGACATGATTCCGAAAGGAATCAGTCAAGGATCTCCAGCTACTCCACGCGGCAGCGCTCGCTCCCTAGTCAACTGCTCCAAGCCCTGCCAACAGTCAAATGTCAACCACTGGGCACGGTAATTCTAATATTATTAAAATTTGACACTTCTCCCTTAGACCGGTACACACATAGCCAGTACATCTGACATATGTTTATTAAGGCAAATCTCTTACTGTCAAGGTTGTTGTCGTTTTGAGAATCATGCACGGGTTCTTCCACCAACGCAGATATTGTGGGTATTCTGTGCGCTGCTGGTCAATTGTCGCCATCTGTTGTATTCAAAGATACGCCAGTCCAATGAGTTGTATAAAGATACACTTTATTTCAAGCACAGAAGATACTGCATTGGTGATCACTCTCCAGTCAGCAGACAACTGACTGGTCCGGAATGCACCGATGTCATTCAGCATGACAATGCTAGAACCTAGGCGCTGGAATGCTTCTCTTAAAGGACTAAGCACACAAGAAGATACAACTGCATCCTCTTCACAGGATACTGGGTCATGATTTCAAATGGCACCTGGTCAAACATTTTCTATTTGAAAGCGTATGATTTTCTTGTAGATTGTAGTTTTGTTTCCTTGAGAATAGTCCTGTGGCGATTCACATCGCAGTTTTGACGACCACAGGAGCCACGCTGTCAAACTCAAAGATACAACATTGGAGTAAGGATGCTTTCAGGGTTGCAGCCTCATTCTTCACCCTTTGCATCTCATCTGTTTGAGAACTGAAGAGGACCAGCCCCATGGAGGATATATTCATAAAGGAGTGTTAGGCTTCCAAGAAGTCAATTGCTGAGCTTAAGGACATCTGAGAGAGGGGGGCGACAAAGTGGAACAATTCAGTAAATGATAGATCCACAAAATCAATAGAAGCATTGATCACTGAATGAGATACTAGATGTCCCACTTTTACTATTTCCATGAAATTACATCTCCACTGTTAGGAGCTCCTATGCAAAAGTGGCCAAGGGTTCTCATAGGGCTCGGTTAGGCCACCCTTGCAGGGCTGTGGCCTTAACGGTCATGAACACCATTGCTGTAATTCCACAACAGTTTTGGTCTGCTGCATCAACCGGTTTGCTTCATCAGGGAGCATTGAAGTCTCAGATGCAAGCATCTTCCCATCAATTGAGCCTGACAGTTTGGTTTCGGTTTTAGTGTAACTATACTATATCCTGATCAGATGTATTTTAGGACCACTCATTCTGGCTGGTACAGCAACGTCTCTGCAAGTTCCGTAAAGTATCAGGGCACTCTGAGTAGATCAAGGCTGCAAGATCTCCATAATTACACTTAGGACTGAGTCACTTCCACCTTTATGTTGAGCATCGCTGCATTCTTTAGGTGCAAATCATGGAAGGTGATGTAGTCTGTAGGTGATCAAGTTGGTGAGCAAGCCAGTGATGTGGGAGCACGAGAACAAACCAGACTAATATCAGGAAGGACCAATATTTGAGACGACCGTTTAGATGAGGATGCAATATTAGCAGGACAGTTAATGGTCCAACTGGGGGTAATGGCTGGGCTGGAATATAGGAGATCCTCCATATGGGTGCCTCAAAGAGTCTTTGCTAACCTAGGCAGAAGATCCAAGGGAGCATGAGGTACCTGGAGAAGATCTATGTAGGATGTTGCTCTTTTTGGATGGTTACACCCTCCCCAGTCCCCACTTGTTGCTCCAATGCGATGGTTAGTATTCTGAAACTGCACTGGAGCCTACTGCCCAGGCCCCAGGCAGTGCCATCTCCCTAGAACTCATCTAAATTGGCATCCCCTATTGACAAGGGCTTTACCCTATTCCACTCCCTATTATATGGTACCAGTGGTAACCAAGGCATGAGTGGGAAATAGGGTCCCAAGGGCTAGAAGCACTGTTTGTGCCACCCCAAGTGACCCAAGTAAACGGACAGCAGACCTGCATTTGCAGACTGCAGGAATAGTGCAAATTGCTCGAACTAGACCCTGCCCTAATCATGTGTGGCAAAGTCCATGCACTCTCTCTGGTATATATCCGTCACCCCTATGGAAGGCCTCCTAAAGACCAAGTGGCAAGATGCTTTATATTAAAGGTGTTAACATGTAAGCACAAGCTTATGTCCCTATAGTGCCAATTGCCATTAAAGGACACTAAGCGATATGTGGGCCATAGGATAACATGGTTGGCACCCAGGCAAACCAGAGGTAGCCAGCTCCATTAAGGTACTGCCTAAATGGGTCATATGTTTGGTATCAAACGTGCTTTCTCACCCCTGACACATTTCATGTCAGGAGTGCTGTGCCATACACTGAGGTGGCAACCTTAGAGGTTACCCACCTGGTTGCCTCAGCTTTCCTGTGCTCTGGCTGCTCTGGCTACCAGGCCCGCACTTGATACCACCAAGAAAGGATTCTGACCGGTCAGGTGGTGTGATCACTGCTAGAATTCGGGTATAGAGGTTTGGGCAGGAAGGAGGCCACGCCTACTCCCTCCCAGGCTGGCTACTAAAGTGCCCATCAAGGCAATGGCTTCAAAGACTACACCACCTGATAGGCACCGAGAATGTATCCCCACACCCCAGGCACATTTGCACTGAAACAGTTGGGAAAATAAATAGTTATGAGGAGTACAGCCCAAGAAGGGTAGAAACACCTCTACAGTGGGGAGCCTGGTCTGTACAGCCTTGGAAGACTTCTGCAATCTTTAAATGTGGTAGAATTAGTGGGTTGGGTACAAAAGGTAACCTACACCTCCAGATATGGTCATCTGGGGGGGCAGATTAGTTGCTGGGGCTAATAGCACTCAGACCTCCAATAGCACTAAAACTAGGATTTAAGGGATACCCCCGACATCAGAATCACAGTTCTGAACCTGCATCAAAGAGGACACAATCAGCGAACCATGCTTGCGACAATAGGACATGCACAAAGCAATAGAGGAATACTGTCCATGTGGCAACACTCCTGGAACTGGCTGATCGCAACTCTTCCTAGCCTATCGCAGCTCCCCAGACAGAGGGACCCCTGTGGAAGCCTGACTCACCCTCAGACTACCCTGGTATAGTGGCACTTGTACCCTGCTAAACGCAGGTAAAAACATTGGATCTGAAGAATCACTAGCTGCCAACCCTCTGAGGGAACTGCCCAAATCCAGTTTGTCTAGTGCATTGTTTCTGAGTCTTTTCCCCTGCAGCACTACTCCATCAGTAAAAGCAGCATTCCCGTGGCGCCCGTTTAGCACCAGAGACAGTCAGTACAACATTACTCCACCAGCCAGGTAAAATTTAAATACTTGTGGCTTGGTCCTGCATCACCTTTACCATGCAATGGTTCCACGCAACTCGAACTGCAAGTGACAGAATGACACTAGTGATTGTTCCACATTGTGCAAAATACAGTGAAGCTTTATCATTGTCAGATTTTAAATTGCTACTAAAATGTATTACTTCAACTATATGCAGGCTATTCCATTAGTTTTTGGGTCTAAATTAAGATTCAAATCTGCTTTATTTTTAGAAACTGGTGTCGGATTCCTTTTGAGTTGTCATTACTTGGAGATGTTGGTACTCAGAAATGCTTAACACATGTTTAGTAAAGCTAGACTGCTCTTTGCCCCACTACCAGGACTGTGCTAAGTATTTATTAGTATGAATCCAAAAACCATCTTTGGGGTGTGTGATAGTATTACATGGTGAAGATTAACCAGCATCACCACAATACTCCACCATCCTACAGCAATTACTATCCTGGGTGGTTCCGAAGGTAAACAGTCAGGACACCGTGGTCTGAACCACACATGTTCTCATTACAAAAGCTTGCCACGTTTGATGTAACCGCACATATGCATGGTTAAGGCAGCGCGCAGTCTAGCTGCTGGAAGACAGAAGAAGGGTGACGCCATGGTGAGGTAAGTGAGGCTGGGGAGTAGTTTTTAGGGCGGGGGGGGGGGGGTCGGCATAGGTATTAGGGCAGTTGAAAGGGTAGTTTAAGGGGCAGTGTGGGAGAGGCCACACATACCACTTTATCATTCATGCCTGTACCACAAAATTGCGGAAAAGGAATGCATGGTTAAGACTCATTCGTGGTTTTGGTTGCGTTGTAGAGGAACGTGTGGTTTAACCATGTGTGCTTCTATCATACAACCGGTTCAGAATGAAGGGAAAGAAAAACTAGGAGGAAGGCGGGAACAAATTACTTTAACAGCAAACAGAAGTTTCATCTTAGCAGTGTGTCAAGGTTGACTTCTTGGATGTCATGATCTTTACATCTAGTAGGCAGAGGAAGGGTGCTTAAAAAGATTGCTTGGAGACCAAAAGTACTTTTCCTGGATGTTTCCTTTTGGTGTTCAAGTCATACCTGCAGCAAAACCGGTCTTTAACAGACAGCATGTATGTGTCAAGCTAAGCATGGACTGGCGATTCCCTTGATCTCTCTCATTCTGTAGTCCTTTCCTGGAGAATGCATAAGCTTCCCAGCTTACAATGTTTCCTAGTCTCCCCAGAGATCTTTTAGCTACCCTCAGCCAAATCCCCTCCAAAGTACTTTAAACTTCTTGGTCATCTTATGACAAAATGCGCTCTCCTTTTCCAAATGAAAGATTAATCAGACCATAGCATGCATTAGAAGCAGGTTTCTTCCTTCCATAGAACTTAAATTAGGGGTAAAAACTTGTGTCTGGAGAGCAGCTCAGAACAAGCCACAATGAATCATTTGTCAAGCAAACAGATTGTACAGTGCATGAGATTGAACACACCCAACTGGCATAAAATGGCTAAATATAGGTCTAGCTTATGCCATTTAGCACTGGAAGGAAAGTAGGATCTACTTCTATGGTTACCCCCACTTTTTGCCTGGTGCCAAGCTGTACTTTGACTGGTCAGACGGAGGTCCTGATTAGCAAGAACCCAGTCAATCTTTCTCCCTAAATTGTTGTGTTGAGTACTTCAGTACACTCCAGATTGGATACCTGGGTACCCTTATCAGTCCCTAGTATATGGTAACAAGGTGCCCACTGGATAGGTACCCCAGAGGTCTGCCATGGGCAAAAGCATGCATTATGCCACCCATTGGAAACCATGCAAAATGGTTTTACAGGCCTGCCATTGCAGCCTGTGTAAGTTGGTTCTTGCACCACTTAAGATATAGGTTCACTATATTCAAGGGTCACTGCACTTAGAACCAAGCACCCTGCCTTCAGGATTGCCATGGCCTGCTATGGCGTGACTTGTAGCTTTTAAGTGAGAGGATGCCTCTGCATGAGCAGGACATCCCTGCAGCCTACAGAGTCCATTCTCCTGGGTTGCCAGTGAAGCAACCAAATACTATATAGAGGGCCACTGCCTAATCAAGCAATAAGCATCTCAAAAACGGCTGCAACAAATCCTATCATGTGTGGTATCAAACATGTTGGAATCATACCCCCTCACTGTAAACTGTGTGGGAGGTAGGATTCCAAGCACTGGAAGAGCACTCCATTAGGCTGTGTGTTCCCAGTACCAGTCTTTGAGACCCAGACAGCGCAAAATGGTTGCTGCAGACCAGACATTTCTGCCCTCCTGCTGCTGAGCCAAGCTCGAGCAGAGGATGGTGGAATTGGCACCCTGTCACAGTGAGATGCAACCACCTACCAGACAGGATTTACTTTATTGGGACTGAGCGGGTGCTCTTTTGTAAAGGCTTGTTGGCTTCTTTGAAAGATCTTCAGGCTCCAAGTAGCCCCAACCTCAAGCACCTCCATCGACCAGAATCTTCAGCCACACTGCATTGCGTCTTGCATCTTTTGGTGATCTGCTGGAGGTCCTCTCGCGACGCCAGTGCCTCCGGCCTGTGGTTCCAGTTGAGGGTCATTTTTTACTTTTGGGCTCCCGATTGCTCAGGCCTGCCCTGACTCCCCTGCCTTTGGCAAGTCCCCTGGACCTTGCTTGTCCCAATGTTGCTCCTTCAATTACTGTGGCTTGACTTTGCCACGGCTTGTTGGTGCTCCTGCCAGACACCAACTACTCAGCACTCAACATCCTTCGCGGTACCTGGGTCCTGGTCTTCCTCAGCATAGACTTGACCTCACAGCTGCATAGTCAAGGTAATCATCTGCCCCTGAAGCACCCGACAGAGCATTGGTCTTCCAAGTCTCCTGGTCACTCCCGAGTGGCCTAGACACTGTCCCCTCTGCTTTCAGGAACTCCTCTTCAAGAACTCACGTTTGGATTCCCACAGGCACTTTGTCCCCTTCCAGCAGTCCTCCATTAGGTATGACGGTGGTTTCAGACACCACTTCACACATATGCACCCGGCTTCTCTGGTGTAGGTAACTTGGGTATTAGGGTATCCACGGGTGAAGTGGCTCTCCAACCTTCTGTCTTCCAAGGGTTTTCTTCTGGGTCCACTGGGAAGGGTCCTTAATAAAAAATCAAACCGCGACTTGCACATAATTGCAGACTGCACACGCTCTCCGTGGGGTCCCTATTTACTCACCTCGGGTGGTTGCTTGGGGTCTCAGCAGTTCTATGTCCTCAACACTGTCTTGACTCAAGTGGTGTTTCTTATACCACTTAGTATATGGTTTGGTCTCTCTTCCTCCCACCCACTGTATTTTGTGCTATTTACTGTGCATCTTTGCTAACGTACTGTGTGCATTGTGTATCTCCATGTAAAGTAGTGTGCATAGTGTATCTCAATGTAGGAGATATTTGAAAGTACTAGAGAGCATTATATAATAAATACACATTTTTATAAATACTTGGTGTGGTGCTGTTCCACTTAATCTATAAGATTGCATTCTGGTAAAACAAGCTCCTTTACACTCCTTCTGGACTAAGCTTGAAGGCTGCTCTCCACAGCTACCACTTCGAGAGCTTTATAAGGTTGTCTAAGACCTCTTAAATCACCATAAGGGTTGTCTGGACTGGTGCAAGGAGCCCACTACATTGGTGGACATCATATACCATGCCCAATTCTCACAGCACTATTTAGTAAACTACATGTCACCACCTGAAAGTGACAAAATCGTTAAGAAACATAATCGATTTTTTAAAGCAACAAAGCTGTCCGTCGGAACCATAGTCTACTTGAAGTCTATGCTAGGAACGGAATCTTAAATGGACTATGGGCTTCCTAATTTCACTTGATTTGCAGGTTATGGTTTTCCATTGATGGCTGCTCAGAAAACAATAGCTAGAGAAGCCTAGGCCCTCAGGTCATCAGTCAGAACATTGATAGCCTGTCAGTTGCGGTCCGACTGACATCTCGTGCTGCATTCCACCCGCCTCATTAAGATGCGCAGAAATTGGAAGCAGCATGCAGAGGGACTTTTCAACAATTCTGACAGGCTCAAGGAGCCCATCAGACTGTTGGTCTGGAAGAACTCCCCTACAATGGGGCATTGCCTGCTCAGACACTGTGGTTGTGATTAGTGCCCCCCTTCAGGCAGGCTTTCAATGGCGTTCCAACCACCACTGAAAGGCTGTTGGAAACAGACTTTGGGGGGCCCCTAGCAGGACCCCCATTCCTCCGCTATGAGGCAAAAGGGGCACTGCAGGTGCCTCCCAAACATCATACCCCACATGCCAAGCACCACATGGTACCTGGCACACAGTGCATGGAGGTTTGCCCTTTACTGGCTGCTGCACAAGCCGGAGTAGAAAAACTGATGTTTCTGACCACTTTCTGGGCAGTAGCATACCGATTAGTGGAATGGAACCGCTGACTACTAGTCGTCGGTTTCCATCCAGACATGCCAGCTGGAAGCTCGTCCGACCGGCATCGTAATCAGGGCCTCAGTCTGTAGCAGCATGATCGAGGCAGACTTGGAGTACGGTCTGAGGAAAACTCAAGTTACAGTTGTATCACTGTGGATCATACATAGAACATTGGTAATGCTACAGAGAATGGAGTTTGATGTACAACAGCAACAAACATTACAGTGACTATCTTGACTGGGTAAAACCGTAACATCCACAGGACCATTAAAACATCTCATTTTAAGAATTCACTCGTTCATTCCCCTACCATGTAAGATTTTAGAAATATTTCATTTTTTGGATCTGGAAAGAAAACAAACTGTTGTAAGTATTACGCTGCTCACCAAGTGAGGGTGCCAAAAGTTTAGTCAAGGAAACAAGCAGCATCGACCAAGGGTATTCTCCGCAGACATAAAGGAATCAATATTGTAGGGTATATGATGGGAGAGTCCAATGCAACAAAAAAGGGGAAGTAAGAGCAAGAACTACTTAAGGGGGAGGGGGAGTTGTGGAGTGGACAAAACTTCATACTTTACAACACATCTCCCCTCCAAGAGAGAGAGAGAAAAAAAATGTTTTTTTTAAAAAAAAACAATACCTTGAGTATGTCTGAATGAAATTCTAAAACATTACCACCTCCCAAGGGGAAAGGATCTGAAAGGCTTACAGATTACATACAAAGTGATACAAAATCTGAAGACTAATACAGTGGTTTTCTCGGTTTCAAAGACTTACTGATCCTTAATCCTTCACTTCTTCCATTCATTCTCATTACCACCTCCTCCAAATGGGCAATTGCAATTCTCCTCCTGGTTTGCTTCCAATCAATTTACGGTCTCACAGACCTGAACAACCTGTGCCTTGGGTGCATGGGCTCCAGGAACTTCCAGAAGTCATGTAAAAAGTGTAACATCGTGCACCTGAAAGTTAGCAGGGAGTGGGAAGCCTGGCTGTATGTCACTGAAGAGAAGAGGTGGGGTTTGAAGCTCTGGGCCCACTCCAAGTCATGGAACCACTCCTGATCATGAGGCCGGGTCAGAGCAAAAGTCCCATTTTCATTCAAAGTCTTCAGGCACCTCGAAAACCTACCACAAACACAAGAATGCCAAGCTGGGATCAATTCCATCCCACCACATGATCTCACATGGGAGATTGGGAGGGTGACACTCAAAGGGTCCTGCGCCTCCAGTGTTTTCTGACACTGATCCAGTCCCTCAGCTAATCCTAGCATGCCCTGAATTTATTTCCCAGGCCATTCTCAGCCGTGCAGTAGATGGGAGGCTCCTCTTGGACCTCTCAGCGGCCTTTGACATGGTTGACCATGACACTCTAAAACAAAGACTCTATGAAGGCGGCATAGAGGGAACTGATCTGGACTGGATCATGTCCTACCTTCAAAACCGAACTAATGTCATCCATACCCCACCTTTCTCTTCCAAACCGTACTCCATAAAAGCAGGGGTCCCTCAAGGTTCTATCATCTCGCCCAAGCTTTTCAACATCTACATGAAGTCATTACCTGTACTGATCAATAAATTTCACCTCACGTGCTATAACCATGCAGGTATTCAGACAAGAGTGGTCCCTTTAGGGAAAAATACTACAAGAATAAATATAGACTCAGTCGTAGCTATATTATTTGGACTTGTCCAGCCGGACAGAGGTCTAGTATTTACTTGTAGTTAGATATAAGAAATGTTACACAGCAATTCACGAAGTGGGGCACAAGCCTGCACCCTACTTAACACATGTGCAACAGACATTTAGTGACAATACTGAAACAAAAGGGCTTGTAGGCAAAAGCAAGAGGTTTGAAGCACCAGTGATTGCACAATGTCATGGTACCTCAGAACATAACAAACACCTTTACATTAATAGTACACAGTTTTTGAGCTTGTATAACGTGTTATGAGAAGTCGACGGCGTTTCGATCCGTTATCTTGATACACGGATCATCATCAGGACAGATATTTATGCCTAACAATTGTAGCCTCAGGTGCCTAGCGGGGAGAGAGAGGGAAGAAAGGCAGTGGGCGAGGGTATTAGGAATAGTGACAATCAATAATAAAACACATATCTACAAAACACATTGGTGCTAAGATTCACTTCATGCACAATCGGTGCATTAATGTATTTCAATTGGTAAGGACACAGTTTCTAAGAGTGGTGATAAAAATCATTATTGCGAAGGCTCGTGACGGTGATCTAAAATTGGAGAAACAATACATAATGTGGTGGTCTGCTTGGAGCAGCTATGCATACTGTGGTTGTCAGTTCACAATTTTATACTGCTCAGTAGATTACAGAATTTAACCATTTGATATACGGCACAACATTGTTATTAGGAGAGTACTAAGGAGTGACGGCGTGAACGATAAAACTGGTGATAAAAATTATTATTGAGAAGGCTTGTGACGATCTAAAATTGGAGAAACAATACATAATGTGGTGGTCAGCTTGGAGCAGATTTGCATACTGTGATTGTCAGTTCACAATTTTGTACTGCTCAGTAGATTACAGAATTAAACCATTTGATATACGGCACAACATTGTCATTAGGAGAGTATTAAGGAGTGACGGCATGAACGATAAAAACGGAGGTGAGCGCGCTAAAGAGACGTCAAGGATGGAAGTCATGCAAGCAAGGACTAGGACATGATGTGAGTCAGTGAATACCGAAGCGGCTGGCTTGGTATGCAACCGTTACAACGCAACTTTTACAACGCATACTGTTTCAACGCACACCATTACAACGCAGGATCCTTTACAACGAATGCCTTTACAACGCATGACATTACATATCAGATGCTATTACAACGCATGCCATTACAACGTAAGTATAGGCAAGTATATCATTTTATTTAACCTTTTTTTTATTACAAAAATATTAAAACTAAATTAAATAAATTAATTAAGTAATTTTATATATATAGTTTGGGTTTTGGGGTAAGAGTGGGTATTTTTAGGATTCAGGGATGGTTTTAGGGTACAGGGGTATTTTTAGGGTTCAGGGCTGAGTTTGGGTTTTGGGGTACAGGGGTATTTTTACGGTTCAGGGTTGGGTTTTGGGGTACAGGGGTATTTTTAGGGTTCAGGGCTGGGTTTGGGTTTTGGGGTACAGGGGTATTTTTAGGGTTTTGGGGAACTGGGGTATTTTTAGGGTTCAGTTTTTGAATAAATAATTTAAATTAATTTAAAAAATATATTTTAATAATGTTATTATTTATTAATAATAGTTCTTTATTAATAATAGTTATTTTAAAAATAAACTTAAAGCAATTTTTTACCCTACACTATCCAGCACTTACCCTACTATTACACTCCCCTGGAGTTAGATTTTTATTTTTAAATACCCAAACTATTTATATATATATATATATATATATATATATATATATATATATATGCAGGTCCAGAGTCCCGGTACAAGCTAGTACCCGCTCACAAGTGGGTCGTCTCTGGGGCCCCGGAAGCCCAATATCTTACACTCAAACGTTTTCTCCTCCAGAAAGAACGTAGACGACACACCAAGAGTCTGCTGTGCTGTGGAAATGTATTAGCAGGCAAAAACAAACAACGCGTTTCACCTAACGGCTTGCTCACGTTTGTTGTGGATTCCAAAACATAGTCCTTTTACATTGTTTTTACAATAATCATAGAAGTAGGACTATCATATCAACACCCAAGAGTGCAAAGTGCAGGAGACATGTTGGAAATGGAAAAATGTCAATTACATTTCATTGGATTGGTGTCTCATTGTTCAAACAGATTATTATTTAGACAAAACCAGATTAACACAATTAATAACCGTTATATCATTGTAACATTTTTACCAATCATCATTGAGGTCTTTGGATTTGTTAAATCACAAATGTTTGCCCCTTAAGTGTTCCTTTTAGCGCCAAGTTGGCAAAGAAAGGACAGAAAAACACGCCCCAGTGGGCTAATTATGAAAACGCTATGGTCTTGCCCCAGTTTACATTTTTACCAATCATCATGGAGGTCTTTGGATTTGTTAAATCACAATGTTTGCCCCTTAAGTGTTCCTTTTGGCACCAAGTTAGCAAAGAAAGGACAGAAAATCACGCCCCAGTGGGCTAATTGTGAAAACGCTATGGTCTTGCCCCAGTGGGCCAATGTTCCTTAAATGATGACAATTAATTCATTATCATAATTTTATAAACAGTCAGTTGAGTTTCGGCGTTTCTTTCATAAATCACAAAAACCTTGCCCAGGAGTTCTCTGGCCAAATTAGACAAAGGAGTCATGCCCCAGTGGGCTAGCTTGAAAGTCACTAAAGTCTTCCTCCAATGGATAAATGAAATCCTACCCCAGTGGGTTGAGTCCAAACCATTCAAGCTTTATGCTTTTTATCATCTAGAAGCGAAGGGTTTCATTCCTGTCTGTCTCCAAAGTAATTCAGTATTATCGACTTCGAGACAACTTATCCCCAAGGCCTGAATAACCATGAGGAGCTTTCTGTACACCTTGAAGACTGAACAAAAAAACTGATAATTTGAATGAGTAAAGAACATGAAATGATTAATGTATATCAAGCCGCTGAATGTAAGTCGTTTCTTTTAAAGTAATTTTTCATGATGTAAATTTTTGATGTTTTAATTCACAGATTCTGTTGATAGGATGTTGGATTTTGGAAGTTTAAGAAAAAGAGGTGTCATGCAACAACCAGAGATTGAACACTTTGCCCTTTGTTGAAGCATAATACTGAATTACTTTGGAGACAGACAGGAATGAAACCCTTCGCTTCTAGATGATAAAAAGCATAAAGCTTGAATGGTTTGGACTCAACCCACTGGGGTAGGATTTCATTTATCCATTGGAGGAAGACTTTAGTGACTTTCAAGCTAGCCCACTGGGGCATGACTCCTTTGTCTAATTTGGCCAGAGAACTCATGGGCAAGGTTTTTGTGATTTATGAAAGAAACGCCGAAACTCAACTGACTGTTTATAAAATTATGATAATGAATTAATTGTCATCATTTAAGGAACATTGGCCCACTGGGGCAAGACCATAGCGTTTTCACAATTAGCCCACTGGGGCGTGATTTTCTGTCCTTTCTTTGCTAACTTGGCGCCAAAAGGAACACTTAAGGGGCAAACATTGTGATTTAACAAATCCAAAGACCTCCATGATGATTGGTAAAAATGTAAACTGGGGCAAGACCATAGCGTTTTCATAATTAGCCCACTGGGGCGTGTTTTTCTGTCCTTTCTTTGCCAACTTGGCGCTAAAAGGAACACTTAAGGGGCAAACATTTGTGATTTAACAAATCCAAAGACCTCAATGATGATTGGTAAAAATGTTACAATGATATAACGGTTATTAATTGTGTTAATCTGGTTTTGTCTAAATAATAATCTGTTTGGACAATGAGACACCAATCCAATGAAATGTAATTGACATTTTTCCATTTCCAACATGTCTCCTGCACTTTGCACTCTTGGGTGTGGATATGATAGTCCTACTTCTATGATTATTGTAAAAACAATGTAAAAGGACTATGTTTTGGAATCCACAACAAACGTGAGCAAGCCGTGAGGTGAAACGCGTTGTTTGTTTTTGCCTGCTAATAAATTTCCACAGCACAGCAGACTCTTGGTGTGTCGTCTACGTTCTTTCTGGAGGAGAAAACGTTTGAGTGTAATATATATATATATATATATATATATATATATATATATATACACACACAAATTTATTATTTTAAAATAATTTATTTTTATTAAAGTAATTAAATTTTAATTAACACATTTTTTTTATCAAATAATATACTTACCTATACTTACGTCGTAATGGCATGCGTTGTAATAGCATCTGCTATGTAATGTCATGCGTTGTAAAGGCATTCATTGTAAATGAATCTGCATTGTAAAAATTGCGTTGTAACGGTGTGCGTTGTAAAAGTTTGCGATGTAACGTCATACATCTGGCTGGCTTACCAATGGGCTGAGCCAGGTTAGGGTTGTAGCAGTAGGCCCTGCTGCTTGGACGAGGTAGCGCTCTATGATGCTTCCCTGTGGGGAGGGTATGGAAATAAGGCCAGTACCGGCGAGGGAAAGCTTATTGAGCAACCCTCAGGGTGCGACGCTTACCTAAGGTTGGAAGATAAAGGAAAAACCGTCAACACGGGCGACCGAACCGGTGCTGAGATGGGTCGGCTCAATTGCGTCCAGGGGCCAACGGCATGATGGCCTAGAATTGAGGAAGGGGATGCTGGGGTCAGAGTTTGGACGTAAGGAGGAGGGAAGTTAGGGTGATAACTGGCAGAAGAGAGTGTAGCGGCGGGGTCTACAGGGAGAATCCTCTGCAGTTTCTAATGCCATCCGGAAAACAATTAAAAACTGGCACATTTTGAATGCAGGTGTTCTCGAATTGGAGACACCCTTGTTTGCTTTCAAGAAAAGTAAGAATATCAAAGACCAGCTGGTACGTGCAGCCTTGCCTACCCCCCACAATTCCAACCCTAATCCTACCCTGCATGACATCTGGGTCCTCACACCCCTTAAGAGCCACGAAAAATGCGGTAACTGGGTGGTTTGTGAATTCACCATTGAGTGCAAGGAATTTGTATACAAGGACCTTAGAAATGAAATGACAGGCTTCACTAACTAATACGTGTAATGTAGTATACGCCATTCTCTGCCCCTGTAACATGATTTATGTAGGCCAGACAACACAAAAGATCCGCCTGCGTATTTTTCCAACACCGGAGCAGAATAAGGTGTAAAACGGCCAACCTCCCCTGGTAGAGCACTTTACACAAAATGGACATTCAGAGAATGATATCCGATGGACTGCGATTACTGCCATCAAACTGCCCCCAAGAGGTGGCGATAGCTCAAGGATTCTTAATAAAGAAGAGCTTAAATGGGTTTTAAGGACTGATAGCCTTAATACAGGTCTGAACCTGCTGGAAGACTAGACTGCATGGATATAAAATGCCACATCTCCGCAATATGTAATCTGTTTAGTACATCAACCCTTTGTTGTCACTGTTCAGGATATTGTTTTTCCATTATTTATTGTTTTTCCATCCTTCACATTGTTATTTCCTTATAGTCTACACCTGCGCTATAAATGCATTAACACAAAACCAAAGCAAATTGTACAACCTTGAATTGTCAATCCATTGCGCAAGGCTGTAAGGAATATCACAGCTGGAACCACTGCAAATGTGAATTGTATAAATATACATGCACCAATGTACATATAATACCACAAGTTGGTACAAATATATGCACCAATGTAAACAATACCACGAGTTGGTACAAATATGTCACTTTACGCAAGGCTGAACGTAATACCACAGTTTAAACCACTGTTAATTGTGAATTGCATAACTAATTATCTCTCTTTCGGTCGCTTATTTTAACTGTAAATCAATGTCATTGTTTTCATGTCACGAGTCCGAGCACTCATTATACTTCGCTCCCTTTTAAGATTGCCGCCATTGTCCTACTAACTCTTACCCTACCCAAAATGGCCGCCAAACCCGGACTATACTACACCAAATAGTCCTTTCTCGCTCTCGATCCTCATCACATGCACCAATCACTGGCCCTTATAACGTCTCCCGTCCACCCCCACTGCAGAAGATTCTCCCTGTAGACCCCCGCGATCACGCTGCAACACACTCTTCTGCCCGGTAAGTTTTGCAACCCTGGTGTTATCACCTTAACTTCCCACCTACTTACGTCCAAACTCTGACCCCTGCATCCTCTTCCTCAATTCTAGGCCATCATGCAGTTGGCCCCTGGACGCAATTGAGCCGACCCATCTCAGCACCGGATTCGGTCACCTGCATTGACGGTTTTGCCTCTATCTTCCAACCTTAGGTAAGCGTCCCCCCCTGAGGGTTGTCAAATTAGCTTTCCCTCGCCGGTACGTGTCTTATTTCCGTTCCCTCCCCACAGGGAAGCATCACTGAGCGCTAACGCGTCCAAGCAGCAGGACCTACTGCCACAACCCTAACCTGGCTCAGCCCATTGGTAAGCCAGCCGCTTCAGTATTCACAGACTCACATCACGTCCTAGCCCTTGCTTGCATGACTTCCATCCTGGACACCTCTTTAGCGCGCTCACCTCCGGTTTTATCGTTCACGCCGTCACTCCTTAGTACTTTCCTTATGACAATGTTGGGCCGTATATCAAATGGTTAAATTCTATAATCTACTGCGCAGTATAAAATTGTGAACTGACAACCACAGTATGCATAGCTGCTCCAAGCTGACCCCACATTATGTATAGTTTCTCCAATTTTACATCACCGTCACGAGCCTTCGCAATAGTAATTTTTACCACCACTCTTAGAAACTGTGTCCTTACCAATTGAAATACATTAATGCACTGATTGTGCATGAAGTAAATCTTAGCACCAATGTGTTTTGTAGATGTGTTTTATTATTGATTGTCACTATTCCTAATACCCTCGCCCACTGCCTTTCTTCCCTCTCTCTCCCAGCTAGGCACCTGAGGCTACAATAGCTAGGCATAAATATCTATGTCCTGATGATGATCCGTGTATCAAGATAACGGATCAAAACGCAGTCGACTTCTCATAACACCTTACACAAGCTCAAAAACTAATGTGTACTATTAATGTAAAGGTGTTTGTTACGTTCTGAGGCACCATGACATTGTGCAATAACTGGTGCTTCAAACCTCTTGCTTTTGCCTACAAGCCCTTTTGTTCCAGTATGGTCACTAAATGTCTGTTGCACATGTGTTAAGTAGGGTGCAGACTTGTGCTCCACTTTGTGAATTGTTGCGTAACATTTCTTATATCTAACCACAAGTAAATACTAGACCTCTGTCCGGCTGGACAAGTCTAAATAATATAGCTACGACTTAGGTTATATTTATTCTTCTCATATTTTTCCCTAAAGGTACCACTGTTGTCTGAATAGCATTAACCCAAAGGTCCCTTTCGACTTATCTGGGTCCCCTTGTTGTTTTCAAATATATAACTATGCAGATGACACGAGATTACTCCTTCAACTGGAATGCCCCAAAGACATTGGAAAATCTCCAATTTTCAGCTGTCTCAGGGCCGTGGATCAGTGGATGACTTGGAGCCATCTCAAATTGAATGCTTCAAAAACTGAAATACTCGTGTGGTAATTGGAAACCTTACAACCCGCTTGCTGCATGGTCTAAAGAACTGGGATCACTGCCTAAAGTATCAAAGGAAGTAAGAAACCTCGGAATGACCATGGACTCCAAGCTGTCGATGAATGCCCAAGTGGATAAACTAGCAAGATCAAGCTTTGTCACTAAAAAAACACTGCGAGAAATTTTCCCTCATTTGGGATTTCCACACAAGGTCCATCCAAGCTACCATCTTCCTTGTTCTGTCCAAAAGCGATTTCGCCAATAGCCTCTACCACAGATCACCTTTAACGACCATGAAAAGATTACAACGGATTCAGAACTTGGCTGCCAGACTACTTTTGCATATCAAACCGTCAGACTACATCTCCCCTGCCTTGAAAGCCCTGCATTGGTTACCAGTTGCCATAAGATCCACGTTCAAGCTGCTTTGTATCACCTACAAAGCAATACATGGAATGGAACCACTCTTCATCCGGAATAAAATCACCAAACCCATTCAAAGGAACCTCCGCTCTAAAGGAGCATCTTGCCTCAAAATCCTACCATACAAGAAAAAAAACATGGGTGGCACATCCTTCTCTGCGCAAGCAGCCAAACTATGGAACTCCTTACCCTCCCAACAACCACCTGATCTTAAGAAAACTACTCAAAATGTGTCTCTTCTCCACATAAGCACCATACGCAAACAGAAATTTACATTTGTTTTCACTATAGATATGTACGTATCTGTGTACTACTTTGTATAAACATGTAAAATAATTATGTTGAGAGAAAAATAATTATAAATAAAAATCATCTTTGGTCTACATGTACATACTTCCGTTGTGCATCTATGTACCTTCCATGTACTGGATCTGTGTGTCTGTTACTTTCCTCCTGAAAAAGCCTATCCAATGCACTACCCTATTTCTCATCCTGTGGCTCCTATCAATATCTTGAATCGACATATACTTACCTCCTTTATGCATCTATATACTTCAATGTACTTCTGACTATATATTTATCACTTTCTTCTAATTTAGCGTTTCCAATGCATTACCCTATTTCTTACCCTATACTTCGCTCAATACATCCTCTAGCCCAACCTTCTGACTCCTCAAACTTCTTTCTACTACTTTTTCCAATGCACAACCCTAGCTCTCATCCTATACTTCTATCAATATATCCTCTACATCCACTCTCTCATTTATCACATACCACTACTATGATCGCCAAAATAACCCTTTTTAAGACTCTCCCCAAAAAAATCCTACACTTATCCCATCACTATCCTTTTCAATCAAGATTAACAGACTAACATGTTCACTTCTCAAATATACTAATTCACCACTAATCCTTTGTAGGGTTCCAGAGTAGTGTGCTACTCGTTAATAAAGAGTCTCAACACCCCATCAGGATCACAAGTGCTATATAAATGCAACCTTTTTCCTTTCCTTTTCTACCCCTCCCCAACCCTTCTCAATCCAAATAACTGACTAACATATCCACCACTAAAATTACCATGTTTCACCGTACTAATTTAACACTAATCCTGATGGGTTCCAGAGTAGCGTGCTACTTGCGCTTTAAAACCCCATCAGGGGTAGCAAGCGCTATATAAATGCAAACCTCTTTCTGTCTTCTATCCTGCCACCTCCCTTCTCTACCCAAATAATAAATAACTCAAATTAGTTCATATTTTACTATACTAATTTTCAACATTAATCCTTCAGGGGTTCCAGAGTGGCGTGCTACTCGCCAGAAAAGCTCTTCAACACCCGGGGGTAGCAAAGTGCTATATGAATGCAAACCTTTCTTCCCCTTTTATCCCTCCGCTATCCTTCTCACTCCAAATAATCTGACTAAATATCCACCACTGAAATTACTTCATATTTCACCATATTAATTCACCACTAATCCTTTATGGGCTTGCTGAATAGCGTGGGTCAACAAGCGTTGTATAAATACAAACCCTTTTCCTCCTCTATCCTTCTGCTATCATTCCAAATAACTGACTAACCTATCCAACACTTAAAAGGTACTTGCATGTTTCACTATACTAATTAAAAACTAATCGTCTATGGGTCCTGGAGTAGCATGCTCCTCGCAGAAAAAGAGCTTTGACGCAGGGGTAGTAAGCGCTATATAAATGCAATTACAATACAACTTAAGGATATTGTTAGCAGATGCAACGTCACATTTTAAGATTCACTGTCTCAACCAATTCATAATCTCTTGGTTAATATAGGGCAGTTTTAGGGTGTTGAACGGACAATTCACGGACAAATTTCTTCACGAGAAAAGGGCACTTCACTCCATGATCCGTCCCTTCCTCAAGGAAGGCATTCCTTTGGATTTCCACAAGGAACTTAGTTGCAATAGGATTTAAAATCTTCAATAAGAATGTTAAAATATAAAAGGAACCTACCTTCAATGCCACTTTACACAGATCCTATATCTAATGAAGTTTCTCACTTGCTGTGGTGAAACGGGCAACTGGGTTTAAAGGAATTTTGTTGGTAATCTTAATCTCAACACTAAATACACCAAAAACACTCATGTACTGGTTGACAACCAGAGTCAAAATCAATTCAAAACGAGCTTTATTCGATTTCAAGTAATAAAATCATAAAAGCATACATACATACAAGAAGAAAGGTTCAACTAATATCACATTAAAATACATCTATATACAACTATCCGCCTAATTATGCCGGCAAATTCATAAAGTAGTTATAAACATATGATACTTCCTTTGAAGAGATTTTCCAATGGACTCTTCCCGGAATTCACTGATTAGTTAGTTACTTTCCTAGTCCTTATTACGGTCTTTAGGAATCCTGTCATGGAACCAATGGAATAAAAACTATCCAACATCTGCAGATATGTGAAAGCAGGACAAAATTGCCTCCAACCTCTGTTTGAGTAGTGGCTTTAACCATCTTAGCCTTACAATGGAGTAGAACTTGCAGAATAAAATCACATATATCGTGCTTTGTTGTGATGCATTATCACAATGGCATCGGCATAATGTTCTCGACCAGTCTTTATGTTTGGGTACGAAATTAAGTGGTGGAAAATCCTAAATCTGGTCAAGAGAACTCTATATCTGCTCGTGACATTTTGCAGATATGGTTGAATGTTACACGTGGTTATCAATTGATGGTGAATCACCGTAGGTTTATTCAAAACAAGTGCTAGTCTATTTTCTTCTAAATGGGTCATAATGGCTCCTTTAAACTCGTTACGTTCGATCACATTCAGGCCATCGGGCAGGTTAAAATATTCAGGATGGCCAATGTCCTGCATAAAATTCTCAACATATTTCAGCTATAGGATTTTGCAGACATTATCGAATTTCATGGCATCCCTCATTATATCCCTATTAAGGGCGGCACTCTGTGGTCCAAATTCTGTGCCATAAAAGAACTGGCTGGGCCCTGATCAGGTCAGAAATGTGTGACTCCCTGCTCAGAATGACAATTAAAAACTGATGTGCTGTTTGGAACACTTAAGAGGGACCTCAAAAAGGCGTTTTCCGCAGGCTGGATTATTGTACAATCTTGGAATCCCCAAATTCCCGCCTGTAAAGAACTATGCTCACACATTTTGTGCGATATATCTTTAGCATGATTTCTAAAGGCCTTTTCCCCAATTTTTTTTAAAAATTAAAAAGAGCCGCTATAGACTTTAGATATAATAAATATCTGGCCTTACCAGCCGGTGCCCAGGAACCTGTCCTGTCAAAAAGCACGCCCAAATAGCTAAATGAGTCAGCGGTTTCAACGTTGCTTCCCCCCGCCTGAAATTTTCCTATCTTATTTTTTGTTGGCCCCCACAACATCACAAAACTTTTCTTTACGTTCAATCTCAGGCCAAGCCTATCCATAAAGATAAAATAGAGAGAAAGTGCCCTCTGCAAACAGACTTGGGTGCGGGCCATGAGCACTGCATCGTCGGCGTAAAGGAGGGATGCAATCGGGTGGGAGTTGAAGTATGGCGGATCCCTAGTATGTGACAAAATCCTACTCCAGGGCATTAGTATATAGGGAGAACAGGAATGGTGCCAACACACAACCCTGCCTTACACCTTGTTCTATTTTAAATGGGGCAGTACACTCGCCCTTGTTTCCATAGCGTACCTTTGCAGTGGCCCCAGTATATAGAGGTTTTAAAAATGTAATTAAAACTGGGTCAACTTTTAATTCCTTCAGGGCCCCCCATAGCTTTTTGTGAACTACGCAGTCAAAAGCCACGGAAAGGTCCACAAAGGCTAAGTAGAACTGCCCAGATTTTGCCTTAGAATATTTACCAATTAAAATACTTACGTTTAAAATCTGCTCGTTTGTGCCCAAGCAGGCCCTAAAACCGTATTGGACGTCACTTAAAACCTCGTTTTCTTCAGTCCATCCCTGCAATCGATCAAGGACAATCCTGCCTGCCACCTTCATCAGAGTCCAACAAGGCTATTGGGCGATAGGCAGGATTGTCCCGATCGCCCTTTTTAAAAATGGGGACAATGATGGATTCGGACCATGTTTTAATAAATCCTCTCTCGCAACATCCCTGCAACACCCTGGTTAATATAGGACCATAGACCTCCAAGTTTGACTTGTAGAAGTCAATCGGTATTCCGTCAGGACCGGCCGCCTTTCCACTCTTGCTAGCAACAACTGCGGCGTCTACATCCTTGAGCGATATATCAAGTTTAATGGGAATAAAAAGTTGATCAGCATTCAGTGACTCTTGCCTATCGGGAGCACCCTTGTTGGACTTTTGTTTAGTATATACACCAGAAAAGAAATAAATCCAGGTCTTTTCACATATTGCTGCCTCAATGGCTGGTATGTATTAATATTTGCAAGGAAATGTGCATTTACTGCTGCCCAGAATTTCACACTATCGTTGGACTCAGCGGCTGAACTGAGATCCTTCCATGCCTTATCTTTCAGTTCTAAAATCCTGCGTTTCCTAGCTTCATTGTATATTTTCCTACATGCACATACATAGAAAACTAAGGGGATCTAAATGGGTTGGTTTATAGACCAACACACCTCACAACCCAAACCATAATATCAATAATCCATAGAAGAGGTGTGTAGTCACGAAAGAGTGTGCTGTTCTGTAACCATGTAACAAGCGAGTGTGGACAGAAGAATTACACTAGGCTGAAGAAATTCCCATCAGCCCACCATTGTGGCGGAATCTCATCATATGGGATAGTAAATCCAGATCTCGCCCAATCCCATCTGATGATGGTGCGAGGATGGATAACCGGGGTTACCTTCTAGCATTGTGGCTAGAAGGTAACCCCGGTTATCCATCCTCGCACCATCATCAGATGGGATTGGGCGAGATCTGGATTTACTATCTCATATGATGAGATTCCGCCACAATGGTGGGCTGATGGGAATTTCTTCAGCCTAGTGTAATTCTTCTGTCCACACTCTCGCTTGTTACATGGTTACAGAACAGCACACTCTTTCGTGACTACACACCTCTTCTATGGATTATTGATATTTTCCTACATGCCCTTATCTTATACATGTCTCTCACCTCACACTGTAAAGCAGTTTTTAAGTTTGTATAGCTTTGTGTGCAATTTTTATCAAAGCAACCTTTCTTCGTTTTAGATTCCTTAAATAGGATATTTCTGACCGTTTCTGTGATGTTGTTAAAAGCAGTTAAAACCTCGTCATGCGTAGGGCTATCACCTAGACATATTAAGATGGGATCCAATGCCTTTACCACAATTTCTTAGGATCCATACTTCTCCAGCAGACAGCATAGCCATTCTTCCTTCCCAATTCAATATCCTGCAACCATGATAATTTGTTGCCATTTCTTGTCGACATCCCACTTGGGACTATTAGATTCACACTAAGTGCCAAGTGGTCACTCATATCGTTAGAATGGATATCATAGGCTTTCATGTGGCTGACAAATCGATTTGGGATGATAAAATAAATAGTAGTATTAGCACCTCTCCCTATGAATGTGTGACCAAAATATACAGGGTGTGTGCACAGACGATTTGAAAATCCCAGATTGTACTTGAACATGACTTCATTAAGCACTCACCCTTGAAAGTGTTGGAAATGCCACGATGGATCATCGCCGTCCAAGGTTAAACCGCACTTCCCAGTTCCTGTCACTGGACACAAGTGTATTAAAGCCCCCGCCCCAAATAGGTATAATTTCCAGGTTTGACTTTAAATCAAAGTAGGCGATATCTCTACTTATCTCATCTAATATGGTGCCCAGATGTCCAATTTCGATTTTGTTGTAAAAATTGACAAGGAGCATGGCACAGTGACGATCCATCTGTATAAAAACAGTCTGGAAAAAGGTTTGAGCTAACCACGTTACTCCTATGTACGTTCAATAAGTTTGAAATGTACACACATAGCCTTCCTTTGGGCCTACCACTAGATGATTGAATGGCAGGGGTAGGATATGTCTTAAACCCATTTATATGCGTACTTTCTATCACCCAAGTCTCTTGGAGACATAAAACATCAAAATTATTAATAAAAGACAACCAGGGTCAAACCCTGGACACCAATACCTACCATGGTTTGTTCCTTCACAACTGGTCCTCGTAGGTCAATCCTACTATAATCTCCCCAAGTGACATAGGAAAAGGGAGTTTACTAATTTCAGATCTGTTCGTTTGCCCTCCAGGACGACTCAGCCTTTACTTTGCAGAATGCTTTAAGAGCCTCGCTTAAAACTTTAAAATGCCTCAGAAGAGGTGCATCCGGGGTGGCTAAGTAATCAGTGTGGCACTCTATTCATCTTGTTCAATCCTGACGCCCCTCCTCAACGCCCCTCCACCCCCCAACATAACCTGCACAGGAGCTTCCAAAACCACTTGTGTGCAGGATAAACAAGCAGCAGCTAGGTTGCTTAACCCCACGAAGATGCCCCAGGGTGAAATTATACATTCCCAAACCCAGCAGCCACCTATTAATTCTGTAGCAGATAGACATCTGTAGCAGATAAACATTCAAACTTTGGTAGATAAGGCAGCCTGGAGCAGGGGCTTCTGATCAGGAAGAATGGTAAATCCCACCGGTAAAACCTGAAATTATAGCCCAGTAACCAGAGAATGCTTCTCTTTCAGCTATAGAACACGTTCCCAGGCCCTTTTGAAGATGGCGAAGCAAAAGCAATAAAGGCTTTCCTGGTTGTCAATGGTGTGGGATAATGTAGCCCCAAGTAATAGCTAGTCAAGCGTAGCTAGACTAGTATTCCTTTTCAAATCAAAACACCCTAGAGCAGGCGCTTTGGCAAGCTCACTTATCCTGGTAAACGCCTCTGCTATCAGTTTAACGGTTATTAGGTGAAGAATTTTGTCAAACCCCCTACAAACTTGAATAGTATTTGGCAAGTCCAATAAAATACCTCAATACAACCTTCTACAAAGAAGCAGCTTTCTTCAGTGTACCAAATCTCTTTTTGGGGTCACTCCATCTTTAAACAATATAAGCCCCAGATAGGAAAGGGGTGCACTCCAATTTGACAGTTCTACGTTCTCATAACGAGTCAAGCATTCGCCAATCTATGTAAAACAGTTCAATTGTTAGGTTCGCTACCACCATGTCCATATATAATCACCTCACCATGAAAGCAGGCTACTACTCCAGTGCCTTTCAGAATGTTGAATAGCTGAAAAATTGCAGCTGCAGAATGGTCAAAAGGCATGCAAGAGAATCTTAATGCAGCAAAAGGAGTAAAGGATGTAAGGGGTTTAGAGTCAGAAAGAAAGTCGATGTATTGTTAAGCAGCATACAAAGTCAATGATGCTGAAACAGTCTCCTCCAAAAAACTGAAGATCGCTTCAATATTAGGGAGCAATCCCCACAAATGGCAGAATTCAGGTCCCATAGGTCAATACAAATGAAAACCACTACCCTATCACACGCAGTGATTAAGGTAACTAAAGCTTATAAAAATATTGTACACTATTAGATATCTGCAGTTTTGAGGAAAACGTGCGTTTAGAAACCGCTGTAGAACCTTTATAAGATCAATTTCCTTTAAAAATAGTAAAGTGCTGTTTAAAGTAAGACTTCTTTGAATGTAAATATTCAAGTTCAAGAAAAGCAAACGAAAAGGGGTTAAATCAACTCCACTGTGCAGGACAGGAAAACTCTGAAGAGTTCACATGACACAAGTGCAGTACTCCACAGGACTAAACATCTTTGTTTTACACAACTGAAGATAAATGCAGCAGATGGCAGTGGTCTAAGTTAAGGAAAAACTGTGGCATAAGCATTTGTATGTTCACACAAATGTGCTTAGGACTCCAGGCCCTAAAAGTTCAGTCCTGCTATACCGCCAAGCCATAGGCTGCTTCCTGAGTACCCTGTGGGGAGGTTTAGTTCCATCTGTGCAAAGAGCCTGGCCTTTCTGAAGGGAGTATGCATCTTCAGACAGGTGAGATGACGAGGAAGGGCGTTGGAGCCTCGCTGCCGTGACTGAGTAAGCTTTGCCTCCCCACATTTCCCAAACACTGGGGGCTACAATCCAATTATGGTTTGAGGAGCGAAAATCTATTGTTGGAATGTTCCCTTTAAACATGGTTTTTAATTCCATCAGAGGACTACAGGTCTTTATGAACGATACAAAGTGTCTTAAACATAATGCACTTTTTCACCTGCAGATAGTGGAGTTCTCGAAATCCTTTCGAAACTGACATTTAAGGATATCCAGGGTGAGTCTTGCCACAGCATACTGCACTATTTGCAGCTTTGAGTCATCTTGTTGGTCTCAAGGTATTGTGCCTTTGAGGTTCTTTAATTTCGACTCCATTTTACATTCGCCACCATTTTGTGTTGCCTTTACACAGGCTGCTCGATTCACGAAGTGTCTCTGCCCCTTGGACTGAAATGTGTCAAAAAACCCCTCTGTCCTTGTTTTGAAACCAATCTCAGACACCAGCCGACCTAACTAATCCTTGTCTGGACTACCTAGTCCCTGTATCAACTATCTGTTAGCCTTTAGTATTCTTCTCTTGCCGTATCTTATCTTTTGGCCTTCGCTATTCTCTCCCTGTGATTCCCATTTCACAACCTTTCTTTTGAAGCATACAGACATGTCCTGCCATTGCAACACTGAACTATGGGTACCAGTATTGATTAACTCTGGTGGGCTGGATGACAACATGTAAGCAGGGAGCATTCTGGTTGCACAACACCTTGTTTTCAAACTCTTCTGATTGGCTAAAGCTTTGTGCATTGGTTGTATGTTTGTAAAGATGTATTTTGGCTATAAAAGCTTGCGAGTCACAAAGTAAAGTGGCAGTCTCCCGAGAACCTACTTGATGTACTTCTTGGACAACTGTGCTTAGCTGCAGCTAATAAAACTTGGTTCTCTACGCCAACAGAGTATTCCGTGTCTCTGTGCAACAAGGCAGGTGAACTCGAAGATTTCAGGCATACCCTGCGCCGCCAGGCCCAAAGGCCCGGTTCTTCAAATGGCAGCCCAGCGTGGGGGAGCTTCAGAGGTAGCGGTTGAGCCCAAGGATCGTGAGGAGCCCCGCAGGAAAATTCCAGAGGTAGCGCCCCACACCAGCGACCCTTGTATGTCAAAAAGTGGACCGATGGTCTTTTGAAGTATGGCTTCTCCTTTCCAACGGCTGCTGGTGACTGCTGCCCTGACTGCCGTCCTGCCATAGTCCCTTTTAATGATGACTGGTATTGCAAGACGTTAGACGGACCTCTGTTGGCATAAGACATTTTGTTAAGTATTTGTGGGTAGCGCCCACTTCTTTGTTTTTGGGTTCTTTGATTCAATTATTGCAATAATCGAAGCCAAGAGGTGAGTACGTTTGTGATGTTTTATTTGATTAGCCCCTTGTTTGTACATGAGCCAGTGAAATAGCGATGCCTGGTTTCAGTAAGTTTAGGAAATTGTGTTTTGGTTGCGATAGGGACTCCCGACTGGAGGACCCTTATCCAGTTCCTCCGGTTGGAACTCCTACTTATGAGCTCTATTCTAAACATGGTGTGGGCCCCATCACCTTTAATGAAGTGTAGGTCCGCTATACAAAGAAAGATGGTGTTTTGCAGTGGCCACATAATGGTAGTTTTGAGCCTGACATTTTAGATAATTTAGAAGCCACTTTGTTTAAAAGAAAAGACCGGCCGGCTACATTTGGCTTTCTTGCGCCAAAGGCGAAAAGAGTCAAACAGAAAGAAATTAATCCAGCAAAAAGAGAGGAAAGAAAGAGGCATGACTGTTATACAGGCTGCCCAGCAGTTTAAAGATGATGAAATAGACTGCTGTTGAGGTCTCAGATAGGCAACATCTCATGGCAATCGATAAATGTTACCCGGTGCTGCCAACTTCTCCCCCAAATACTGATGCTGATCTTGAGAAGGATCCTTTAATGTCCCACTTGTTAAGATCGCCCCAGCCCTATGTACAAGGTGCTAATGCATCCCCGCTTTTGTTACCCATCCAGCAACCTGTTATTCTCCCACCAGCTCCAGCACCTCCACCACAGCCCTTTGTGGCACTACCACTACCGTCATTTCCTTTGCCTCCAGCTCCTTTGCCTCCGACTTCTTTGCCTCAACCTCCTTTGCCCTCGACCTCCGTTCTACCCGTTGCCCCTTCTCCTGCTCCGTCTCATACGTTATCCCCTGTCCTTCTGTCAATTTCCCCCCTCGGTTCGTAAACGGATGGTTGATACAGTTTCTGGCCTTTTTATCTCCTTTCTTTGGGTCAGTAAGCATGACTCCTGTTCTTCCCCGCAGGCAGACCCATAGTTTACTCCCAGGTTCCCAAGAACGACATGCGCTAGATCTCCTTGCCTGCAAGTGGATTATGAATGGTCCAGAGTATACTGTACGAGATAGATACTTTTGAGCAGTGCGATGCTCCTATACAAAGATTCGTTTTTGATGCCATGTGTGGCATTATAGGTCAGGAATGGGAGGCCATAGGATTGGGGTTGGCTCCCCAGGGTTTACTGGATGTTCGGGCTGACTTTGATAAAGGAATTGTGGGTGCTCAGGTTGAGGATGCTATACAGACACTTGTCACCTTCAGATCAATTTTCTTTTCTCGGTTTTTGTCTGAACCCGATCCTTCTGTTAGGCACAAACTGAAGCACTAGCCTATGCGAGCGGTTCCCCCTGTGTGGAGAGCAGTTGGAGCCCAGGATGGTAATCAGCCTATACCAACTCACTTCCAACGTATATGGGTACATGTACCTTGGAAGAGATCGGAGGTCCTGGCCCTTAAACAGTCCTTACCTGACCACTATAAAAACCCTGCTGGTTACTACAAAGAATTCAGACTGCTGATGCTTGCATTATGAATTTGGCTGACAGATATGTTGATGGGAAATGTCCCACAACCATTGTGGGCTAGGATTCGGAAAGAACCACACCAATGAATTAGGTGGTGTTTGGGATGCTATAGTTGCTGCTGATAGACTCCAAGTGGGTGGTGCTAAACCTGATTTAATTGCAGAACTTCCTGGTAGGATAATCACCTTAATGAAAACTATGATGCCCGCTCTGCGAGTTAATTGGGATAAGTTAGCTGCCTGTAAGCAAAAGGGTGAGAGTGTCTCAGACTTCTTTACTCGTTTTGAAGAAACGTTCCTTGATCACAGTGGTCACGATATGCGCACAGACGGGTGGGGACAGCTATTGTTCGGAGATAAATTTGTATTTAATTTGCTTCCAGAACTCTAATAAATTAAAAGATTCTAAAAGTTCATGGACAGTTTAGTCTTCTGCCCAGATATTGGCTACTGCTCAGTATTATGAAAATAGGGATAAGGAGGAGAAGGATAAACTTGATAAAAAGACCAAAGAATTAATGACGAAAGTTCTTTAGCAACAGGCTTATCCCCCCTCGCCCTGCTCAGCATCAGTTTCAGCTGACTCCCCAATTTCAGAAGTGGTTTCAGAAACCTGCGCCCTTTGTTCCACGGCCTCCACTGGGTCCTAACCATTGTGCCTATTGCAAGGAAGGTCACTTCAAGAATAATTGCCCGGTTTTATTGCAGCGTGCTGGTGGTACGCCTGGGCCGCGAGGCAGAGGTGGCTTCCAGTCAACACCTAGGAGGAGGGGGCAAAGTACAATAGGAGGAGGGGGCGAGGTACAATAGGAGGAGGGGGCGAAGTACAATAGGAGGAGGGGGCGAAGTACAATAGGAGGAGGGGGCGAAGTACAATAGGAGGAGGGGGCGAAGTACAATGTCCAGGGATCAACGTTGCTGTCCGCCTCAAAATTCCATAAATATAATAATGGGCAGACTGAGTATTTGGCTGATAAAAATTAATGACGATTATTATATGGAGGATGAGAATCAGGATTTTAATTCTAGCTAGGACAGCCGTAGACAAAGTGAAGGAGTCATATCAGTTCCAGTGGACCAAAATGGGCCTTATGTTGATGTCGTTGCACTTGGTGTGTCAGAGCCATTGCTCTTGGATTCAGGTGCAACAAAGCCTTCTATCATCCACTCTAAACTCCCTGGGGCACCTTTGTCTGGCTTAAAAAATGTTTCTGTATGATTTTCTGGCGCCCCAGTTCGTAACCCAGTTTGTCCTTTGCCCATCTCCATTGATCCTTATGACTTGGAGGCTCCACTTATTTGAACTGGTTGTGGTGAAAATTTGTTGGGTTTGGATTTGTTGAAATGACTGTATGCACCACTGCATTGTTCTCTTTCTGGTGTACACCTTACTTTAGGTGTAAGTTTGATTTCCCCAACATATTTGTCTAGAGACCAACTACCTTCTGAATTACATTCCCTGCCTGCTACTCTTTGGGCTACAGGTCCCACTGATGTTCGTCTCTTGCAGATTCCACCCTAGGTTGTCACCCTCAAGTCCAAGGTTAGGTTACCTCGCATTCCTCAGTACAAAATTTCAAGTGATGTGAGAGCGCTGATGGCTATCATTTATGATTTGGTTGAGAAAGGTGTGGTTAAAAAGACGAGGAAATGTGTGAAATAGTCCTGTTCTGCCTGTCCTTAACGTACTGACTCTTCCCAGCCACCTGTTTATCGTTTTGTGATCGATCTCCGGGAGGTCAACAAGATTGTTGTACCCCAGTTTCCTGTCATCCCAGATATCACTGCTTTATGGACAATGATACCTGCTTTGGCTGCCTGGTTTTCGGTCAGTTACCTTAAGAATGCTTTCTTTAGCATTCCCATTGCTGAGGAAAGTGGGGATACTTTTGGCTTCTCTTTAGAAGGCCGAAGTTATCGGTTCAAGCGTGCACCTCAAGGCTATTGTGAAAGTCCCTCCATTTATAGTCAGGCTTTGAAAACTCAGCTTGATGCTTTCACTTTCCCTCCAGGTGCCACCCTTATTCAGTACGTGGATGATCTGTTGGTTGCTGTGGATTCTGAAGAGGTGTGTAAACAAGTTACTGTTGCATCACTTGTCTGACCATCATAAGGTTTCGCCCTCTAAATTACAATAGTCACCAAGAGGTTACCTACTTCGGTAATCTCTTGTCAAAGGAGGGACAGAGATTGACCCCAGAAAGAATCCAGGCAATTGCACAAATGTCTGTACCATGCACACACAGAGGTGCGTGCCTTTTTGGGCATTACCTCTTACTGTAGACCATGGATTCCAAATTTCTTTGTTAGCGAAACCTTTGTTAGCACTTACCCTTAAAGATACACCCCACCCTCTCCCTTGGACAGAGTAACGCCAGAAAAGTTTTACTGATTTGCGTACTTCCTTGTGTTCTGCTCCTGTGTTGGGTACTCTGGATTACAGCAAACCTTTCACACTTTGTGCACGAGAGAGAAGGTTGCGCGTTGTCAGTTGACAACAATTTGGTGACTAGCAACACCCGTGTGCTTTTTCGGCTACGTTAGACCCTGTAGCTAAAGCATTACCTAGTGGCCTGAAAGCTACAGCAGCAGCAGTTTTTATATTCACCAATCTGCTGGATTGGTGCTAGACAATACGCTTATTGTCATGGTGCCACATGCAGTGGATACTCTTTTAAACAGGACAAAAACTCAGCACCTTACGAGCACCCGCTTATCTGGGTATGAGCTGACTCTTGGCTAGTCACGTGCACATCAAACGATGTACTACCTTAAATCCAGCTACATTGTTACCGATCCTAGTAGAGAAAGACATTAAAGAGCAACATGATTGTTTTCTCGGTACAGAGGAGACAAAAAGGTAAGATGGATTTGAAAGATACGCCGCTCCTGGACCCAGATGGGATCCTATGGGTGGATGGTTCTTGATTTAAGCTCCCCAATGGTGAAACGACTGCAGCCTATGCTGTTACCACTTTGCATAAAGTTGTGGAGACAGCACGCATTAGGCAGAATTCAGCCCAAGCAGCTGAATTGATAGCTCTGACTAGAGCTTGCGTATTGGCTAAAGGAAAATGAGTGAATGTGTTCACCGATAGCCAGTATGCATTTGGGGTGCCCCATAGTTTTGGCCGCCTCTGGAGGGAAAGCGGATTCTTTACCTCCTACAGTACTAAAATACAGCATGGTCAGTTAGTGAATGACCTTCTAGAATCACTTGCTTTGTCCACTCAGATAGCAATTGTAAAGTGTAGTGCGCATAAGAGGATCACTGATGACGTGGGTGAAGGAAATGCTTTTGCAGATCAGATAGCTTAAGAGACAGCGAAAGATATGACAAGTCATATGTATGTTGCTGGAACTCCTAGATGGGTCAGTCAAGGAGGAATGTGTGAGGACACAATAGAAAGTGTGGAAATTATTCAGGAAGAGGCTACAGAGAAAGAATTGAGTAAGTGGAGAGATGATACGGGAATGTTGGATGAGACAGGATGTTGGATAGAATTGTTGGAACACCAACGTTGGCTGTTACCAGACACCTATGTACTTCCAGTAGTAACTATGGCACATGGTCCAGCCCACATCAGTGCGAAAGGAATATGCAAGCTTTTGGCTCCAGTATGGCAGAATGCAGGGATTCCTAAATGTGCAGACAATCTTGTTAAATATGGTTTGTTTGATGCACAACCCAGGAAGAGGGACACCAACCCCAGCAGGTTATTTTGCTCCCCCAACGTATCCTTTTGAGGTGTTGCAAATAGACTACATTCACATGGAGATGCAATAACTTGAAGGATGTCCTCGCGGTGGTGTGTGCCTTTTCTAGATGGATAGAGGCCTACCCCCTAAAGGATAATACTACCTTGTCCACAGCCAAGGTCATTCTGAAAGTCTACTTCCCAGAGGTTTGGTTTACCTCGAATTGTCTGGAGTGACAATGGAAGTGAATTCGTGGGTAAAATCATGCAGAAAGTATGAGCAGGTCTTGGTATTAAGCAGAAATTCCATGCGGCAAACCACCCTCAGTAAGAGGGTTTGGTAGAGTGCTATAATGGCACTCGAGCTTAAACTTGCGAAAATACAGGCCAGCACGGGTCTTGCCTGGCCCGATGCTTTACCTTTAACCCTCCGGTCAACACAAACTGTTCATTCTCATGTGTGACTTAGCCCATATGAAATTGTGTTTGGACCCAGCTAATGTCTGGGGTGTCCCTAGACTTAAGTACTCTGACAGAATACCCGATGTTAATTGACTATTTACATGACCTCACCACTAAATTGTGTGTTCTCCATCAGCAGGTACAAGACGCTTTGCCGCAGGCTTCCTTGGATACTGGGCACACCCTTTAACCTGGCGACTGGGTGTTTTTGGAAAACTTTCAAAGGAAGAGGAACTTGGAGCCTCGCTGGCGGGAGCAGAGACAACACATACAGCTGTGAAAGTTGTGGGGAAAAGAATTGGGTGCATGGTGTGCATTGCAAAAAGGTGCCCTTGCCTTTCGATCAGTGGGTCCGCGAAGGTATAGGTGATTGTGAAGGAGAGGGTCCCCCGGTTTGTACCTTTTAGCGATGCACACCTAGAATTGACTCAATCTGAGAAAGATGACGTTTTGCAAGAAGCTATCCCACCACATCAGAGATTGAATAAAACTAATCCAGAGACACTTTTTCAGAAGACTGTACCGAACAAAACTAGATACAATTCGAGATCTAGAGTAACTAAGGACAATTAGGGAATTTTTCTTTCAGGTGTTTTTTGTGTGATGTTGTCCATCTAATTTGGTTGCATGGTCGTGGTAAGAGTTTTAGTTAGTGACCCGAGTTGTGACAATAGGTCTGCGGGACTTGCAGGGTCATAGGACGGCTAAGTGAAGAAGGAAGACTGCCATGAGAAACACCTAGAAGATGGATTCTGTTAAGTAAAATATGAGAATATAATGAAAAATCATTGTAAATTATTTATCCCTTTCGATTCTTATGACAAGCTCAGCTCGTCATGAGGTACGGTTGAGCTGTGCTTATGACAAGCGGAGCTCGTCATGAAACTATAGTATTCAAGCAAGTTCAGCACAGGAAGGGGAAAGTCACAGCAGCCAAGGTGTTAATAGATGTGGCATAGTACTATGTGTTTAAATTTTGTTGTGTTTTATTAGCTTGTGTGGGTTATTCACACTTTGCAGCCAACATCTGTACCTATATCTACCTCCCAGCCCATACCTTTTCGCACTACTGTTTCTCCACACCAATTTCATGTGCTACCAGAGCATGAGCAATTTAGGAGAATGGAGTATTTTAACAATTCCTTCATTCAATTGTTGCATCAACTGGTGATCAATACCACCAATTGTGGAGTATGTGGACTTTAACCCCATAATACAGATAGAGGAATGACATATTTAGTTCTACCCTTCTCCCTAAAAGGATCTGCTTGGGCTTACACCTCTATGTTTCTATGTTTGCCAATGCCTATGAGAACCAACATCGACATCCTGTTGGTCCATATAGGGATGGAATTGACATTAGTCATGATGCACTAATAAAAGGAATAGTGGCTGTCAAAACATTATAAGAAATTTAATGAATTCCCCACTGACGAACGACAAGCATACATTGACTGGAATGTGACATTAAGTCACTAGTCTTACAGACAGAGCCAATAGGAAAAGATCCCCCACGTATACATACTGCACCCCACCAAGGTCACCTATGTCTCCAAGGAAATGGTCAAAGTCCTAAGGCTCAGTTGGGAAAGCACTTGTAACATTACATATACCTATACATCCCGAACGTCTCCACCACTGGTAGTGTCTCAAGGGACATATTTTGTTTGCCATGAGAGCCTATACATGGCTACCAGCAGATCTCAGGAACTGGTTATATGGCTTTTCTCCTCCCTCCAACATATACAGCTCCTTCATGACATCACAAGACAAGGTATGGTGGAGGGGTTATTGCTTTGGAAGACACAGCAGAACAAAGACTTCCTTAAAGGATTCCTCCCATTTTGGGGCCTATGGCCAATAGTAGAAATATCAGGCATCTCATTCGTGTTGAAGCAACAAATAAATGAAACCGGAGCATTGGGTAATATCACTGCTGAGCTTCAGGCGGACCGCCTTATGACATTGCAAAACAGAATGGTGTTAGACATCATTCTTGCAGATCGTGGTGGAGTCTGTAAATTGATCAGATCCAGTTGTTGCATTTACATACCTGAACGCCCCTACAGTATACCAGGCCATCTCTAAATTAGTCCTGGTGGATGGATTCAGCATTATGGTGTACTGTCCACATGGGGATGGAAGGTCTTGATCGTTGGGAGTAGTTTTGGCCATTATCTTGTCGTGTTGCCTTTGTTAGCACTGAGGTCCCACAATCTGTGGTCTTTGTGCCACTATGTGTTCCAAGACCCATGTCACAGAAAACAGAATATGAAGACTATGTTGCAGCAACAGCTGGACGACCTCATGACCATCGACAGATTCCGATTAGCGTGAGTGTATTGCCTGCGTAATGGCAAAAGGAGGGTCTGAGGTTCTTTAATTTAGACTCCATTTTATATTCACCGCCATTTTGTGTTGCCTTTACACAGGCTGCTCAATTCACGAAGTGTCTCTGCCCCTTGGACTGCACAGTGTCAAAAAACCCTCAGTCCTTGTTTTGAAACCAATCTCAGACACGAGCTGGCCTAACTAATCCTTGTCTGAACTACCTAGTCCCTGTATCAACTATCTGTTAGCCTTTAGTATTCTTCTCTTGCCGTATCTTATCTTTTGGCCTTCGCTATTCTCCCCCTGTGTTTTCCCATTTCACAACCTTTCTTTTGAAGCATAGAGACATGCCCTGCCATTGCAACACTGAACTATGGGTACCAGTATTGATTAACTCTGAAGGGCTGGATAACATGTAAACAGAGCAGCATTCTGGTGGCACAACACCTTGTTTTCAAACTCTTCTGATTGGCTAAAGCTTTGTGCATTGGGTGTATGTTTGTACAGCTGTATTTTGGCTATAAAAGCTTGTGAGCCACGAAGTAAAGTGGCAGTCTCCTAAGAACCTACTTGATGTACTTCTTGGACAACTGTGCTTAGCTGCAGCTACTCTACGCCAGAGTACTCCGTGTCTCTGTGCAACAAGGCAGGTGAACTTGAAGATTTCAGGCGTGCCCTGCGCCGCCAGGCCCAAAGGCCTGGTTCTTCACCTTGCACTAATCAATCATAGAGGAAACGAACACTAAGGCTACTTGTTTGCGTGTGGGGAGGGAAATGGATTGTGCGTCAATCAGCTCGAGACTACGGTGCATATCATTAGTTAGTCAGAGAGATGACAAGCTGGCACAGCAGTTCTTAAGCGGCATATTTGATATGGCCTAACAACTGCTTAAGAAATGTTGAGGCACACAAGGTTTTTTCCGAAGGAGAAACACACCACTACTTGTGCGCGTTTCCAGGAATTGGTTCTCCGAAGCCATGAAGAGAACAGTATAGCCTGGGCCTCAAGGTGTAAAGGTGCTCCATCTGCCCCTCCAGCTTTGAGTACTAGTCACTCATGTGGAGTATTACACTGCATTCCAAGTGAAGGTGCCAAGTCTGTCGAGAAAACAAGCACCATCAACATCACATTTTCAACTGACAGCAATCAAAGCAACCAATATTCTTAAGTGGGCGATTCCACTGCAAGAAAATAAGGGGTGAAGAACGATGCAACATGCCAGAACTGTTACATGGGGTAGGGATGGACGACTACAGCAGTACTGCACAACAGATGGTTTGTGCAGTGATCTGCAATCACTAACCACAAACTCATCAAGACAACTTTAATGAAAAGAGATATTTGAAAGGTTTTATTTTCTCATTTACTAACAAACAGGAAAGTCAATTAAGGAACATATGGAACGTGTGAACCTTCGCAGGATAAGTGGCACTTCACAGTTTCTGTTTTGCAAACAGCTCCTTGAGTTGGTCCTCTGTGGTGGCCTCCTTCTGCTGCATTAGCTCAGCTGCTCCTTTGGTCACTCCCCAGGCATCAGGCATGGACATTGAAGGACAATATGGTCTGCCAGATGCAGGGGCTATTTTCTCCCAGTAATCTCTTCGTGCTCTGTGGGGAGAAAGAGCGCAAGAGATAATGCCACGCCAAAACAAACTTCCAAGGAAAGACTATTCAATTATATGCATAGCTCCATACCAGAGACCCCTATGCCATCAATGCTAAGAAAGGGGAAGCATGAGTTGTGCCTACAAGACACTTCGGCTAACCTACTGGAGGCATAGTAAGGGTGAAAAAAAGAATCGTACTGTACCTTGCTCTAACCCAGGGTTTCGTGTGCATGTCCAGACCACTGCCCCAGCTGCCATGTTTCTCAGATCCTATTGGCAAAAATCCTCTTTCTGGAGCAAGCTCCTCCGCTATTGCTCGGATGTGGTAAGGTTCAAATCCGCAGCAACCGCCGATGTACCGGATACCAAGATTGTAGGCATCCCTTGCATATTTCTGAATATCCCACCTGGTGACTATCCTGGGCTCCAAAGCTGTAAGAAAATGATTCCAGAAGTGTCATGTTAAGCTACTGAATTGTAATCACATTTTGTTTTTAAATCAGGTATATCAACTATGTACTGCTTAATCAGATGGTACCTATGCCGGGTTCACTAAGCAGTATCCAGCTTTGTAGTATGCTTAATATATAAAAACACTAAACAATCTCCCATGCATTTTAGGTCTGGGCCTGACAGCAGAAGTGTCAGACTGAATACTTAATGTACAGTGCACCCATTGGGTTCACCCCTTCCAACCACTGGCTTACTTTGGCCAGCCTTTGGTTTGACACGGTCACTCATTGGCTCAGCAAAGTGTTCATCTTATTCTACTGGCTGTTTGACTGTATCCTTCCACCTTCACTCTAATGCTTGCAGTGAACTGTACAAGGGACTACTTTACAATTGTAGCCCCGTCCGGATTGATTTGTTGTGTTTAAATATCATGGTTCGCACTTAAAACCTACATTTTCCTTCCATCAGTTGGGAGCGGAGTTTGGACTTCGATGCTCAGCGAGGAGAATTGTGCGCAGACCCAAGTCAGCTCTCAATTGACTTGCTTTCACAGTCAAATTTCATGCAATTAATCCGCTGCAGTGTTTATGCACCAGTCATACAACATCTAAAACGAATAATTTGATGTGGCTCAACTTATTGCAAGCTCTGGCAATGTGTTTACCTGCATCTTAACACAAAGTGTAACACATTGAGGCGGAATAGCTCCTTCCTCTACAGTCGGTTAAGATTCGAATCTGTCAATCCTAGCCGCGTGCACTCAGTCTTGCAGTTTAACTCATGATCCAGCAGACCCCCAGTCAGATTTTCCTAGGTATTCGTCCCACCAATCCTGGTCATACTGGCAACCTATACCATTTAGCAAGCATATCCTCAGATCATAAAGTGTATACTGTAGCCTTTATGGCAACCTAGTACCTATAAATCACAACCTACTCATGCTAGCATTGCCAACTTTGCAGCCTGGGGTCCAGCAAAAGTCTGGAGACAAATGTGAAGCAAAATATTCATCCATATCATAGCTACAAAGCAATGCGATTTGCTGCCTACAGTTCCACTTTATTTTAGCATAACACCCGCTAGTGCAATAGCTGTAATAATTAGGAAACGCTCAGCAACATATTCAGGTAAACAATTTGGCATGCAAGAAAACCATTTACTTTTTCCAATAGATGGAAGTGTTCCGCCTGGCATTTGATCACAACTTACCAAAAGGAAACTCTGGAAGATCAATGAATCCCTGTTTTCCACAGTCGGGGGTGTGGTAAGCGAGTGGTTGGACCATCAGATGTGCTTTGACGTTTGCTGCTTCCAGGCCCTCTTTCATGAGTTTCATGGTTTTCAGTGAAAACGTTGGGTCAAAATGGCAGTTCACGCCGACAATTGCTGCACCTAAAACCACAAATCCAGACAATATGTGGAAATCTGAAACCAATGTAACTGGACTGCTTCAAATAGAAAGGTGTTGTGCCAGATTAAGGGGATACACGGAAGTGTAATCCACACCTGTTCTTCCAAAACCAACATACAAAAACTTCACTGGGCAAGAGCTAGGTGCAAAATAATGAAATAAAAAACACACCAGTCACCTCCTCATTTTACCACATTAATTCAAGCACTTTGCTAGAGTGAGAAACACAGCCGAAATACCAAATCCAGATTTTTTTTTTTTAACCAGGGCATTTGACAAGAGCTGCCTTGCTCCCATGATGTATGGATTATTAGCACACCAAATACCAATATACAAAGCGCTCATTAAGAAAAAAAAAAAAAAACCTAAAGACATCTTCACTTCAAGGGAGAACGCTCAGAGCCAGGGCTGGCATGACTGCATAAAGGTAATGGAAGGGCTCAGGTGTGGCACTCCATGTAGAAGCAGATCAAACTCACCAGCCTTGACCAGCCTTACTGCACATTCTCCAGGCGACACCCCATTCATGTCCCCCTCCGGGCCGATGCACATGGTAGCAGCTACTGGCAGCCCCGACTCCTTCAGGACCTCGACAGCCCAGGCGGCTTCTTCCACGTGTTCAAAGTACTGAGGTAAGCAGAACCGCAGGTTAAGCGAACTCAACTTTTACAGACATGGTCTTACTAGTTTGAGAACATTTAACATGTTATACCTCTGCAATTAAGAAATCCACTTTTTTACAAGTGAAGACTCCCAGCTGCTGTCGGAAGATGTCCTTCACCTCCGTCTCGCTCTTGTTGCTGAGGTAAGAGGGGGTCTGGCTGACCCCACCGGCCACTAGAGCATCGCCCTCCGAGGCCACCTCTCTCGCAATGTTACAGGCCGCTTCGTTCACCTTCTGCCCCTGCAGACAAAAACCAAGGTGATCTGGTTACACTTCTATTCCCCCCATTGTCATCAATTCAGTTTATGCAGTGCTGCTTCTAACTTTATAACGTCAGACCATGAAACTATTTTTTCATACCAATGAGTACTCCCTTCTTTACAAGAGATGCTGTATGCATGCTTAATTGTCTACATATCCTAACCTCTCAGGACATTGTTTTTGTTGCACCTTACTCACCCAGTCCTGAATTGGTATACGGGTTACACTCCTGTAAATTTTACAAGATTATGTAGGTGCGAGGCAGAGTCCTCAAGGAAGGATTCAACTCCCTCTGTATGCAAAGGAAAATAAGATCATGCAGCATTCTGCAACACATGCTTTTTTTCAAGGGGGGCGGTCAGGCAGTATTACTACACTGGGTAGATGCAGGACCACCCTTTACTCTCCACTTGAACTGGAAGATCTGAGTATTGTTAGTAGTTTCCCCATGAAATGGGTGGAGACTTCTTACGGCGAGTTACATTAAACTGGACCATAGCATGGAGTAAAATGTCTATGTAATGGATGCCTACAAAGTAGCAAGCAGTGCACAGCTTCCATCCCAGGCTGAAGTCTGCAACATTGGTGATACGTACATGGAGGTGGGCAACGGTCAAATACTTTGGAAATCTGTTTTGTCATCTGTGCTGCCAATTTTACTTTCCCAAATGGTAAAGGACTGGACCAAAAACATGGAAACCATCCAGCTTCAGAGGAAGGAAAGGAACGTCCCATGTCATCACTCACTTGTCGGACAAGTACAAAAGGCCAATCAAACTAGAGAACCATATTCCTTTAAACTTGCATACCCCCAGCCGACACTCGACATCCCAGGCAACTGCTCACTGAAATTTTAACACATCAAGGAGTGGCACAGGGACTTGGTTACACTGCTCCAACCACAGACCAACCCTCAACCGTGTCCAAGTCCTGCTCTATGAACGGCAAACAGTGGGCAGGCAAAATTGTTGAAGGAGCTGTTAGTCAGTCGCAGTCACCAAACAGTGTTTGCACCGAGGGGGGTGCATAAACACAACATGCAATCTTAGGCCAAGTATTCTGCATCTTGGAAAACTAGGCAAGAAACTACAGATAGAACTTTGCCAGTGGTGGGCCAGCCAATGCTGCATTGTTGCAACAAAATGAAGCAAGGAATGCTGAACATTGATAAACATTCACCCCATGGCACATATCTGGGTTGAAACCCTAGTTGCACTCTCCATGCCACCCCAGTTTATACCCAGACATATGCAAATCAGTTTTGCCCTTGATCCCCATGGGAACAGCCTAAACTGCCAGGCCTTCCCAGGACTGGAAACAAGCATCTTGGGACCAGTTTCAGGTTATCCCATCAGTCAGGCTAGCTTGAGTCCAGAGGCATAGTGAGTACAGGACCCACCTGCTGCACTGTAGCCTGGAAGCAGATGTAGCCAGACATTAACACAGTTGTGGCATGTCAAACTAAGTGGAAGCAAAGCTGCAGCAGACATGCAAATTATCCAGCTGTCTGCATGTAGGATCATGACTATTCCGAAAAAAAAAAGCAGATGTTAGTGTTCTGGGAGGCAAAACATGGAGGCACACCTACTAAAGGCAGCACTGGAAACGCCGCTGATCGTGCACAGAAGGGCTATTCTGTGATTTGCACACGAAGGGCACAGAGCAGCTACCCAGAGCCCTGACCTAAAGAAAGCAATAGAGCAGCAAGCGCTCGAAATGGATATAGAAAGTGCAGGTACTATACCCAGAGTACCTGGGTGTTGCTGGGATGAGTCAGTACTTGCCCATTAAAAGCTTTGGGGCACTGCTGAGACATGCAGGTACTGAGAAGCTGAAAGTACCTGCTCATTGAAAGCAGAGCGCTGCGCACTGCTACACCTGAATTACAATTTAGAAGCAAACTTGATCAACTGATGAAAAGGCAAGATTTCAGGGAGGCAGCCTCCACTGAACTTGCAATACAAGTACACCCCACACTGTCACGAGAGGGGTCGTAGCAAATTCAGGAACACACTACTCACTTGTTCCATTAATTTGGAACACAGTTCCCCCCTTCTTACAACATTTCAGTGCCATGATGCCCGAATTTTAGCATTTGGGCCCTTCTGCGTCATACAATTTCCTAGGTCTATTTTCTCATTGGGAAGACTTCAGCATCCAGATCGCTCCTTCACCTTCCTAGTCCTGATAAAGACCTGTGTTTGAGGTATTCAGTGGCCCCCCCTTCCAGGTGTCTGGCCGACACTTCATCAAGTCTGGATCATTTGGATATCTGCAGAGTGGCAATGGTAACTTCACTGGACCACTTCTAGATGCGACATGGTGTATAGAAATTGTATACTGACAATAAGATTTGTGAAAGGTCTAAAGGAACCTCCCCCACCCCCTTTTTAATCATGATCCACACAAGCACATTCTGAGCAATCACCCTTCTCGCTTTATGTATTTGAGGAGCTAAGAGTTTGATACAATGTATGAATAAGAATGTTTGACTTCCGACTTAAGAGATTTAACTAAACTTTAAGAAATGCAATAGTGTACATCTTAATCTTCCGTTTTAGAAAGCTTGTCTGCTGCCCTAACCTTGTAACTGGCTCGAATCGACAAGATTGTGCTTTTCAAAATAGAGGCAGGAGATCTTTTGATATATTTAGTTCTCCTTTGACTTGTTTTTCCGATCGGGCCATTGTGATCACAAAGCTTGCTGCGGTGCGCACTCTTCAGAAAAGTACAGGGTTTTGTGGAGTTACTGGGCTTGGGGGCACGGACATAACTAGTCCCCCACGGCTTTATTTTGATAAGTGGTAGAACAGTGAGCAATGCCCTCAATCACACTCCTATACCTTGCAAAAGAGGTTATTCACACATTCACGCCATCACTCAGATATTGGCGTTGGCCAGGTTATTGGGAGCCGGCCCCTGCTTTAAGAAACTTTGTTTAGATGTAGAAGACAGATCCCACTGACTGGCACCAGTCACAACTTCGGCAATGCTAGCACGGTCTATACTCACAGAAATTTTAGACGCTACGTAGTTGCCTCTGTTTTCCAGCTTGTCCTCACTCGCATAGAAAGTGAATGTCTGCATGACATTTGATCCAGCACGAAGAAACTCTCGATGAAGCTGCCGGACTGAAACAAAATTTGCAATTATTAGAGTGAGGAGCTACGCTCAGATGAAATTAAAAATTTGTATTTGTACCTTCAAGGCAGATCAGGTTACCAGCAGTGACCAACTATTCTTCCCCCAAAACCGATTTTAAACCCCACAGTAAACGGCCATAGACAAGCCAGTCTCCATAACTGGCAGAACAGGCTGTATAACAATTTAGCTTTGAATAAAGTAGAATTGAATATTAAAGCATAGTTTCCAAACCTAAATAACTAGAAAACAACAATTTGATGTTCTGAAATTCATAGTTTGCATTAGGAGCGCACAAACGTGGTGTTTCCACCACCACACCTTCCCCTGCCTTTTCTTCCTTAGTAGATCTTGGCACACGGATAGGCAGCGTGGGATTTTAACTTTAGTTCTCAGCAGGACTATTTAGTCTTAAAGGAACAGTACTCCTGCTTCTACACAGGGCTTGAATATTAGTGTGTCAGCACCTCATAACTTATACTTTCATTGGTACAAAATCCATACTTAGATGACCATTGGTCTGCAAACTTTCATTTGGTGCTGCAATGCCTTTAATAGCACTTCCCCTATGCTCTAAATGGGCAGGTACCATGAAGTTCAGTACTTGCACTTTAACTCTGGAGCAGTGCCAGTACTATCCCTTCAATCACGTTAATGGGAGAATACCTGCACTTCTAAACAGAAAACGTACTCTGGGACAAAGAGGACCCGCACTTCTACATTTTCATTCAAAGCACCGACTTCTCCAGGAAGGTTTGCAGTACTGTTAAGTGTACCAACACTAACTGGCATTTCCAGCTGAAAGGCTTCAAATTTAATTTGCACAGTATTTCCCTCATCTTTCAGATCAAGAATGATAAACAAGTGTTTCAGTGTCGGACTATAATACTGTGAGATATTTAGTCAGTGTTAAAAACCCTTTCGACATTTCCAGTGGCACACATACCTTGTGTGGCTTCCATGGTCCTGAGCCTACCATCTTTTAGAGGCAATGTCCAATGACAAAATCTACCTATTGCCACAGTTTAATTCATTTGCTAATCAATTACAGCCAACAAGGAATCGGTCTCATTTGACTTTCACTGCTCTAGACTAGTCTTTCCAAAAGTAACCAGGTGTGAAATATAGCTGGTTAGATTATTATGCCTGCCACCAAATCATTACATGGGGCCTTCATTAAGAGTGGCACACTTAATTATGATGTGTATAACCCTTGTTAAGGCACATAGCACTATTACGAGTTTTGTGATAAATATTAGCAAGTAAGTGATAATCAGGGGGAAAATGCCTGCTTGGTATTTACAGGAACATGCAAGACAGTGATATTCAGGGGGAAATGCCTGCTTGGTATTTACAGGAACATGCAGAGTTTTGCGCACTTAGCACCAAAATCTGCATATTACCATAATCTCATGGAGGTGAATGTTAAATTTATATATTGCAATTTAAATTCTATGAAGTAGGATTATGCATCCACTGCTTTTTAGGCAAAGCCTACCAGACAGTGCAAGCTGTTTATTAGATTCCCCATGTTAAGACTAATGTTCCGATTGGTTACCTTTGCCTCAAATTGTAAAGCGCTCTGATATCCCTCAGGATCAAGTTTGCGCTATATAAAACTTTCTAAACAAAAATAAAAGTTGTGAAAGACATTATGGGCTTACCAGGAACATACAGAGGTTTGTTGGTGTCACTTGCTTACAATTGAGTGGCTTTCCCGACACTCACTTGGCTACTTTTATTTTTATGGCTTTCATCCATCTTGGGGTTGTCCCGCCCATGGAAAATTGCCTCTTGACCATTTCTTGGATTGGCTGGCTTCAATTTTAGAGAGACTTTTCCTTTGTGTAAGCACTCCATGACAGTATGTATTGTCCATCTGTCTTTGTGTGCTTTTTTCTCCCATGCTTGCAGTCTTGGCCCATGTTCTCTCCCAATACTTGTGTTGCTTTCCCACACATGTGCTTCTGTGTCCATGATCTACATTGCTATCTTTTGCAGTATTCTCTTGCTGCTTCTCCTCTGCCCCTGTATTGCATTGCTTCTCCTGGAACTTGTTGCTTCACCTCCCTTCCCAACCTGCTCATCCATTAGAAGTCTTTTAAAAGTGCTTTAGCTCGATTTTTTTGGAACTGTTATCGGGCCATTACATTTTTTTTTACTGATCCATCTTATATATCGGTAAAAAAGAATCCTTTGTATGCGCATGCAGGTGTTGCACATATTCTATTGCCTACCAAATTACCAGGTAGTTAGCAATAGATAAAATTCCAAACTGGGCATAGGAACTTCTCAAAAGAGCTCCAATATCAACATTTCTCAGAGAGACCACAGAGCTTTTAATTCATTTTCACCAGCACTCCGTAGCAGGCCTACTATATTTTTCATTGGATACTATAACCACTTCCATGCTAATGACAAGGTCAACTCGTCATGGGTTTTACCTGCCCTGTGCTTATGACGAGTTGACCTTGTCATGAACAATGGGAAATCTGTTACTGCAGCACCCAGCGGGAAAACCCTTAGTAGCCAAGGTGATAAACACTTCAACGGGGTCACTATACTTTTCATTAAATAGTACTGGCATTTCTGAGCACGGTTGGCAAGTCTCAATTAGGCAATGCAGTACTTTGCGAAACTGCTACTATATTTTTTGTAGTGTCATTACCGGCATTGATAGCTGGGGTCCATGATGCAGTGCAAAATGTTGAATATCTGGCTAGAATGATCCCTAATCTGGTATTGCTCACCCTGAAACGGGAAGTTGCGTGCCCCAGTATCCAAGACTGGCGGTAGAGAATGGAGGCACTAGAAGATCCAGTATTCAGTCAGACCACTGGCGAAGCCCTGCTGTGAGGAGAACACAACCATTGCTGAATCACCACTGACCAAGTGGGATGCTTTTAAAACTATAATCAGAGGGCGCTGCATTACACAAGTGGTAGGAGTGCGGCACACACTGTTGAGGGAAGTTTCCTACCAGGAGAAGGTGCAGAGGGCCGTTGAGAAGGGTAGACCTCAAAACCCAGCTCCACAGCAATCACTGGAAGCCAAAGAGACCAGCAGCAAATGCAGAAATGCATAAGGCCACACCAAGGTACTACCATGAGGCCACGTTTTACCCAGTAAGGGATTTGTTGTCACACAAAGCTGCATTTTGGGCTCTTATTTCCATATATCAATTCATTAGATGCTTTTTTAAAGCTAGTTACCCAGCAACATTCCAAGTTTGTAACAGTTTGGTCTCAGTACTTTACATGGATGATTTAATAGGTTATTGTACACCGGAATCTGAAGCAAATTGTTGGATGAGTTTTATTCTTTGATGGGAGATTGAAGCTCAAGGTTAGCCACAAGAAATCATTCATTCTAACTAGCAGTCTTAAAACCTATTTTAGGAAGTTGTGGGAAGTGTTCTGACCGACTTTTTCGGCCCTCCTTTGAGGGAGAATGATTGAAGGTGACTCCAGCCTATTACCCTCCTAGTGCAGGGATTAGAACTATAAACAGGGCCTATTCATAAGGCACAGTAGTGCATTTTCGTACCCTTTTCCTTAGATCAGGGCTTATAAACTTAAGCTAGGGTATAGATTCATTAGTATTCGTGATAATCCTTCCTTTTGCAAGAGTGTTAGTATACCTTCTATGGAGTTATGCTTATTTCGGGCCTTGTAGGCCTCAAACGGGAGAGACTCCATCTTGCTTTCTGCCCCGGCAGCTTGAGAGGCTTCTAGGCCAAGTGTAATGTTTTAGTTTCGAAGTGTTGTTCGCTTGGAAAGAACCGGCTCAGGCTGGCCCTTATCGAAAGACTGTATTTTTCTCCACTCCGAAGACACATCAGGCCGGCCGGCTGGGAACGTGTCCTTGGTACGGGGAGGTACAAGAATTTGGTGGGCGGCAGGTTACTGGCCGTAACTTTCCATGAAAGGACAAGCTTCCATATTAGCGAAAGTGTTAAGCAGTGAGTCAGTCAGTCTGTAGGCGGCAGCTAGCCGTTAGCATCAATGCCATTAATTATTTCCAGGCAGACAGTCGCCATCTTGAAGTCCGAGAAAGATCATGAAGCTGATACTCTGAGAAAGATTGAAGGAGAAGTAGCGCAGAGCGATTAGAGACAGAGACAGCAGTTAATAAAGAGGAAGGTTCCAGTGACTTGGAGGGAAGCAGAGGAGACAGAGCATAGCAGTGCAGAAGTGTACTCGTGACTGCTGAGGTGTGATTCCGAGACGAGCCAAGGCACAGACGAGAAGGGAACCTAGATGACTATTGAACCCCGACTTCGTGTCCACAAGGTGATGTCTGACCATTACTTATAGTGTGCACATTCTAACCTTTCACTTTCCTTTGCAGGATATAGGTTATAGTATAGTGCTGTGTTTATAACTATTGTAATAAAATACCCCAGTTCTTAGTGAACCGACATGTGCCTTGTATTCTTGTTCAATCAGGGTAACCTGGTCTTCTAGTCAGACATAGTTTATGAACGGATGTAAATCCCGGACAGGTAAGAGGTGACTGAATAATGAGGAAGAGAGGGACCATTTGATGCTGAGAGCAGAAGGTACATGATTCAATTTGGCAAGCTGTGCTAATTCCTGTTATTGTAGTATCATCCCGAGTAGCCAATGAGAGATTCCTTCCAAAGGTATTCATAGGAGAGTGATAGTCGTTGGTAAGCGGCGTTAATGAGAGCACCAGGTGGGAGACTGGTGTGTAGATCTGCTGGATTGCGGATCGGGTTGTAAGTAAGCGAGCACTGGGAGGGAAACCAGTGTGTATGTCCGCCGGATTGTGGACCGGATAAAAAGAGCACTGGGGCTGCAGCTCAGTGTGTATGGCACGCCGGATTGCGTGTCGAGTGAGCACTGATGGTGATCAGTGTGTAATGGTACATAATCAGAACTGCCCCAGGGTAGATTAGTCTGGGCCTAAGTGGCCGTGAGACTAGCTGGTATGAATGGGATATTGTAGAAAACCTATGCATGTGTATTGCTATTTTCCCCATCCTTAGGTACGAGATGTACATACATATACCTATTGTAAATAGGTTCCAAGGAGGGAGGTGATTACGTTCCGACTGGGTTGGAGGGGCTCTCAGGAGCTGATCCCATCTGGTTCGAGAATCCGGTCGTTACATCTGGCGTCACGAACTGTTTACGAAGCCTGTGTGCGCTGTATTGTTTTGATCTTGTTGGTTTGCGCTCGGCTCGTACGTATTTTCTTTGTTGATAATTGTATATATATTTTGTGTGTGTCAAAATGTTTTCGCCTAAATCGAAATCTTTCAAATTGCCTGTTGAAATTCCCGGCTGGGAATCAACGCCTTACGAGGCCTTGGCCCGTGAGTGGGCCGATTCTACTGGTTTAGGTGAGAATTGGACTTCTTGTTTGGAGCTGGCGGAGCCGGCTGATGTGGTTTCTTGCTTGCAAAACGCACCGGTAGTGAAGGGTGATGAGCTTCCTATTTTAGGTTGCAGAGGTTGGATTGTTTTGACTGCATACAGAATGCTTCATGAGAAATTTGTGAAATTACAAAAACTATTTGTGGATATGGAGGAGAAGTTTGTTGAAGTGCAGAATGCGCATACTCTTTTGCGATGTCAAAATAAATTGCTTGCCGACAAACTTGAGACTTATCAGACTATAGCCGAAAGGGCTGCTGTTCGAATTGCGAAATACAAATATAGAAACAGTCGTGGTCGTGTTTCTAAACGGAAGGTGCGTCTGGTCGTGGCGAAAGCCGGACTGGATTGGAACCCCGACGAGTGGGATGGTAATATCTGGAACTCAAATGATTCTGGCTCCTCGGCTGACGAGAGTGACAGGCGCGAGTCTTCTCGCTCTGGACGTGATTGTAAATCTGCTTCTTGTGACAAAGACGATGGTTCTTGCGACCGTGGTCGCTCTTCCCGTTCCGATGACGTACCTACTCCTGATTGCTCCTCTAAATCTATGGCTCGGGCTTCTTCGGAGGCTCGTCCGGAGGTTTCTGCACACCCGGTTTTGCGACGCAAATTACAACAGGCTCCTGGTAATCCTAATGGTATTCATATGGATAGTATTGAAGATTTTACTCAACAGGAAGTTAGTGACATTTTGCAACGATTTCGACAACGGCCTGGTGAGACTTTGCTTACGTGGATGGTGCGCCTTTATGAATTAGGTGCTGCAGGTATCATGCTAGATGCAGGTGATTGTTTGCGTTTTTGCTCTTTGAGTTCTGATTCTACTGTACAAGATCATTTTCAGAATTTTAATGGTGCTGGCTAAATTAGTCTACTCCAGCTCGCGACTGATGGCTGTAATCACAAATACCCTACTGAGTCTGATTGGCCTGTCAGTGACCAGCCGTGGTATACTTTGCGCGATGCGTCGCAGCGTTTGAAAGAGTTGATGAAAACTGCGATTTTTCTCAGTACTGCTGACAGGTTGTTGGATGGCTTATTGACATCTTCTGTGCGCAATCGCATTATCAGTTCTTCCCCTGTTGCTTATAAGCAGGTTATGATGACTTTGTTAATTAATCAAACTGGCAATCCTTTGTCTATGGTGCTTGAATCTGTCCGTCAGCTTGGTGACTTGGGTGATTGGTTTAAACCTGAGAGGCAGTCCAGACCGGAGGGTCGTACTGCTGGAGATTATAAATTCGATGTGATAGGTTTCTTGCACTGCTGGCTGATGGTGTGAAAAGAGAAGACATTGACGGTGAACCTAATAATCGCTTATGGGACATGTTTCGTAAGCGTGGTTTGGATCGAAAGGAGGGTGCCCATCGTGTGCGGAAGAATGATTGTGATCGTGATTGTTCTGATGATAGTGGTGACGACAGGCGTCGTGTGGATTCTGATCGCCGTGAAGGACGGCGCTATGAGCGTGAAGATTCCCCTCGTTGTGAAAAAGTAAGGGGGAGAGAGGGGGAAAAAAGAAAGGGGGAGAGATGATCGTGTCTACAACAGATAGAGATGAAAGGGATCAGTCCCCTGAGTTGAGGAGAAGGGAGGATCGTCACAGGCTTTCTGATCATAATTCACAGTACTATGAAAATGACAAAAATCCATTTTGTAATGGAGATGGATATGAACAGGATATTTTGATACCCAAGAAACCTGAGAGCATTTACCCTGATTTGTCTTGGTTGACAGAACGCAGTAAAAATGACTAGGAAATAGGTCAAGCTCCAGTACGCAGGTGGGCTCACAAAGAAAATAGACCCTATGTAGATATTGAAATTTTTTGGAAACATCGTAATATCCAAAGGGCCCGAGCATTGGTAGATACAGGAGCGGAGGCCACTTTAATTCATGGTAAATCAAAGAAATTCAAAGGCCAATTTTTCACAATTACTGGTTTAGGTGGAAAGGAGACTCCCGCAGTGCAAACTACACTTGAAATAAGAATAGGTAGAATTCCCCGAAGAGAATATTCTGTGTTAGTTGTTCCACTCTTGGAATATATAATTGGAATTGATATTTTAAAAGGAATGACTGCATTTGGATGACGGTTGTCATCAATTTGGAACTAAACACTACATATTGTCCAGACCCGTACGGGTTGGCAGTTTACGAATGCCCCCCATAAAAATTCCCAAGCTACAAAAGTGGTTTCTCAGAAACAGCATCGTATTCCAGGTGGCCATGAAGAGATCAGTGCCACAATTCAGGATTTGGTTGATGCAGGAGTTATAACTCCGGTTACTTCTGCTTGGAATAATCCCGTTTGGCCCGTGCACAAGAGCGATAATTCTTGGCGCATGACCGTTGATTATCGAGAACTGAATAAACACACCCCCTTTGACTGTTGCAGAACCAGACATTGTTACTTTAATTGAAAGAATCCAAGAGCATCCAGGTACATGGTATGCGTCCATTGATATTGCTAATGCTTTCTTTTCAATTCTGATTGCCCCGAGTGTCAGGAACAATTCAGTTTTACATGGAATGGGCGTCAAATGACGTTTAGGAGTCTTCCTCAAGGTTATGTACATAGTCCTACGATCTGTCACCGGCTGGTGGCGGAGCATTTGTCCGAAGTAACTGTACACCCGCAAATTCAAGTGTGTCATTATATTGACGACATTTTAATTCAAGGTGAAACACAAGATCAAGTTCAGACCCAATTAGATCAGATCCTTGACTGCTTACGTGAAAAAGGTTGGGAAATTAATCCCGATAAGTTTTTAGGCATCAATTGGCATGAAGGTAACAGAGAGGTGATACCGCAGGTTAAACGAAAAATTTTAGATTTTGCTGTTCCAAGGAATAGAAAAGAAGCTCAGAGCTTCATTGGCTTGTTTGGTTTTTGGCGTCAACATATTCCCCATTTGAGTCAGATATTGGCTCCTCTATATCAAGTTACTCGCAAAAAGCATGCGTTTGAATGGGGTGAACCACAGAATGCATTTAATTTGGCAAAAGCAGCGATTCAGTACGCCTTGGATCGGTAGCCTGTGGGCGAGGGTGATGTGGATTTGAATGTGTCTGTACAAGGTCTGTATGCAAATTGGAGTCTGTGGCAAAAGCAAGGCAGACAAAAAGTACAGTTAGGTTTTTGGACTAAAAAGTTACCTGAGGCTGGTGAGCGTTATACACCTTTTGAGAAACAGTTGCTTGCGTGTTATTGGGCTCTGGTGGATACCAAGCAATTGACTTTAGGTCATGTGATTGAGACGTGAAATTCCTATCATGCAGTGGGTTTTGAGTTCGCCGAAAACTCATCGAATTGGACATGCTCAAGAGGCGTGATTAAGTGGAAATTGTACATTCAGGACAGGGCACGTGTGGGTCTGAAAGGTGTGGCAGCATTACATGAGCAAGTGGCGCAGGCGCCATCGAATGAGACTGGGAGTGATTGCTCCGTACCTGTAGTACAGGAATCTCCTGTCAAGTGGGGTAAGCCATTTGATGATCTGTCCGGGGAGGACAGAAAACATGTGTGGTTTACGGATGGTTCAGCGAGGTTTATTGGAGATAAACGGCATTGGAAGGCAGTGTCCTATAATCCTATCACACAGAAATTGCTGAGTACAACTGGTGAAGGAAAGAGTAGTCAATATGCTGAATTATACGCAGTTTACCAAGTTTTGAAACAGGAACTACCTGGCACATGTCATATTTTCACTGATTCCTGGTCCACAGCTAATGGACTGGCGGTATGGTTACCAACTTGGCATTCTCATAATTGGGAGTTGCATTCAAAAGAATTGTGGGGTAAAGAATTATGGCAAGAAATTTGGGAAATGCTCCCACAGAGTACTGTGACAATCTTTCATGTGGATGCTCATACCCCGATAGACTTCGACAAATTCTTTCATAACATTGCAGATGAGAAATCTAAAATTGCTGAGGCAGTGGTGGACATTCAAGATTCTGATTTGGCGGGATTGGCGAAATGGGCCCAGCAGAAAGCAGGACATTTCGGAGAGAGAGCCACTAGCAGGTGGGCCGCCAATCGAAGAACTTATATTCCTTTAAATTACATTAAAGATGCCATTCTGCATTGTCCCATCTGTCAACATTCCAGACAACGAAAAGTACCACAAATTGTTAAAGGTCATTTACATCGAGGAAAATTGCCAGCTCAAATTTGGCAGATTGATTATATTGGCCTGCTCCCTATGAGCAAAAATTGTCAATATGTTTGTACAATTGTCGACACTTAGTGGCCTTTTGGTGGCCTTTCCCTGTAAACAAGCTACCCAAGTAAATACTATTAAAACATTGGCATTAATCATATTATATTATGGTGTTCCATTTCAAAATTCAATTTGATAATGTATCCCACTTTCGTGGAAGATTGGTACAGGAATTTTGTGCAGAAAATATAGAATGGGTGTTTCATATTCCTTATTATCCACAGGCATCAGGCCTGATTGAAAGGATGAATGGTTTGCTTAAAGAACAGTTGCGAAAGTTAACTGACGACAGATATAAAAACTGGCGGGATTATTTATTTCAAGCATTGTTAATTCTGAATCGTCCCTTGTTACATGCTGAATCTCCTTTGATGCGTTTGTTTCCCCCAAATGTTGATGCGAAACCCAACACCATTGGCAATACTGTAATGTACTGGGAAATTTCCCCCGGAGCTTTGGCTCCATGCAGAGCAACCCCAGGTTCCGCAGGCTTGGACCTGCATGCCATGAATGACACTGTACTTAACCACTTGGATGCTAGGGCATCTCAGGGGATTTATGTGTAATTTCCATTGAAATGAATGGCCACTCCATGACGAGCCGAGCTAGTCATGAGCATGGAAGGGGTTAAGAGTAAAGACCGAATCATTGTCGAGACTGGCGTTGGTCTCTGTATACCAGCTGGAAGTTTTGGTCTGATCGCCCTTAGATCGGGCCTTGCCTTAAAAGGTGTTCAAGTACTTGGAGTGATTGACAGTGATCAGGGAGAGATTAAGGTCCTCCTGCTGAATAGCAGTGAGGTTGATTTATCGATTCAAAAGACTGACCGAGTTGCTCAATTGCTAATCATGCCTGTTTTCAGTGGTGAGATTCAGAAAGGCACTGCCCCAACTTTACTAACTGTGCGAGGCCGAAAAGGATTTGGTTCCTCTGATAATCCCTGAGCAAGAATATGGGTGCAATCGCCTAAACAAGCTGAAATTATTGCAACCGGTCAGAACACCATTTTGGTGATGAGACCAGGGAAAGATAGCTGGGAAGCTGTCCCGGCTGACAAATGTTATTTAGGAGAATGAATAATGCCTGTATTTGATTTTCTTTCAGATCACTCTCTGGACTGCTGCTGCAGGATGTGCCGGTGTTGGACTCCTTTTGGTCTGCTACGCCGGGAGAGGAGAGAACCCACAGACTTTGGTTGATTTGAGAACCTGAGTACCGCGTTCCTCTGTTGCGTGGGATTCATCAAACTTTTGGACCACCTTAGCCAAACGAATTACTAATTCTCCGCATTTTTGCCTGACACCCATGCGTTCCGTAACTGACATTTTAGCGACCTGTTTGGTTGCTGTCCCTGCCTCGATGGAGACTTTAAAGCATATTTTCAATATATCAAATGCCCGACCCAATGTTATTCTTGGCGATTTCGCGGCCAATGAATTTTGTCCCTTTTGTACTATTCTTTGAGTCCATTCCCCCAATTCATTCTCAGATCACTACGTATAATATCACGCAGGGTGATTTGTGCTTTTTCTTGACTTGTGATCCTAAGGCAATTACTGAATGTGTAAAGTTAAAACTGAGAGCCGCCACTTCTTTTCGGCTCATGAACGTTTGCTGTGCTTACGAAGACTCCCAAAATCATGTGTTTGTTAAAAATAACATGACCTGCAAAAGTATAGTAGTTGCTCCTAGCCATTACCGTACAATGTTGTTACCTTCTGGTTGGCTCTTTTCCTGCGGCAATTCCTCCTGGCCCTATATTCCGTGTGCCATCACTAGACTGAGTTTATTAATGTTTTCCTCACATCCCAATACCTATTCCCGTGTAGTCCGTGATTCTATGATGTTACATGAGGACTGATTCTTACTTACATCTCTATTCCAAATCTGAATACCTTAGTTTAGCTATCTCAATCATTGGTGTCCCAGCGTTGGCTGTTTACAACGCGAAATCCATTGGAAAAATGGCCTGTTGGATGGTAAAATCGATTAACCAAACCTCTACCATTTTATCTGACATGTTATTAGATGCCCAGGGTGAACACAGAGCAATTCTGCAGAACCGTGCAGCCATCGACTATCTTTTGTTAAAGCATGGACAGGACTGTTCTGACTTTGAGGGTCTTTGCTGTTTTAATTTGTCTGACCACACCAAATCAATCCAGGCCCATATTGACAAACTCCACGACTTGACTGCAGAGGTTAGAAAACATTGATCAGGGCTGGTTTGACTGGCTCTTCAATTGGTTACCTGACTTACATTCCCTACGACAGATATTAGGGGGTATTATGATTTCTATTTGTATTTTAGTAGCTATTTGCTGCTTTATTCAGTGTATTCCTTCTCTACTCCAATATTGTAGATTTGGCAAGAGGAATAGATCAGTTAGTTTTGTTTCCTATTATTCTTCTACAGATGTTAGTTCCATATAGAGAATGGTTAATAGACTGGAGTCAAGGGTGAAGTGTTCTGACCGACTTTTTCGGCCCTCCTTTGAGGGAGAATGATTGAAGGTGACTCCAGCCTATTACCCTCCTAGTGCAGGGATTAGAACTATAAACAGGGCCTATTCATAAGGCACAGTAGTGCATTTTCGTACCCTTTTCCTTAGATCAGGGCTTATAAACTTAAGCTAGGGGATAGATTCATTAGTATTAGTGATAATCCGTCCTTTTGCAAGAGTGTTAGTATACCTTCTATGGAGTTATGCTTATTTCGGGCCTTGTAGGCCTCAAACGGGAGAGACTCCATCTTGCTTTCTGCCCCGGCAGCTTGAGAGGCTTCTAGGCCAAGTGTAATGTTTTAGTTTCGAAGTGTTCGCTTGGAGAGAACCGGCTCAGGCTGGCCCTCATCGAAAGACTATTTTTCTCCACTCCGAAGACACAACATCAGGCCGGCCGGCAACGTGTCCTTGGTATGGGGAGGTACAAGAATTTGGTGGGCGGCAGGTTACTGGCCGTAACTTTCCATGAAAGGACAAGCTTCCATATTAGCGAAAGTGTTAGGCAGTGAGTCAGTCTGTAGGCGGCAGCTAGCCGGTAGCATCAATGCCATTATTTCCAGGCAGACAGTCGCCATCTTGAAGTCTGAGAAAGATCATGAAGCTGATACTCTGAGAAAGATTGAAGGAGAAGTAGCGCAGAGCGATTAGAGACAGAGACAGCAGTTAATCAAGAGGAAGGTTCCAGTGACTTGGAGGGAAGCAGAGGAGACAGAGCATAGCAGTGCAGAAGTGTACTCGTGACTGCTGAGGTGTGATTCCAAGACGAGCCAAGGCACAGACGAGAAGGGAACCTAGATGACTGTTGAACCCCGACTTCGTGTCCACAAGGTGATGTCTGACCATTACTTCTAGTGTGCACATTCTAACCTTTCACTTTCCTTTGCAGGATATATGTTATAGTATAGTGCTGTGTTTATAATTGTAATAAAATACCCCAGTTCTTAGTGAACCGACATGTGCCTTGTATTCTTGTTCAATCAGGGTAACCTGGTCTTCTAGTCAGACATAGTTTATGAACGGATGTAAATCCCGGTCAGGTAAGAGGTGACTGAATAATGAGGAAGAGAGGGACCATTTGATGCTGAGAGCAGAAGGTACAGGATTCAATTTGGCAAGCTGTGCTAATTCCTGTTATTGTAGTATCATCCCGAGTAGCCAATGAGAGATTCCTTCCAAAGGTATTCATAGGAGAGTGATAGTCGTTGGTAAGCGGCGTTAATGAGAGCACCAGGTGGGAGACTGGTGTGTAGATCTGCCGGATTGCGGATCGGGTTGTAAGTAAGCGAGCACTGGGAGGGAAACCAGTGTGTATGTCCGCCGGATTGTGGACCGGATAAAAAGAGCACTGGGGCTGCAGCTCAGTGTGTATGGCACACCGGATTGCGTGTCGAGTGAGCACTGATGGTGATCAGTGTGTAATGGTACATAATTAGAACTGCCCCAGGGTAGATTAGTCTGGGCCTAAGTGGCCGTGAGACTAGCTGGTATGAATGGGATATTGTAGAAAACCTATGCATGTGTATTGCTATTTTCCCCATCCTTAGGTACGAGATGTACATACATATACATATACCCATTGTAAATACGTTCCAAGGAGGGAGGCGAATACGTTCCGACTGGGTTGGAGGGGCTCTCAGGAGCTGATCCCATCTGGTTCGAGAATCCAGTCGTTACAGGAGGCAAACCAATAATGAAAATGCGGACTTATTTAGGTATTTTATTTTTCGGCGAATTGACCTCGGATAGACTGGCAAACCAGAGGTCACAACTCACTGTGGCAGTATGCGAAGCGCTCTATAGATTTCACCCAAAAATTGGGCCGCAAATAAAGAACTAGTATGCTATATAAAAGTGTCAGTGGTCATGCATTGAGTTGGTGTGGGGCTACGTCCCAGTGACATCTACACAGACAAAACACACTTGTACTAGACGTAGGGCTCCCGAGATACACCATGAACCTGCACAGTAAAAAGGGGGCTAGGTTTCCTGGAAGATATCCTGGGCTAGCTACCATCACGCTAAGAGTTAAAATATGGTACTCAGGATTTGAAATTAATGCGCAATATTTATGAAGATAGTCTGAAACAAAGTAATGCACAGGCCATTCCGTGGTTAAGGTAGGTTAAGTTATCCTTGCAAGATCTGGGATGGTAGATACAAACGACATTAGCACTTTGAGCTGATCAAGTTGCAGTTTAGAACCTGAAGAGTTAAGATCGGAAAAAGCTATTGATATCAGTCCAACATTACATAGCTTTTTCAACGAGCACTGGCATGGAGCCCCATCTTTTAAGCATAAAGAGATCTCAGATTTAAACTTTGTTTCACAGCAATTCATTCTTGGCTTTCCAAGTCACAGGGTCGTGGTTCTCATCTTTGCCTCCTTGCCACTGTGACGGGACATCCAGCCAAACTACTAAGCTCTTGTTATTTTCCCCACTGTATGCAGTCTACAGATCCAAATGTGTTCAACCACTTAAAGAAAGATCTTTTAGTTAGCACTAACAGGGCTTGTTTCTTTTTCAGTGCCATGAGTCTCCAGCAATGTGTTTCGTAGTCTTAAACTTTATGTATCATGAATTTAAACTGCTGATGTTATGCTGCATGATTAGTCTTTATCCTATACGTAAATTTCACTCCTTCGGTCTTAATTATACATTGCGGTATATAAACTGGTATCTTATGAGCTTGGATGGTCGTACATCTAAGCAAAGAAAGATTGACATTGACTGATAAGACCTCAGGCTACAAATCATGCAGTCTGTAGCCAGACAAACAGGGTAAAACTAGTCCATGTAATTAACATACATTGCATCAAAAATAGCTTCACACAGTGCATATATGCTACGACAAACAAGGTTCATGCTTGTAACTGCAGCGCCCTGACTGGTGTTTAGCTAATGGAAATAGACAATTTCAGCACTTTAGTAATTGTGCGACACCCTTGGCAACAGCAAGTTTTGTAAGCTACAATAGCTTCCCAACTGCTTTTCCCAGCACATTTTTAGAGCAGCCCTCCAATTTAGAAACCTTTGTGTGCTCCAACCATGTATTCCCCCGATTACCTTTACATTATTCCATAAGGTATGAACAGTCACTGACTGAAAAAGACAGAACGGTTAATATTATGAATTGGTGCCGTACACTAATTTATAACACCATTAGTGGTCACTGCATGGTCCATGGTAGATACACATAGGTCTCTCGTTGTGCGATCATGCTCGAGTAACCAGCAAATCACAATGGCTACAGTGCCATCTGGAATGTAAATACAATGGATTATGAACTGCCAATGCAAAATAAGGCTGCCATTTCTTAGATGACCTCCCTCACAGGTAATGTAATTGCCTGGTTATTCTTTAAACAGTCCTACACAATCCTATAGCCTATTTGTTTATTTACACCCTTTGAGTTTTGTGGTGCCCTTGTTCATTTAACAAAATTAGCCCGATCCAAATCATCCATTGTATTATGAATGTTAGCTCTAGAGGACATCTGTACACTTTCCCCTTAGGCTGTGTAAGCCCTCTTGAGCCTCTGAATGAGCTTCCATTAGGAAAGTTCATCCAGGCTTGCTTTTGTAGCCATCTTGGAATCGGCGTTTTGTCAGCTAGTATTTAAGACCTGCTGCTAATGAATGGTCTCAAAGAAGGTCACATTGCTTGGCATCCTCACAAAGTAGACATCCATTCCAATGAGTTGCATTCAAAATGGACCTTCAGGCAGACAGCAGGCGAAAGCAGCTAATGGCAGCAAATCAACTCAACCCCCACTAGGTAGCAACCCAATTGCAGGCATCCAAGAATCCAACTGCAGCATTCAAGCTTTTGCATCAAGCCTTTGAATGATCTGGTTACAGTGACATCACACTGGACCTGCTGGGTTTACAAGTAATCTCCCACCAGGCACTCAAACAGTCACGTAGCTATAGCGATCATTGGGGTGCACACATTTGTTAGTGTGACACAGGGGTGCCCACCTGCTTCTAATTTTATCATTTAATCTGGCTTGGAGTCATCTTGACACTCCTCCCAGTAACACTAATAACTCAAGTGAACTTGTTAAGTTTCCACTCTTTAAACTCCTAGTTTAAGTAAGGGGGCTGACTGCGTACACCAACAGGTCATGCTACATTAATGAGCCATGCTAGAGAACAAAAAGGGTACTGGGAGACCGGTATGTACACTTTGGTACTCATTGTAGTACTAGTCTTTCCTGGCGATTTAAAGAAGCTCCTCATGAACCTCCAAAACATAGAAGGTTCTAGCATTCCCTCGACAGGCCAGGAGAGCCAGGGTAAGGCTGGAGGTGGGACTTGTCTGCCCAGATATCATTTGCTCAGGGGACACATTAAAATACTACATTGGTACTTTGCATGTCTCAGCAACCTCAGTGAAGGCTCAAAACAATCTTTGAAGAGGGCGGCTCCCCTTGGCAGCAGCTACGAGTCGGCTTGAAATAGAAGTCCAAAACATGCACAACTTTGGTTTCCCAGCCATAGCCTGGAAAAAGAACTCCAGTCAAGAGAATCTTTCTAAAGGGACATGGAAAGTCTACACTTCTGACCCAATCTCTCCACACTGGACGCCTCAGACATCCTGGGAAATTCTCAGCCATACTTTGAGCAAGGTTCGACAGTCCTGAATCACCTACACGAGACTGCTCGCACTTCCCAGTGTAGACTTCAATCCATCCTGGGCCCGCCAAGAGACATCTCAATCGCCTGTTGTCTTTGTAGTTACCATAGCCAATCTTGGCTTCATCTGTTGTGTTGCTGCCCAAAAGTTGTCGAGAGAGCAGCACTGATTGCTACTCCCAATTTGTAGGTCTCACTGCTTCAGACGATGCAGAGAAGTCTCAATTTGTGCTGTTGGCCTGACTAGGGAAATTCATAGCTTCAATTCGGGCTGCACTGACACAAACCATTAAAGTCACAAAATTTAACCAGTCGGCCACCAAGCAAGAGTGACTATTATTAAGGCTCCCCGTTTTCCTTTTTTACAGATAAATACAGACAACACAATTTTTTTCTGTATTTATCTTTAAATGTGGATAAAACGGAAATTGGGGTGCTTTGAGTAATTCTAAACACCGTTTGCCATGACTGCCAGGCCAATAGATGTGTGGATTGATTAGGGGGTCAAAAAAGGAAAGGAATTTTAGAAAAGAAGCTTTAACAGCACTAGATATGCAAAAGGTTGATACTGAAATTCACATTTTCATATAATGCACTGATTTATCTTCAGCTCTGATACCTGGAAGGCATTCAAGAATGAGCGCATATTTATTGGTTAAATAAATGTGGAAATATACCAATATCAGCTTCATTTTTCCACGAAACCCAAAATAAATTATGATTTACACGACTAGTCACCATAAAATAAACAATTTTATTGGGCATAGGATCCTTTTAAAAGGCGTGCAAACCAGGCCACCAGACAAGAGTGAACCACGTTAGTTCTAGCAAGGACAATTTTTTTTAGCTAGTAGCAAATTCAGTCTTAACTTACTTTATACATGGAAACTGTAGTATATTGTAACGATTTTAATTAATTGAACAATAAAGTGCAACCTTTTAACCTTGTAGCTTGGTGGTCACAAGTTTGCATGTGACTGTCAATAGCCTACAAATGGTGGGAAAGGCTAGTCCGGATGAACTTTAGTCTGGATGCTGATTCGATATCTCAAAGTGTGCAAACACTCATATTGAAGTCCATTGCAATTGCTAGTCTAACAACTCAAAGGATCCCAACCTGCTTCTGGGTGCTCCACTGCAGCTTCTGGGGTCCATGGTCCAGCTTTCACGTAACCCCTCTTCTCCAATGCAAACACAAAACCACCATCTCCAATTACTATTTCGCCAGCATCCAGACGGGCCAGAATACCCTGCGTAAAAAAAGAGTAACATTGTGAAAGTTAAAGCAACCAACAAAACGTTTGCACCACAATGTTTTAAAACTTACAACTGCAGTGCTACACAACCAAGTAGGCATAGAATTAACACTGGAAAATCCGTTAGAGCAACTAGTCTGGGCAATATTTTAGGTTTGGCTTTATCCTAAGAAAGGCCCCTTTCCTACAGCACCATCCATGCAAGACTAGCTATTTGAGGGCAAGTAGACTAAACCCAAATTCTAAATAAAAAAAAGCTAACCAACTTTTGCTGTTGAAGGAATTAAATCAATTCGGAGGACAGAGGTAATCTCTGGAATGCAGAACATTTCCATAGTCCTGTCAACATTGCCCGATGCTCCACAACTACTCAGAGGAGTAGTTTAAACCAACCTTTAGCTGCAGGAGGACACATCTACGTCACAGTAATGACATGGAGATGCAGATCTTCATCTTGTTGGGCACCTGCCTGCATACTATGGTTCACATTTAAACGCCTTACATTCCACATTGGCTCCAAACTTTGACACTTCCTACCCTTGAATGCTCTCCAGCATTATGCACTCAAGCACAACTCCAAGTGGTATGAAGTGACAATGCAAACCCCATCAAGAGGAACGTTTTGCCTACAAATATTTTGCAGTCTCTTCTGGCAAACTTACCCATATTAGAGACGTAATGTGGTGCAAGGGGGGACGCCTTTGAGTAAGCTCTAGTTACTTAAAAGGGAGCATGCAACAGTGACATGCCAAGATCTAGATCAAAAGCAGCTGTAGCACGAAAGCTACCAAAAAAAAAAATCCCACATCTTACTGTGAAACGAAGCTCGGAAATGGCAAAGATTGCCAATTTTTAAAGAGACATTTACATTTTTAAAGTGCTTTTAATAAGTAAGCTAAATGTGCATTTTTTAAAAAAAAATAAACTTGCTGTTAACGCATGTTTTGGCCTGGTGGTATTTACCCAGTCCCCCAAGCACAAGAGTACTCCACAGTTGCAGTTTAATAGAAGGGTTAAAAATGAGACGCAAGAAATTCTTCCATTGTAAACAAGGAAATGAAACAGACCTTTATCCTACCATAAAGAGAAAAAAAACACCATACATCGTAGCCATACTGTGAGACGTCATGTGATGCACTGGAAAAAAGTTCGCGTTGTAAATTGGAATACTGAGTTGCTATGGAGTTTGCACCATCTTGCATGGTGTTCAGCCGCGAAAGTAAATTAACACATGTCGAGCTCAACTGACCTCGGCACAGGAGTGCAAATAAAAGAAAACGTGAAAAATTCAAGCATGTTGATAACTGACCAGGAATAGAGATGTTGGAGTGTAGGAAGGTGGCTACCTGACTATGGTTACCCCAGATTTTTTTGCCCTGTGTTTAGCTGGTTTTCGACTTAGTTGGCCTGGTTCCCTGCTAATCAGGGCCCCAGGCTATCTGCTCTCTCTGTAAAATGGATTCCATGTACCCTAGGTGCATAACTAGATTGGCTTGGGTCACCTTGTCAGCCCCTGTACAGAGCACTATAGGTGCCCAGGGCATAGGTGCATCCAAGGCCTACCAGGGGCTGCAGCATATCTTTTGCCACCCCTGGCTGGCTAAATTGACACAACTGGCTGACCACTCAGCTGGGGCAAGTGGGTGTAATCACCCCTTGCTTAGATATAGTATACCTATATCTAAACCTATATCTGGACACATATATAGCCTGTAAGCCACTCCTATGGAAGGCCTCATCAATCCTGGAGGCAGAGTGCGTGGTTTTATGTGAGATGGTGCTCTGGCGTGAGCTGAGCCTGTCTGCAGCTGTCGGGAACAACTCCCTAAGCTGATCCGGGATAATGCCATACCATATACTCTTAAGCGCATTATAATCCTCGCGGTTATATAGCAACTTTGGTTTGGCTTTATCAAAACATGTCGTGTAAGGTGTCATACGAACTGGAATACTACCCCCTCGCCAGTTCTGGCGACGGGGGTAGCATTCCACCCTTCTAGAGGGAGAAGACATGTTACTTTACTGAAACGCGGTTGATTTAAAATGAGCCTCAGATCCACAAAATGGATGCCCCTGCCACAGACACGGGTCTGACCTCCTGCTGCTGACCGAAACCCGGCAGAGGAGGCCTGGACAAAGAGTTTCCGGTCACAGGGCGGTGTCAAACCACCCCAGACAGGAGATAGTGGATTGGAGTAGGGAGGTTTCAATGAAACCAGACACTGCCTGGGGAGCACAAGGCTGCCCCTTGCAGGATCCGGCCAAACCGGTTCTGGGGCCTCCCAGCCCCTGTCCCAGCGCGGCCAGGATCAAAGGAGAGGGGTGTAACCACCCCCTTCATGGGTCCCACCCATAGGAGGGGACCTAGCAGGATGTCCAACCCCCTAGATTCGAATAAGAGGGGGAGCAGTCCCAACGGACCTCAGATCATCCTGAAGAAACATAAGAAACGAAATCTGGACCCTTCGACTTTCTACACGACGTGAGAAGACTGAAGAATCTCCCTTGTGGTCAAGGAGTGACCACCCTGTGCAAACAGGCACCATCCAGCCCTCGACCCTTGCTTTGTTGCAGTTCCCGCCGGAACTCGAGCGACAGAGATCGACGAGATCAAGCTTGCCTGCCTTCTACCTGCCCGATCCACAGTCCCTGCAGAGCTGAGACCCATGGAGGCGACCGGAAGCGTGGGGCACGCCATCTTGAAAAGGCCACGAGACGCTGACCGTGCGGCCCACGAGTGACCCTCGAAGCTGTACACCGGGGTTTGAGAAGCCCCAGCCTTGAGCTCCACTTGCACCAAAGCTCACCCCTCCACACTCGCTGAGTGCTGCGTGGGGCCCTTCTGCTTGTGTGCGCTCGACACGTTGGCCCGGTCACTTGCCAGCTGGCTTGTGGCCCCTGTGCCGACGAACTTTGAAATCCGACTTGCTTTTCTGGTTGCTCCAGATCTGCACCAGCTCCTGTGAAAAGGAGCACCCACTCTGACCCTCCTGGTTCGAGTGATAAGCAATCTCCCGGTTCCGCGTGGATTGCTTTTGCCAAGTGCTTTTTGCTACAATCTTCAAGCCGACGGTGCTGACGGCGAGAGCCTACGTGGGACAGATCGTGACCTGCTCCTGGACGTCGCAGATGCCCCAGAGCCCACGTGACAGCGGAGAGAAGCCTATCGACAACCGCCTGATTGCGCCCGACATTGCCTGGTTCCGTCCTGGTTCCACCCTGGTCACTGCTGAGTGACCCAGACTCTGTCCCCTCTGCTTTCAGGTACTTTTCTACATCGATCCACCCTTGGATCGCACCGGACACTTCTGCTTCACAGCGCCTGCAGCTGCAACAGCTCCAAGCACCCAGAACCTGCGTGACAGAACCCGACGCCACTTCGACCCTGTGCACCCACGGCCTGTGGGTGAGGTAACTTTGCAACGCCGGTGTCTTTACACTGGTACACACCTCTAGGGTCTGTGTCTAAAGTTTTGTGTTCCTAGGTTCAGCGGAAGTATCTTTTTATTCACTTTAACTGACTTTTACGCACCATTGACAGTGCATTGGTGCGCGCCGCACTTTCCGTGCTGCACCCGTCTCCTGTGGGCTACTCCCGACTTCTTCATTGCTTGTCCTGACTGCTCCCAGCGAATCTCTAGGCCCTAGGCCTAACCATTGTTCGTAAAGTGTTACTTATACCACTTTTTTGATATATGGCCTGAGTGGCCACCCGCCCTCATCCATAAACGTGCAACTTTATATGTTTAACAGTGCTTTTGATTTAACGCTTGTGCCCCTTTCCTCATAAAGAGTACTGGGGAGTAATTTAGAAATAAATACATATATTTTTATAATATATACTTGTGTGGTGTCCTTTCATTTGATTACAGGATTGTATGTGGTAAAACAGCTCGCTTAACACGACCTCTTAAGTTAAGCCTTTAAGGCTGCTTAGTCCATGCTACCACTAGGATAGCTTGTCTACAAGGTTGACTTACAACCTGACATCTTTGGGGTTTGTTTGGACTGATAACCAGTGGTTCCAGAATTGGAAACACTACCTATCAGGCCAACTTCTCACATTAGAGCTATTAGGGAAGGAATGGTAGGGCCTCTGCCCTTTTTTAGCCCCCTGGCTGTGCACAAGGCACTCAGGTCTTTGTGGCTAAGGTTGTCATATCTGGATGTTGTCCCTATAGGATCAACTTCTACAGGAGCAGAGCCTGAAGCTCTACCTGTATCAGACATGACTGCTAGTGAGGTGTAAGTGGTGCACTTACCTACACTAAGTGGTTTCCTACTGTACCTTGCTAGTGAGTTGTAGTCAGGGTGTGCTAATCCCTTTTATCTACAACTACTAAGTTCAGTAGAACTTAATATGCTAAGCTTTTGATTTATATGTACCTAGAGGTACTTGATGTGATCTTTCAATTTGATAAAGATTGCAATGGTAAAACAAACAGCAAGCTCAAATCCCACCGCTGCCACCAATGTGAGAAGTTGGCCTGATAGGTAGTGTTTCCAATTCTGGAACCACTGGTTATCAGTCCAAACAAACCCCAAAGATGTCAGGTTGTAAGTCAACCTTGTAGACAAGCTATCCTAGTGGTAGCATGGACTAAGCAGCCTTAAAGGCTTAACTTAAGAGGTCGTGTTAAGCGAGCTGTTTTACCACATACAATCCTGTAATCAAATGAAAGGACACCACACAAGTATATATTATAAAAATATATGTATTTATTTCTAAATTACTCCCCAGTACTCTTTATGAGGAAAGGGGCACAAGCGTTAAATCAAAAGCACTGTTAAACATATAAAGTTGCACGTTTATGGATGAGGGCGGGTGGCCACTCAGACCATATATCAAAAAAGTGGTATAAGTAACACTTTACGAACAATGGTTAGGCCTAGGGCCTAGAGATTCGCTGGGAGCAGTCAGGACAAGCAATGAAGAAGTCGGGAGTAGCCCACAGGAGACGGGTGCAGCACGGAAAGTGCGGCGCGCACCAATGCACTGTCAATGGTGCGTAAAAGTCAGTTAAAGTGAATAAAAAGATACTTCCGCTGAACCTAGGAACACAAAACTTTAGACACAGACCCTAGAGGTGTGTACCAGTGTAAAGACACCGGCGTTGCAAAGTTACCTCACCCACAGGCCGTGGGTGCACAGGGTCGAAGTGGCGTCGGGTTCTGTCACGCAGGTTCTGGGTGCTTGGAGCTGTTGCAGCTGCAGGCGCTGTGAAGCAGAAGTGTCCGGTGCGATCCAAGGGTGGATCGATGTAGAAAAGTACCTGAAAGCAGAGGGGACAGAGTCTGGGTCACTCAGCAGTGACCAGGGTGGAACCAGGCAATGTCGGGCGCAATCAGGCGGTTGTCGATAGGCTTCTCTCCGCTGTCACGTGGGCTCTGGGGCATCTGCGACGTCCAGGAGCAGGTCACGATCTGTCCCACGTAGGCTCTCGCCGTCAGCACCGTCGGCTTGAAGATTGTAGCAAACAGCACTTGGCAAAAGCAATCCACGCGGAACCGGGAGATTGCTTATCACTCGAACCAGGAGGGTCAGAGTGGGTGCTCCTTTTCACAGGAGCTGGTGCAGATCTGGAGCAACCAGAAAAGCAAGTCGGATTTCAAAGTTCGTCGGCACAGGGGCCACAAGCCAGCTGGCAAGTGACCGGGCCAACGCGTCGAGCGCACACAAGCAGAAGGGCCCCACGCAGCACTCAGCGAGTGTGGAGGGGTGAGCTTTGGTGCAAGTGGAGCTCGGGGCTGGGGCTTCTCAAACCCCGGTGTACAGCTTCGAGGGTCACTCGTGGGCCGCACGGTCAGCGTCTCGTGGCCTTTTCAAGATGGCGTGCCCCACGCTTCCGGTCGCCTCCACGGGTCTCAGCTCTGCAGGGACTGTGGATCAGGCAGGTAGAAGGCAGGCAAGCTTGATCTCGTCGATCTCTGTCGCTCGAGTTCCGGCGGGAACTGCAACAAAGCAAGGGTCGAGGGCTGGATGGTGCCTGTTTGCACAGGGTGGTCACTCCTTGACCACAAGGGAGATTCTTCAGTCTTCTCACGTCGTGTAGAAAGTCGAAGGGTCCAGATTTCGTTTCTTATGTTTCTTCAGGATGATCTGAGGTCCGTTGGGACTGCTCCCCCTCTTATTCGAATCTAGGGGGTTGGACATCCTGCTAGGTCCCCTCCTATGGGTGGGACCCAGGAAGGGGGTGGTTACACCCCTCTCCTTTGATCCTGGCCGTGCTGGGACAGGGGCTGGGAGGCCCCAGAACCGGTTTGGCCGGATCCTGCAAGGGGCAGCCTTGTGCTCCCCAGGCAGTGTCTGGTTTCATTGAAACCTCCCTACTCCAATCCACTATCTCCTGTCTGGGGTGGTTTGACACCGCCCTGTGACAGGAAACTCTTTGTCCAGGCCTCCTCTGCCGGGTTTCGGTCAGCAGCAGGAGGTCAGACCCGTGTCTGTGGCAGGGGCATCCATTTTGTGGATCTGAGGCTCATTTTAAATCAACCGCGTTTCAGTAAAGTAACATGTCTTCTCCCTCTAGAAGGGTGGAATGCTACCCCCGTCGCCAGAACTGGCGAGGGGGTAGTATTCCAGTTCGTATGACACCTTACACGACATGTTTTGATAAAGCCAAACCAAAGTTGCTATATAACCGCGAGGATTATAATGCGCTTAAGAGTATATGGTATGGCATTATCCCGGATCAGCTTAGGGAGTTGTTCCCGACAGCTGCAGACAGGCTCAGCTCACGCCAGAGCACCATCTCACATAAAACCACGCACTCTGCCTCCAGGATTGATGAGGCCTTCCATAGGAGTGGCTTACAGGCTATATATGTGTCCAGATATAGGTTTAGATATAGGTATACTATATCTAAGCAAGGGGTGATTACACCCACTTGCCCCAGCTGAGTGGTCAGCCAGTTGTGTCAATTTAGATAGCCAGCCAGGGGTGGCAAAAGATATGCTGCAGCCCCTGGTAGGCCTTGGATGCACCTATGCCCTGGGCACCTATAGTGCTCTGTACAGGGGCTGACAAGGTGACCCAAGCCAATCTAGTTATGCACCTAGGGTACATGGAATCCATTTTACAGAGAGAGCAGATAGCCTGGGGCCCTGATTAGCAGGGAACCAGGCCAACTAAGTCGAAAACCAGCTAAACACAGGGCAAAAAAAATCTGGGGTAACCATAGTCAGGTAGCCACCTTCCTACATGGAGTATCAAAGACAAGTTTGTGCTTAACATATGAGACCCACCAAAGGCACAAGAAAACAAATTTGCCCGTCTAATAAAGCAGAAAAAATTCTGAGGGAAAAAAGATACCGGAAAAATTTCTAGAAACATTCACTAACTAAGGTATTTAGTGGAAATATCGGAATGTTGAGGTTTGTATAGCAGATAAAAACTTAAAGAATGGTCCTGAACATATGCATGATATGAATATATCCACCGCTTTGAAGGAAAATATCTGCTTCGAGTTGGAACAGCAAAGAATGTATAGGTGTATAACGGCCGTTTGAGTCATGGTCGGTAACCTGTTTAGCAGCACTGTGCGCACTGGTAAGATGGTATCTCAATAGGATTTCTCCCATTTTACAGAAGGAGATGCTGAAATTGAAAACTTGATTTAGTACACAAAACGTCAACTGCCTCAGCCTTTATGGCCAAATCTAGGCCTTTAACAGCATCTATAAACTTTGCTCTCTCCAGTTAGGCAGATACATATTTCGATCATAAACAGGATCAGTTTTCCTAAGGCTGATGCCAGTTACTAAAACCATATGAGTCCTGTACTTTCAAGACCACCAAGTAACAGAATGTTTTTAGTACGAACTACGAAGGGACATGTGGAATATTCACTATGTGAATTTGCATTACAAAGTAACATTTATCACATGAAAATCTGCATGGAATCACTTAGACGGAAAAAAGTCTGGTGCAGGCAATAAGAACTTCACCTGCTCCTTAGAATAAAATGACAATTGATATTTCCTAGATTTACAGATCTAAATACTTTCAGAATTTGGAAGCTAAAATACGATTAGGGTATTGGTAAAACCGGAAAGCCACATTTTTGCAGTTCTAGCTGTAAAAACCTAGTTTAGTTTGGGTAGCCCAGACGCGTCATAACTACTATGTAAAGAAAAGGCAATATCACGTAACAGAAACAATTCTTAATCTACGTCACAAATCTATTGGGGTTAGACACTGTTGGTGGTCAGTCGGTACATCTTGCTAGAAAAGGATGGGGCAGCATAGTTTATGTAAGAATGCAGGCAAGACAACATACTTTGATACCAATTGAGAAATCAATTTCGTGTTCAATACCGCAAGAAATGTGACCCAGAAATCACTGATTGGGCACAGGTTAAAGAAATGACAGGAAAGTTTGTTATTTAGGGTGGATTTTCGAAATGGCTAGAAATAGGAAAAGGAGCTGTGGTTAATATGAAATCTGTATGAACGCAGTCCTGCATTTATGAATGGTAATGGAGTAAATTAATTTAAGTCACAAAAAAAGTTTGTAAAGATGAACAAACTCCTCCTGGGGTGTACTGAGTGTAAGGCCTTAAGGAAATATACATCTGGAAGACACGGGGCGTATAGGTTGGGTACACAAGTTTGAAAGATTACTTTTAAAGATGATGAGTTCGAATTCAGCAGTCAAAAGACAGCCGAAAGATGAAGTTGTCAGTATCAGGTTTTTGCGTGGCTAACAGACATAGCAACCACAATAGACCCATCATCAGTAATGTTGCTGCTAAGGCACAGTAGCGAGTGTGCACAAAGAGGGTGCTAGTTGCTAAAGAAACTACATTAGTCAGAAAAAAAAATCAGTTTGTTAAAATCGAGATTGGAAGACAGTAGAAGTGATTGTAGTCCTACCTTTGACTGACAGGAGGGAAGATTGTAGAATTAAAGGTTTGATTTCAGGGGAAGGTAGGAATTATTAGTGAAGGATGATGTGAAGTAGGAAGACAATACAAAACAACAACATAAGGGAGGTAGAGTATAGAGATAGGATTCTTACTCCACGGGCACTGTTACACAAACAAAAAGAATCCTACTCACAGTGGACAGGGAGAGTGTAGACCACGGATGTGGGGGACACTGTGTGTGAGGGGTATTTTACAAAACACTAACAGGCCCCTTGGTGTCATGCCTCATCATCGGCGTCTTCGCACCCCTCCAACGGGATGCGGCGCGCTGCGACCTGTGACTACGCTGGAGCACTAAAAGTGTAGACTGTGTGGTGTGTGATGGGAGTGGTTGGGTATTTCAAATGTGAGTGGTGGGGTATGGTGAAGGTTAAAAAGTACCTGGCTCGTAGGTATCAGGAAAAAACTTTATTCATAACCTCGGGCTGGTACTATTAAAAACCTCAGGCTGGTACTATTAAAAGAAGTGCAGTAGGAGGTAGTTAATTGTCGTAATTATGGACATTACCTCTGGTGTGCGTCGACATGTTTCGGAGCTTGTGCTCCTTCAGGACGGGGGCACAACTTCCCCACCTTACTCACGTTTCTCTATTAAAAGTGTAAATAACTAAAAGTGAAAAATTATTTACAGTGAAAAACTAAGGCTATAATGTGCCTACAGCGGTATTGGTCCATGCAGTTGCATGACTCATTATGCAAAGTTTTCTGGCTCCATGAGCATTTCAAGAACGTCGGGGTTGGTTGCTAGATTCGTAAGAGAGCAGCGAAAGGGGTAACACGGAGGTAATCTCGTCCCGATTCTATTACGAATCTAGCAACCAACCCTGACTTTCTTGAAATGCTCATGGAGCCAGAAATCTTTGCATAATGAGTCATGCAACTGCATGGACCAATACCGCTGTAGGCACATTATAGCCTTAGTTTATCACTGTAAATAATTTTTCACTTTTAGTTATTTACACTTTTAGTAGAGAAACGCAAATAAGGTGGGGAAGTTGTGCCCCCGTCCTGAAGGAGCACAAGCTCCGAAACATGTCGACGCACACCAGAAATAATGTCCATAATTACGACAATTAACTACCTCATACTGCACTTTTAATAGTACCAGCCCGAGGTTATGAATAAAGTTTTCCTGATACATACGAGCCAGGTACTTTTTAACCTTCACCATACCCCACCACTCACATTTGAAATACCCAACCACTCCCATCACACACACCACACATAGTCTACACTTTCAGTGCTCCCGCGTAGTCGCAGGTCGCAGCACGCCACATCCCGTTAGAGGGGTGCGAAGACCCCGATGATGAAGCATGACACCAAGGGGCCTGTTGGTGTGTGAGGGGTATTTTACAAAACACCGAGTGTCCCCCACATCCGTGGTCTACACTCCCTGTCCACTGCGAGTAGGATTCTTTTTGTTTGTGTAACAGTAGGAAGACAATAAGCATGTGTATGAAGGTGCAGAGACGGCTAGTCAAGATGTGCATGTAAAGGATGACGGTTGGCAGGGAATTGTGCATGTAAAGGATGACGGTTGGCAGGGAATTGGCAAAGGATAAATGAATTAAAAAAGTGAGCCCATGGAAATTGAATGCTTGGGAACGAGAGGCAGACTTGGTTAGTTTAGTCTGCAATACAAGAAACAGTACTATGTACAGCAAGAGTGCTAGAACATAAGGGCCTTCTAAGTTTAAGGCTTCTATTGGTGAATAGGAATGTTAATTTAAGAAGTTTTCTATAGCGCTGTCAAGACCCAAAGGTAGGAGAGCGCGTTACAGTATGAGAATAGCATATAAACAGAAGCATGACATGTGAAGGTATTAAAGGTCAACGAGTGTCAGAGTAAGAGCTGCATAATTTTACTGCAGAACTTTTGGGTTCAATGCAGGCGCATAGTTCTCGGGTTGCCGTCTGTTCCGTGTTATCCACAACCAAGGGAACGGATGAGGAACAGGGATTTGAGTTGACTTTTGAATTCCACAAAGGACTGTATGATTCTGATGTGCGGGGTGGAATTCCAAATTTTGGGGGCATTTCCCGTGAAGGAGCAGTCCGCTGTTCTTTTCCTTCTAGTTTGTGGTAGGGTGAGCAGGAGGGAGTTAGCCTGCTTTTTTGAGTTTTTTTGCCAAGTAATCTGGTTTTACCGGTATGGAGGGCTTTGTGGGTTAATCAGGCAGTTCTGTTAGGTTATGTTATGTTAAGCTGTTTTATAGCGCGCACAATTACTGCCGGAGTATCCTGGCGCGGAAGAAGGAAACAAGGGAAGTATAGCAGCCGAGCCCTGAAATAACATAACAATTTACACAGCTAATCTAAACAAATGGGTTTTTAGTGCTTTCTTAAAAACCGTGAAGTCCACCGTGCTGCGCAAAGAGACTGGGAGCGCATTCCATGCTCGCGCCGCTCTCACTGTCACAGAGTGCCCACCCAGCCGGGTGCGCCGGAAACGCGGTACTTGCAAGAGGTGTTGAGATGCTGAGCGCAGATCTCGATTGGGAGTGTACCGCAGGAATCGTTTCATCAGATAGGCGGGGCCACGCCCATTGATGGCTTTATGGGCCAAAGTCAAGATTTTGAAGGTAATTCGATGCTGCACCGGAAGCCAATGCAAGCTCTCCAGGTAACTCCTGACGCTGATCCGCTTGGAGATGTTCCCCAACAATCTAGCGGTGGCGTTCTGAATAACCTGGAGCCGCCCTATCAAGTAAGCCGGAGAGCCACTAAACAGAGCGTTCGCGTAGTCCAGGCGCGAGAGAATTAAAGCTCTCGCGACTGACTCGCGAGCAAAGGCCGGCAGAAGCGGAAAAAACCTTCTAAGAGACTTCAGGGTCCCAAAGCAGCTTCCAGTGAGCCTCTTAATGTGCCCCTCGAAACGGAGGTCCTCCCCGAACCAGACCCCGAGGTTCTTGGCCAAGGTGTTTGAAGCACCTGGCATGGGGAAGCCTTCTGGCCACAATAGTGACCTAAAGTCAGGGGGAAACTGGCCATAGAGCAAGATTTCCGTCTTGTCCTCATTGCACTTCAATTGAGATGACGCTAGCCAATTGAAGACTGACAGACAATTTTGGATCTGCTTTGTATCCAGTGCCTCACCTGGCCAAGTGAACAACAACTGCGTGTCGTCCGCGTATGCAATAATTTTGGCTCCCCAATGTTCGGCTAGTTCAATCAGGGGGGGTCAGATATATATTGAAGAGCAAAGGGCTCAATGTCGAGCCCTGCGGGACCCCTGTACAGAGTGGTCTAGCCGAGGATGAAAACGGAGGGAGCCAGACCTGTTGAGATCTAGCCAACAGAAAAGAACTCAGCCAGTCCAAAGCAAGATCACAAATACCGATGTCAGCAAGTCTGGACAGGAGGCGTTGGTGGGGAACAGTATCAAACGCGGCAGAGAGGTCCAATAGAATTAGAGCCGCTCTGCCGCCCCCATCCAAACATTCCCTGACCGCTTCAGAGACTTCCACCAGGGCCGACTCCGTACTGTGGGCAGTGCGGAACCCGGATTGAGCCTCGTGCAGAGCTCCAGATCCTTCCACAAACTCATTGAGCTGTTGGAAGGCCAACCTCTCACTGATTTTAGCCAGGGCCGTAAGCAGCGATATAGGCCGATAATTGGTCAGTACCGCCGGATCAGCGCCGGCCTTTCAGCAGAGGTAGGAGCTTAGCTTGTTTCCACTCTGCAGGCAGACTGGCAGCTTTGAAGGAGAGGCCAACTAAGTGCGTCACCTCCTCAATCACCACATCAGCAGCAGCGGCCAACACTCTTGCTGGACAGGGGTCAGAGGGAGACCCCGATTTTAAAGACTTGATCACGGCAAGAGTGTCAGTGATAGAAGGTGGAACAAACTCCGACAGCTTGGTCGAGGGAACCTTCCGAGGAAGAGGAAAGTCCTGCGGGTTAACAAACGGGCTGGTAGCAGCAAAGCTTGACTGGATAGCCGCTATTTTGTCCACAAAAAACCCAGACAAGCTCACACCACTCTTTCGAAGCTGGAACTATCCGCTGCTCCGCGCAGGGGGCCAGGAAGCTGTTCGCAATTGATAAAATCTCCCGACTGTTATTATTAGCTTTAGCAATTCGGTTGGCGTAATAGATACCTTTGGCCTTTTTAATACTGGCATAATAAATTTTCTGTTCCTTGCGCAGTATTTCCTTGGCCAGAGGACAGTACGATTGACGCCAATCCCGCTCGAGTCTTTTACAGGACTGTTTATGGAGACGTAACTCCTGGGAGAACCAGGGTTGTGAGGCGGTGGAGCGCAGTTTACCTCCCCTTCCTTTAGAAGAGGATGAAACCCCCGCAACCATCCACTCATTAAAGGAAGACACTGCTGTAGTGAGATTACCCAGCGCAGGCCGATTCTCGGCTAGGGTGGCCACCAGAGTTTCATTATTGATTTTATTGGCACACCATGATTTAATCCTCGCAGAGGTAGTTCCTTGAGATGACCAAGCAAACCTAATTAGCTGATGGTCGGACCACGTCAAAGGTTCTGGGGCATCCGCCTGGAGGAGAAAATTGGAACAAATCACATCCAGGGTGTGCCCTCCCGAGTGCGTGGGTAAAGAGACCCACTGAGACAGATGCACGAAATCCAGAAAGTCTAAAAAGCTTTTGCTCTCCGGGAGACCCACCTCATCAATATGGATGTTGAAGTCGCCCAGAAGCAAAAAGGTCGGAAATCTGAGGGCTCGGGGGGTGCAAAGCTCAATCAGAGCCGTAAGAAAAGCGCCCACTGGTCCTGGGGGCCGATAGACCAGGGAACCCCCAAGGGTAAAGTGCGGGGAGAGAACCACAGAAAAATTCATAACTTCGCCCCCCTCCAGGGATATCGGGGGGGTCTACCTGAAGAGTTAATGAATCTCTGAGAATAATAGCAACACCCCCCCCTCTTCCCAGTGCTCTGTCCCTCCTATGTATTTTGTAACCACGTGGGACCGCTAACTCGACATCCGGGGCACTGGCCTCAGTGAGCCAGGTCTCCGTTACAAACAAAAAAAATCGAGCGGGCTGTCGACAAGCAGCTCAAAAATATCAGCAGCATGTTTACACATAGACCGCGCGTTGACTAGGGCGGCCGAGAAAACATGGGGGACTGGCTCCCGTGCAGAAGGGGTGGAGAGAGTAACCGAACAGCAAAAACCACAGATCAAACACGGGTTGAGCCATGGACAGTTCCCTGCAACGCCTCCCGCATCCACGCAACTAGCAGGACATAGAGACAGCAATTGCTCCCTAGTGTACCTGACTACTTGGTCTTGCACAGTCCTAGGCTGTTGAACAGCCCGCTCTGCGTCCGTCACGGCCGAGGCACGGACGGGCGCAGACTGGCTGACCTTTGGCTTACCTTCGGAAGTCACTTCGCATTTCTACTGGGAGCCACTTGAGTTCTTTGAGTGCTGGGGAGATGTGATAGTTTTTTTGATGCCGGTGATCATTCTGGCTGCCGCATGTAATGTTGTTTTGATCGGTGCCAAGTGCAATTTAGGAATACCTGTTAGGATTGCGTTCCCATAGTCCAGTCTTGACAGTACCAGAGATTGAGTGGCCAGTTTGAGATACTGTTAGGAATGTAGGGTTTGATTTTGTTCACAAGTCTGAGGTTGAAGAATGCACTTTTGGCAGAGTTCTTAATGCGTTTCCTCATGTTTAGTTTAGGGTCTAAGGTGACACCAAGAGATTTAACAGAGTCTGCTAGAGTAAGATTCCCTTTGAGTGCATCGATTGCCTTTAGCCAATCAGTGATTATAGGGTTGTCCTCCTTGTTCGAGATAAGGAGTACCTCGACTTGTCTGGATTTAGTTTCGGGTGATTGTCAGCCATTCTTGAACATCTTTCAGGACATCATTTAGTCTAGGGATGTCATTGAGAGGAAGTTTCCAGATAGATCTGTGTATCATCCGCGTAGAGGTGGAAGCGGATGTTGGCTTTTCTGCGTAGCTTAGAGAGCGGTTCCATATAGATGTTAAAAAGCTGTGGAGAGAACACCAAAGCCTTTGTTGACTCGCTGGGTTTTGGAAGTGAAGTTCTTGATTTTTTTTTTGCGTGCGATTGTGTATAAAGGAAGAGAACCACTTGAGAACCACCTCGCCGAGACCAGCTCTTTCTTGAAGAGCCTTGGAGAGTTTGTGGTCCACCTTATCAAATGCTGCCGAGAGGTCAAGGAGAATGAGGCAGCATTTGTCCGAGTCTAGTGATCCATGGATATCTAGGATGTTCAGCATCGCAGTTTGTGCTGCAGCCTTTTCTAAAGCCAGACTGGTGGGGGTCCAGGAGGTAGATATTCTCCAGGTGCTGTGTCAGTTGATGAAGTACACAGCATTCAAGTGTTTTAGAGAGCATGGGGAGGTTAGAAATAGGTCTGAAATGATTCAGATTTGTCAAATCTAGAACGGGTTCTCTCAGCAGGGGGGTGACTTGCCCCATTTTAAGGCAGTCAGGGACAACTCCATTTTTTTAAGGAGCTATTTAGGATTTTGCTCCATATAGGTGCAAACGCACGTTTCATTTTTGTAGGAGAGTAGGGTCTGCAATCCTATGATCACCCAGATTTTTTGCTTTTGTTTCACTGGTTTACGACTTTCTCTGGCTGTGGGCCTGCCAATCAGACCCACAGCCTAGCTGTTCTCTCACTAAATTGACATGTGTACCGTAGGTGCATTATCCAATTGGAACTGGGCCACCTTATCAGACCCTGTAACTCAGGGCATAGGTGTACCCAGGGCCTACCAGGGGCTGAAGTATGTATTATGCCACCCCTGGATGGCCATCTAAATCTGACATAACTGGCTGCACGACAGATGGGGCAAGGTGGTGTAATCACCCTTTGCTATAGATATAGTATACCTATATCTAACCCTAAAAATGGACACACAGATTCCCATCAGTCACTCCTATGGCAGGCCTTGACAATCCTGAAGGCAGAGTGCTTGGAATCGTGTGAAATGGTGCTCTGGCATGATCTGAGCCCGTTTGCAGCTTGCGGAACCAAGTCCTAATAGCTGTTCCATGATAACGCATACCATATACTCTTAAGTGCATTATAATCCTCGCGGTTAAATGCTATCTTTGGTATTGCTTTATCAAAACATGTCGAGTAAGGGGTCATACGAATTTGAATACTAACCCCTCGCCAATTCTGGCAACGGGGTTAGCATTCCACCCTTCTAGAGACGCGACATGTATGTAACTGTGAACCCCGGTTAAAGTTAAACGAAGCCTCAGCTCCACAAAATGGATGCTGCCACCACAGACACGAGTCTGACCTCCTGCTGCTGGGAGTCCTTCCAGCGAGGAGAGCTTGGACAAAGGGTTTCCTGTCAGGGGCGGTGCTAGCACCATCCCAGACAGGGTTGTGTATCCTGGGTAGGCAGGGCTTTACAGGAAGGTGACTGCTGAGTGGCACCCCGGTGCTCACTACGCATCTGCCGGCTAGAACCAGTTCCAGGGGCACACCAGCCCCTGGCCTGGGGAAAGTCCGGCATGGGAGAGGGGTGTAACCACCCCCCTTCCTGGTCCCACCACTAGGGCAGGACCTAGTCGTGTACCCACCCCTTTCTTTAGGATAAAGGCAGGAGCGGGGACCCTTCCAAATTAGATCTTTGGAATCAAGACACGACTTTCTACGAAAGGACTTCAAGATTTCTTCTTCAAGATTCTCCCTTGTGACTAAGGAGTAGTCACCCTGCATCCGCAGGCACCATCGTAAAGAACACTGAGGTCTGCTGCAAGTCCTTCCTCTGGAATCAGACTGCCCAGCTCGACGAGAACCGGCTTCCCTGGCACCTCTGACCTCTGCAGCAAAGCTGAGAACCGTGGGTGCGACGAGACCGAGGGACCGGCCATCTTCAAGACTGCACGACTTCTTTCCAGCACGACCGCCGAGGGATCCTCTGGTGAGTGCTTTGGGGTCCGAGAAGCCCCGAGCAGCTCCAGCACCGAAGTTCAGCCTCCCAGCATCTCCACGATCTGCGTGGGGCCCTTCTGCTTTTTGCTGCTCACCGCGTTGTTTGGCTACTAGCCCGCTGGCTTGTGGCCTTCTTAACGACGCCCGACGACATCACTGCTGCTGGTCTGGTTGCTCCAGACTGGCCCTTGCTCCCTTCCAAAAGAGGAGCACCCCGGACCCTCCTGGTCCACTCCAGACGCCATTTTGAGTCCACCACGTGGGCTTGAATTAGCCAAGACTTGTTGCCCCAATCCTGGGTCCAGTGACGTCGACAGCTTTATCCATCGTGGGACAGCTCGCTCCTCCATCCTGGTCGCCGACAACGCCAACTGGTCTGTGAGATCTGCAGAGCACAGCGTCGCCCACTCACCTAGTCGAGGTGACTACCATGCGGTGCCCTCCTGGTGCCACCTGACTACTGGCTAGTAGTCACGAACTTGGTCCCCTCTGCTTTCAGGTGTCATCCATCTTCGATCCAGGCTTGGATCAACTCGAACTCTCTTCACTGGTCGCCTGCCAGCAACTTCTTTCTTCAGGCTCCTGGTCCGTCTACGAGGATTCCCAACGTCTTTTGAGACCTATGCAGCTGCAGCCCCTGGGCTAGGTAACTTCGGCATTTCGGTGCCCCAGCATAGCCTCACTATCCAAGGGTCAGAATCCACTTTCGTTTTCCTCCTTCCAGGTCGGGTTCGCCCGAGAACACTAACTTTGTGAGATCTAGCTACCATAGACTTTGTCCTGCATCACGCGTGAGAGTGCACACTCTGCACCCGAGTCCCCTAGGCCTCCTATTAGTAATCTGAAGGTTCAGTAGTCAAGTCCTAGCGATTCCAAAGCCCATTAGTACAGTACTTACCTGCTAGTAATTTCGCATTCCACTTTTGTAGTATATGGTTTCCCGTGCCCCTCGGGCATTTGTGTAAATTGTGCGAACTCAAGTATTTTCGTAAGAGTTTTGTTTTGTGCTTAGTACCCTGTCCTCATAAAGAGTACAGGGCTGTTGTGATTCTAATAAATACATTGTTTATTTTCATAACACTTGTGTGGTGTCCTTTCACTTGGTGTTCAAGGTGTATATGTGATGGTATAACAGCTGGCTTAACACGCCCTCTAGAGTTTAGCCCGAAGACTGCTCGTATCCACGCTACTAGGATAGCTGGTCTATAAGGTTGACTTACAACCAATCACCATAAGGGTTGTTTGGACTGATACAAAGTGCTCACTAGAATAGTGAACATTATATATCAGGCCAACTTCTCACAATTTTCTTTATTAGTAGGGGAGTAATAGGGTCTGAGATATGTGCTGATGGTTTGGAGGTCGAGATGAACAAGATTATCTCAGTTTCTTGAACATTGATGTCTAATGATTGTTTGATTCTTGCGATCTTGTCGTTGAGGAAGTGGGCGAAGTCGTCGCATAGTTTTGGGCGCCTGTACAGATGAGGACAGGGGCTTGGAGGTTTGTTGTCTGAGGATGCTGTAGAGCTCCTTCGGTCTGTTTTTGGCCTTGTCCATGGCCTTGTGGAAGAAGCTGGATTTCTGGTTTTTGATGTGGTTGTTGTACTTCCTACGGGCTGCTTTCAGTTGGCCACGAAGGATGGCAGTCGGGTTGTTTCTCCACTTTCTTTGGCTCTTAAGTTTCTCCTTTTTGGTTTAAGGTCAGCGTTTAACCATGTTCCTGGATGGAATGGATCTGCTTCTTTTGAGCTTTAGTGGAGCTAGTTTGTGGAGTATGGACACAAGTTCTGAATTGTACCGGTCAGTGAGGTCATTGGTGGAGAGGTGGGCTTTGTTGTCCGGGAGAAGTGAGCTTATCTGAGCTTCCACTTGGGAGAGGTTTCTCATCCATTTGCGGGGGTCTTGAGGAGGTTGATGGGGGATAGTGGGGTGATTGATATGAAATAGGGTCATGTGGTGGTCTAACCAGTCGACGGGAAGTATGTGGTTGGCCGATATATTCTTTTGCGAAATGATGGCATCCAATGTGGCTCCTTTGTAATGAGTCTCCTCAGTACAGAAATGTTTAAGGTGGGTATAGAGGAGGCTGGATAACGATTGCGTGTTTCCTTCCATCGTAGATTCAGATCATCAAGAATTAAGTTATTGGAATCACCAAGTGCGCCATCAGGTCAGCTAGTTCTCCAAATGTGTTGTTTCTGCCTCGGGGGTGATAGAGCAGGTGACAGTAGGGAATCCTGGTCTTTGGTCTTGAGGAGGACAGATAGATATTCAAATGACTCGTAATCAAAAGAGGTGGTTTCCGAGATGTCCAAACTGTCCTTGTGGATGATAGCGACCCCTCCTCCTCACTGATCTATCCTGTCTTTGGTGATGAGAGAAGCCAGGTGGTACCAGCATGTCTAGGCAGGGAGGAGATAACTTATTTAGCCAGGTCTGTGAGGAACGCAATGTCATGAGTGAGGATAGCTTCAGCTAGTTCCGTTGCGTGTAGTGAGGCAGATCGGCAGTTGATTAGTAAGCAATTGGTGAAAAGCTCCCAATTGCTGGCACCTATCTTTGGTACCCCTCGGTATGGCGGTGAGGACAGGATGTCTCAGTGTTTTGGTGCAGGGAAGGACTTTCCGGTGGCCTGTGGTCACATGGATTCTGGATTTTGGAGAGTCTAAGGCCGGAGTGTCGTAAGTGGCTGCTAGTAAGGTTGCTTCACTGTCTGACATAGGTGCTTCTGTTCTGAAGGGCCTTGAGGTTAGGTGTTTTGTATCTGATAAGAGTATGGATCTTGGTCCTAGGGGAGGGGACTCCTTTAGAGGTCTTATGTGAGCATAGTCTCAAGACCCGGGGGGGGACTGGACCGTGAAGCTGGGTACTGGGGGTTTCTGAGGGCTCAGGGGAGCTGTTTGCAATGACGGTGTGGAGAGTCCAAGGAGGGGATTTCAGGAGTCTGCAGGCTAGATATAGGTTGGAAATGATTTCCGTTAAGCCCAGGGAGATTGTCTATTTGGCTTTCAAGTGCCGCGAGATGCTGTGATACAGAGTCAAGGGAGGAGTTAGTGGCATCTAGGGTAGTGCCATGAGTGTTGTGGTTCAAGTTGAGGGATTGGGGTCTCTTGATGGTGATGCAAGTCAGGTTATCCTTTTTTGTGGTCGAAGGAGAGGTCGGAGGAAGGGGAGGGCTTTGGGTGTCAGAGCTGGGATGAAGCTCGAGGGGAAGGGGCTTCTATTTGGTGTTTTAGTACCCAGCTTGTGTCGTTTTGATAAACTGTAATGCCTCTTCAAGGAATGGAATGTGTTTAGCATGTTCTGCTGTTTGTGCAATCTGTAGTCGCATTGGCAGTTCTACTGGACATCTTAAAACTGCAGTTTCCCAAAGTTAAATAAACCCTTTATAATGTACTATGAAAGTATTCATGGAAGCTCTATTTACAAACCCTCTCCACTTGACCCCCAGCAGGATCAACTAGCACCATCGATGCTAGTGTTATTTTCCTCCTGTGCTTTTGGTTTTCCCATTGTTCATGACGAGCTCAGCTCGTCATGAGTGTATGAGAAGTTATATCATGACGAGCTGAGCTCGTCATGAGCGTCTAAGGAGCTAGAGCTGGAGCCTCTTGAGCTCGAAAGGGACACAACAGATTGCACATAAAACAGCAGAGAACTACACTCATTCCCCCGTCTTGAGGGACATTACACAATGTGTTACACAAAACAAGTACTGGCATAGTCAACAGGTCTCATTTCAAGGAATCACCTTACATTTGGGAGTTACCAAAACATCAGCGAAAATTTAAAAAAAAGTCACTTCAGCTTGAGGACTTACACGTTCTCATGCATAACCATGTATTATGCATGAAGCTGTCCAAATATGGCAGCCATTTTCAATTACATTTCATTTACTGTTCCACGATGGCAGAGAATCTTAGAGCTGTAAATTACGAGCAATGTGAGGTGGCAGAGGGAGAAATGAAGGAGTTGTGGGGTTCAAAATGAAACAAAAAAAGCTGGATATTAAAGAGGGGGCCAGCAGCAGGAAAATTCTAGGTAGAAAAACAGGGAGTGCAGTGCGTGTGGGTGCAGGGATTTGAGGGACAAACTTGAGTCGAAAATACATGCACTCCATGAAATCCTGCTAGCAAAAGTAGATTCTCAATGTAAGCAGTAAACTGATACAGGTAATGAATGTAAAGAGGTTAAGAAACTATTCTCCAGAGAGGAAAAAACAAGAAACTAAAGGAAGCAGAGCCATAGAACAAGGAAACAAGTAAGTGACAATGCATTCGCCTAATGGTAAGCAATGGGCTGAATTAAAGTCCAATGTTCGTGTTGCACAGCTATGACCTGTGGGTGGGCACACGGGACATAGGGAGTCTGATGTGGGGGTGGTACCCAGGACCATTAATGGTTCAGAAGGGGGGTTGTGTAGCCCCCCCCCTTGTTATTTTAGGGCCTGCCCTGGGGAGGTGGTGTAACCAGGATGGAGGGCCACATGGCACTGCCCTTTAAAGCCCCCCTCCAATCTGCCTGGCCCTGTTGAGGGTCACTGGGCTGTAAAAGGACTACTGTGGCACACAGCCCCCTCTGATATTAACACAATGGCCTGGCCTCAGAGGTGGCTGTCCCCCATATTGTGGTGCACATGCGCCCCTTATTCACCCCACCTAATATGCAATTCAATATGCCCCAGGACCTAGCCCATCCAGGAGGGGGTCAAACTGCTTTCTAAAAAGTGTAGGTACTAGTGAATTTGTCGTGCATCAAAAATAAGTTGGGGGCCCCATGGGCTTCTTGGGGAACCACACTAGCAGGCCTAGTCTGGGTCAGTATTCCTACCCTTTTACCTATCAATATAGTAAAGCAGGAGTACAAACAGTGCATGAATCCTCGTTTTAAAATTCATAAATACGACAGACCTAACAATGTGTTCAGAAAGTGATTACCCAAGAGCACACAGGGTGCCAAAGGGGAAGGCAGAGATTAATTAAAAATCATGCTTATGGTTTTTTTAGTTTAGGTCTTGCTCATTGCACAACTGGGGGTTTAGTAGTTCCTATGGGGAGACTTTAATTGCTCAGAAACTACTCCAGAGACAGGTGACAGCCTAGACTTTGAACACAGATTTACCAATATATTGTCAAAGCCAGGATTAAATGGCAAGTCTACGTGCCAAGGTCATAACATTCTCGCTGTCCAATGTCTGTCTAGTGATGGAGGTTGCAGGTTTGTGTCTAACCACCTCAGTTTAGTGCAACCTTGCTTGGGGGTCCTTAGTCATGGATTTTTTAAAGACACTTGCTACTTTAACAGAACACAATTCAAAGCTGTCCCATCGTTTACAGCAAAGAGAGGGCATGAAGAGATTTAAGGCCCAAGATTCCATTTAATTCCATTAACCAAGTTACTGCCTTTTTGCACTTAACTCGCCAAAGGTTGCAGCAGCAAATAGAGAAGCCTTACTTAATCCATGGTGTTGCGGAAGGACAACAGCTCTAATTCAGCTTAACAGTATAGTCACATCTATTACTTCTATCTAGAAGTATCACTCTAGAGGGCAGCAAGTAATGAAACCTTTCAAAATAAATCCACGACTTGTGCAAACCATGTACATGCTTTGCTTACCTTTCGCCTCCTCTGCCAAAACGGTGGCCGTGTTACCACACGATCATACTTTTTGGCCTCAGTGAGAAAGCCTGCGAGTAACCAGGTCTTTGAGCTAAAAACTACACTCAAATCGAACGAACTATAACTTAAGGTAACATTACTATGCACAAATATAAGGTAACACCAACTTGAAAGTCGTGCCAGGTCTAGGTAAAGCTGGAGGTCAAGTGAGGAGGGTTTGTGAATAAAGGGCTTCCAAGAATACTGCCATAGTGCATTCCACAAGGGTCAATTTACCTTCGGAAACTGCCAACTGCAAATATGTGCTTACCGAATGATTAAATACCAAACAGATTTTGTTCAGCAAAATGAGGGGCTGTGCGCCTTGTTGGTAACCAGGGTTCAACATCAAAGGATAAATTACATACAAATGGATAACTTTACCGAAGTAAAAAACTGAAAGGGTGTCCTCATTGCATATAACCCCTTTTCTGCCGACCAATCATGTAGTTGGAAGTTGAAATTCAATATTGCAAAAATTGAAGCAGACCCGGCGAGACGCAGCATTCACAGGACTCGTTTGGTCGTTTTTCAAAACTGTAATAATGCAAAGGATTTAAAACGCCAGGGCGAGCAGATAATCGTGGCATGAACCTTATTAAACGTTAAACCTGCATCAATGTAAAAACCGATAAGAATCCAGAGAAGCAATACTCGGGTACGTTTTAGAAGCGTTGCCGCTAAAGGTTAAGGGTCCCGTTCTATTTTAAAGTGAGTTGTGAGTCTTCGTTAAGTTATCCGCGGGAGGGGGCCCAGTGACCGACGGCCCCCTCTGCCAGCTCAGCAGGCGTAGGGCTGGGGCACGGATTGCCTTACTTAAGAATGGCACACTCTCCCCAAAGCATACAAGTGGAACAGGCATATGGACAACACGCATGCCAACATTTTATAGGAAAACAAAAGAAAAAAAAAAAACTCAGAAGAAAGTATTTACTCTTCTGACTTGTGGAAGCAATGCCAATTTCAGGCGGGAGATAACCAGTTTTTAGCTTTTAAAATCTATTCTAGTAGCACGAATGCGTGAAATTCGCGGTATTAGATTAGCCCGAGGTCAGGAAGAAACAGCAGCAAATTGGCGTCTGTTTCCTCGTTTATCGCATTCCCCTGCCTCCCCTCCAGGCAGAGGTCAACCCCCGTCAGCGTATGCGGGGTCGCAGGAATGCGCCCCGACTATCCAGTGCCACGCGGAGGTAAAAAAATCAAACGAAATGCTTTGCGCCGTCACAGAAGCGCACGCAAAATACGTACGCCATTAGTAGGTGAACTTTAGAGGACAAAAAGATAATTGAGACAGGCAAAAAGTAGAACCATAAATTATAAAACAGATTTTACATCCGAGTTTTCAGTTACAAGCAAGAATAGTACGAAGTGGTTACCGATGATATTCTCTACTACAGAACCGCGTGGACAGCCACAATGGAGTTTAATATAATAGTTACCAAGAACAAACCCAAGACCAACTGGTAAGGTTTTGAACAGGCACTTTTTTTGTCTTTAGACTAACATGGACCGACGTACGCATCTCTAGAGCGCGCACTCACGTACTTTATTTACCAGCGAGAAATTACGCATTTTTTTTTTACCTCAAACACTACCCGCGAATTGCTAGTTTTGCGAATTTTAAAACCACCCTCCCCACCCCGATCTGCGCAAACCGCCCAGTTTTGCCGCCCTGCGCATTTGTAAACGGCTCCAGTGCTCCCACCACGCTAAACAGTCGCGGGCAGGATAGGACAGCCACTCAGTTCAAGTCCTGGATTCGCTTACTTTCTTCGCTGCCATCCTGCACGCCCGCTGTCAGCCTCACAACCCCGACGTCCCAGTGTACAAACAGGAGAGAAGGAGTGCGCTTTTGGACCCTCCCTTTATACCGAGCGGGGCGGGTCCGGGCGGACTGCGCTCGCGATTGGAAGGGATCCTCCACCCCCAATAAACAGGCAACAGCAACGGAGCCCGGCTCTAATGAGGGTAATGCTATATAATGTGGGCTCCACGGGGGTGGCTTCCTACCTACGAGCCACGTTTTTCGGGCGAATAGTGTACTGTAGACCATATCCCTGGGGATGTTTGATTGGTTAATTTAAGTGCAGAGGAGGGGTCTTAGCTTTATTAGGGCTCACTCAGCAGGGAAAGGCAGTGGAAGGCATGCTGTGGTGCTAAAGGTAGTGTAGGGTAGTTTGTAATTTGTTCTACACTTCTAGGTACAAAACATTGGCTTGGTTTACATTTGGTTGGGTTTCGGGATAAGGCTGTAAATAAACCTTTGCTTTACAGCTGGGGTGTGTAGACTGGGGCTAATATGGCAGGCAAGAGCATGTGAGGGAGGTGTTGAGGGCTTTATCTGCGGCCGGAAGGGATGACTTGATAAGGCCTGGATTGCGTGATCAGATGTGGGGTGGCATTTCACGGCAGTAGCGGGAAGCAGCTAGTGGGATAGTAGCCATGGCTTTGGCCAGCTCACCACCACGTGCAAAAGTGAGGGGAACAGATCCACAGCTCTCTCAGGTTGGGGCGGCCTGACTGACAAGGCACGGTTAAACCTGATAGAAGATCCAGGCGAGGTGAGCAGCAGTAACCTACATACATCAGGCCAAAGAGAGTGTGAGGTTTGGTACAGCCATCCTGTCCAGAATGGGTATCTGGCTTTGTGGAACCCTTGTTGGCTACAGCCTCCAGCTGTGTCTCCCTGGAGATTTTCAACTTCCAAAACAGAGACTAAGTCTGAGCGTGGAAATCTGCACTGTAACCTCGTCCAGCAGCTTCCTGACGACAACGCCTCCTCATTCTTGGATACTGCTTGTAGCCGTGCCCTGCTTAACTTACCTTTCAAGACATTTTCTGCTGACTCTTCAAAGACCTAACATAAGCTCCAACCAGGCCCAATCCACTTCTTGTATCCTACCAGCACTCCATGGAAGTCTGTCATATTTTCCGACTTTGACCCGGTCTTGCACGAATGTATGTCTGCGGTTGATGCTTTGATCTTTTAGGCACTAGTTTTTACCTTAAACTTTAAAAAATCATAACTCTGTTTCTACTGATTGGATTTTTGTTGTTTTAGTGTCAAATAATTTATTAAAAGGTACTTTATTGTTCTAACTTAGTGTTGTTTTTTTGTGTGTTGTTTATTCAGTTTATTATTCCTGTTTGTGTGCTGCATAAATACTTTACACATTGCCTCTAAGTTAAGCCTGGCTGCTTTTGTGGCAAGCTACCAGAGGATTAAGCAAAAGTTAATTTAGTGACTTTTTTGGTTCACCCTGGCAGCTATTGGGGCTCTTGCTTGAGCAGGCTTAACATCCCACTCAACCAACATCCTAATTGCTCATATTATGTTCTGAGGTGATGCAGCTCTGTTACTTTTATATTTCAAATGTCTTTCCAGACTACTCACCTGACGGAGCCTTTGTGTAGTGATACCCCTCACAGTAGGGTTATTTTCAAGCTGGGTCACCCACAACAGAGGCACTGAAGTGTCAAGGTAGACAAAGACTCAGCCTTACCTAAATGGTCCCCTTCAACCTGCAGCTCCACTCCTACTCACCCATAGCATCTACAACAAGCATTGGCATAGCCAATAGGTCTCGCCTTTGGGGTCTTGTTTTTTTTTTTTTTTATCCTCATTTGCCTGACCACCTCTTATTTAGCCTCCAACTGCCAACCACTCAATCCAGGTGCAGAGTTTCCTCTGCATCCTGTGCTCTATTAGGTGGAACTCGGCAATATATGGCCCGAAGAGTATCGTGGGAAAAGACTCCAAACTTGAAGTTTTATTCAGTTGAACTAGCCATTCTGAGCCGACTGGGGGGGGCCTAGTTCTTGGAGTTTCAAGGCATAATCATAGGACCGGGGAAAAAAAAAAAAAACCCCGGTTATTGTCTCCAACGAACCAAAACGTCCCAAAAGATACGGCTACGCTCACCGCCTGATCTCCTCAAATCAGTTTTAGAGGTTGCGTAGAGAGACGACAGCCAGTTTGCGTGGGTTGGTGCTGAATTTTCAATCCAAACCTTGCATATCTCTCTTCTTGCAAGCAGTATGGCAAAAAACAGAAATGTCCTAGCGTGGCCCTTTATATTGTTGTCCCATCCAAATATAATCAAGGAGAGTGTGATGGAGATCGAAATATTAAGAATAGAGTCCAGAGTTGCTTTAACTTCATTCCAAAATTGTGATATGTTGGGGCATTCTTTAAACATATGGATGTCTGAGGCTGCGATATGGCCACATTTATTACATTTCTTCCCTGGGATAAATTTAGAAAGTTTTAGCGGTGTAAAATATGCACGGTGAATTGTAAAAAAATGATTACGCCTAAGCCATGCGGGTTTGACACATTTATATAATGGGGTACAGGAATTCTGCCAGGTTTCGATGCTCTGGGCCCCCAGATCTGAGCCCCATAGTTGTTCCGGTAGGGTCAAATCTCCGTCTATCTCTTCTAGCAGGCACCAGTACCATATCGAGACCTCTTTACCCCCTGCAGGTTGCGCTACCAATTTCTCTTCGGTGATGCTATGCTTCCCTAATGGTACCCCAGACCTGTTTGTTACCTTAACCCAACTATCTAATTGTAGATACTTAAACCTCGAGAGCTCTATCCCCCGCTGCTCCCGCAAATCCTCCCGGGGCCTCAGAGAGTCACCTGTCAACACTTCTCCCCATGTTAGTATCCCTCCTGCTCTCAACGGAATAGTAAGCCTATCATCCCAGCAGGAAGGGAGCCCTGGGGATTCCCAGATGGGCGCAAGGTTGGAGTAGTATGACAAACCCAGGTTCCTCCTTATATGTGACCATAGCTTCGCTTGGGACATAAGAATTTTTAATTTAACTTTCTTGAAGTATTTCTGTTCTCCAAACTTAAACATGTAGCCGTTAGTTGGTAAGCCAGCACCAATCAGCATTGCCATGAACATGATACCTGTTGATGCGTTAGATGGCACTTTTAAGAGCATTCTCGAATGGGATAGTTGGAATGCCCACGCATAGTATTGTAGATCGGGTAGGGATAGGCCCCCCTTTTCCCTCCTCCTCCTCAGCTTTTTCCAGGATATTCTTGCTGACTTATATCCCCAAACGAAGGAGTTAAGCTCTCTCTGGCATTTCTCTAGCGCTGTTTTATCAAATGCGAGGGGGATCGTGTTAAATAAGAAGGTAAACTTGGGAAGAACTGACATCTTTATCAGACTTACTCTGCCTAGGATAGTTAGTGGGAGATTAGACCAAGGTTTTAAAGATTTTTTAATTTCCTTAAGAATTCTCTCAAGATTGACTTGGGCAATTTGTGCGATGTCTTGCACTATCCGAATTCCCAAATATCTCATTGAGTTTGATGTGTTTAACCGTAGGTCAGGTATGTTCCATGCCATAATGTCTGTTTTGGAGGCGTTTATCTCATAGCCCGAGATACGGCCGAAATCTTCGGCTCTCTCGATGACTACTGGTAGAGCGATCTCCGGGTCTGAGGTAAAGACCAAGATGTCATCTGCATACAAGGCTACCCGCTTTTCCCATTCCCCGAACCTAAAAGATGGAATAGAATCTTCTCGTCTGAGAACTTCCGCAAACGGTTCTATGTATAGGTTGAAGAGGAGGGGGGAAAGCGGGCAGCCCTGTCTTGTGCCTCTAAAGATCCTGAACGATTCAGACAGTTTGCCATTTATTAGAAGCCGTGCTGTTGGTGATTTATATATAAGTTTTATTGTTCGACAGAGTTTCTCCCCTAAGTTGACCTTCTTTAAAACGTCGTTTAAATAGGGCCAGTTTACCCTGTCGAAAGCTTTAGCTGCGTCTAGGGTGAGGGTTGCCAGTGGGATAGAAAAAGCTGAGGCGATGTCGATTGCCCCCACTAGATCATATGTTAGGTCAGAGAGCTGACGCCCTTTAATGAATCCCTTTTGATCTTGATGGATTATTTCCCCCATTACTGATCCCAATCTAGCTGCTAAAATAGAGGCAAATATCTTGTAGTCATTGTTCAACAATGATATAGGGCGGTAAGAACCACATAGTGTTGGGTCTTTTCCAGGTTTTAATATCAAGACTATAGTTGCCTCGCTCCATGATTGAGGTGGGTCATTACCGTCCTTCAGAATACCGTTGAAAAGGGCCGTCAGGGTAGGGACAATTGTATCGGCCAAGGCTCTATACAGTTCTCCGGGGAGTCCGTCAGGACCTGTAGCTTTGCCATGTTTTAGTGCGGATACGGCCTTTTTAACCTCTGACTCTGAGATGTCCAATTCCACTGCCTCGCTTTGCGCTTGCGATAAATGTGGAAGAGATAACTTATCCAGCCATGACTTCCTTGCCTGTTGGTCATCTCTAATGTCATCCCTATATATTTCCGCAAAAAACTGCGTAAAGGCAGTACTAATTCCTACATCTGATGACCTGAGCTGATTTTCCCCCGCGGCCATAATCCCTCTTATGTGGTTTTTTGCTTGGTCTGCTTTAACCCTCCAGGCTAGAATCTTACCTGCGGTTTCTCCGAATTCAAAACTGGACAGTTTGCTCGCCTCCCATTTCTTTGAGACCCTTTCTTGTAGGATATTTTCTATCTGACTTTTGAGGTCTGACATATTTTTTTGATCTTGTAGTGAGCCAGTTGTGCCCCCAAGCCTTTGTTCAATTATCTCCAGCTCCTGTTCTAGGTTTTGAATTTTGGATAGATAGTTTTTCCTCATAAAGGAAGCTCTGTTGGTAATGCAACCTCTCAGGTATGCCTTAAGAGTTTCCCAAACTAAAGCAAGGGAGGTTGAGTGCAAATTGCTATCTAAAAACATCCTAGCTTCGGAGTTGAGGTATGTCACTTCCTCCGGGACCAATAGAATAGTTCGATCAAATGCCCAGGAGGGATGTTTTTTTTGAGTTTGAAGTATTAAGGTGAAAGACAGGGCTGAATGGTCGGATAAGTGAGAGGGTATATACTTAATACTGGCTATGGAGTTTTGGAGCCAGTAGCTAAACAGGGCAAAATCTATTCGTGAAGTATGTTTATATTTTAAATTCCTATAAGATACCCCTGGTTTAGTGCCGGCTCTTTCTCTCCATAGATCTGCCAGGCCCAGGTCCTCCATAATCCCTTTTAGAGTCTGTCTAGATTTTGAAGGGGGTTGACAGCTATACCTGCAACTATTAGTGGTTTTATCTAGTTTTGGGTTCAAAATAACGTTAAAGTCCCCTGTCCAAATATTGGGGTCAGAGGTGGTTGTTAAATCGTTCCTTATTGTTTCCAAAAAAGATGGGTCATCAGTGTTAGGACCATAATATCCGACTAAATTGTATTTCTGCCCATGTATAGAGAGGTTAACTATGAGCCATCTTCCACATTTGTCCTCTCTGAATTCAAGAATCCGTACGTTAGCTGATTTTTTGCAGATTAAGAGAATTCCTCTTATATTTGCATTATGGTCAGTGCTTAAGAATACATCAATCCATTTTTGCTTTTTTAAAATTGCATCTGCCTCGTTTTTTAAAAGATGTGATTCTTGGATAATGATGATCTGCGCCGGGGAATCACGCAAATATTGAAAAATGCGTTCTCTTCTCCCCTGCACGCGCAGACCATTCACGTTCCAAGATAAAAAAGGTATCAATGTCATTTTTCCATCCCATTACTCTCTTCCGGTCCACCCAGTTTAGTATTTATTGCTTTGTTTCTTTTAGTTATTGTATCTAAGGCGGTTGGACTGTTAAAAAGAAAAATCTGTTTTGAAGGGCCAAGCTTCTGAGGATAATTTTGAATTTTTATGCTTTTGTGCCCCCCCCCCACCCCTTTGGAGAACCCATCCGTACTTACTCCGGCCAGTTGATGGGCCGGTTTGCGCTGATCTGAGCTCTACTCTCAACACGGAGTTGCACCCCTTAAAGTTATCTGTGAAAAAAAACATTGTTCTGTCATGTGCATTCACCATCACCATCACCATCACCTTCCCCCTATTGATTAGTTGTTTGCTTTCTCCAGATAGTGTGGGTTTTATTTATTTGTTTATCTACACAAAAAGATTTATTTATGAAATAGTGCAATTTATTTTTTCTTTTTTTTTTCTTTTTATTATCTTTTTTTTTTTTTTTCTTCTTTTCTCTTTCCTTTCTTTCCCCTTTTTTTATATCCTTTTTCTCCTCTTTTTATTTATATATGTGTTTTTTTTCCTCTGTTCTTCATTCTTCCCCCCTCCCTCTCCCCTTTTTTCCTTGGTGGGCCCTCTACCATTTCCTTTTTTTTAATTTTTTTTATTTATATTATATGAGGGTTTCCAAAAGCTCATAAGATGCCTACTTAATTATTACGTTATTCAGCCTATTGAGTAAGGACTAGTAGACTGATATGAGGGGGGGGACCTAGTCGTTCAACATTTGCCCTGCGAGTGGTTCTGAATTGACTCCAAGAGCTCATCCGCCTCGAATGGTGTTCTGACATTATACATCTTGTTATTATACATGATGCGCAAGTAGGCCGGGAATCTCATCTGGACTGTTGCACCAGCCGTTCTAAAACTATCCATCTTCTGTCACTACTCCCACTGCCTATCAAGTGTAGTCTTGGATAGATCAGAGCGGATCTCGAAAGGGAATTCAGAGCATTTTGTAGTTTTAAGTTTAAGCGCAGTGTTAAGAATTTTCTCCTTTAAGGCATAGGTCAAGAAGTTGACAAGGATTTTCCGAGGTTTAGACCTGCCTGCGTTAAGACGGAACGGGTCACGATGGATCCTCTGGATGTCTTTCTCCAACACTTCAACTGTTTCCTCGAGATCCAAAGCTTCCTTCAAAAGATTTGCAACAAAACTCTTGATGTCCCCGCCTTCTTTCCCCTCCGGTATTTTGAGAAGACGCAGGTTGTTTCTACGTGAGAAATTCTCTAAAGTTTCCATTCTTTCTTTCATCGCATCTCCCTCCTTACGTAGATTGTGAATTTTTAGCACAGCTGCTTCCAGGTTAGCTTTTACCGCTCCCACTGTGTTCTCCAGTGCCTCCGTTCTTTCACCCAAGCCATCTACTTTCTTTTCCAGAGCTTCACAAGATGAGCGAATGTCGTTTTGGTTTGCTTTAGAAACCAAAAAATCGCTACGAATTTCTTCTCTCATTGAAGCAATTGAAGCTGCCAAAGCTGCCAATGCCGACTCGGTAGCAGAGTAAGTTGTGTTACTAGCCTCCTCTTCTTCATCTCTCTCCCCTAAAGCCTTTGAGGGACCTGTTGGTGTCATGCTCAGGGCCTCTCCTTCATCATCGCATGGAATGTTTACCTCCACCAACTGTGACGGAGCGGACGGTGTTGGGTCTGCCATTTCTGTTAGTGGGGGTGAATTCACTGAGGGGATATCAATACCCAGAGGAGTGTCAGGGCTCTCTTCCTGATTATTAACTGGGCTTAGATCCAGCACTTGAGGCAGGACTTTAAAAAAAGAGCGTAAAGAGGGGGTGATTTTCGCAGCACTGTTAGTTGAGACTAAAGTCTTAGCCCCTTCTTGGCTGTTTTTACTGATTCTTTTATTTCCCCTCCCTTTGGCTTTCGTTCTTGTAGCTGTCGGTTTGGGTTTCTGACTGATTTTCCTTTTCCCTTTCTCTTTTGGTAAAACTGGAAGACTAAAAGGGACAGGCTCGCTTGAAGGGTTGCTTACAGCAGGGAGGGGAGGCAGGGCAGGGGCGGGGACAGAGGACTCAATTGCTGCTGTTGTATGAGACACTGGCCTTGGGGAGAACATGGCGGCCGCAGGCTAGTGCGGTGCGCGCGCTGGTCATCTGAGCTCCTCTGACATGGGGAAGCACTCCTCTCCGCTCTGAACGATGATCGGGCACTTTTGAGTTTCCGTTGCTTTTCTTCGTTTCACCTACCTGACTCGGCGTGATGATCTAAGCCGCCGGACTGACCGCCGTCGGATTGGAACAGCGGAGCAAGGTCGGAGGTCGGAGGCTGCCGGGTCGATTCCCCTCGCCAGGTCAGGTGCGCTCCGGAGGTGTTGGGGGGTGTTGCTGCCCTGCCCCCCGGTCTCGCGGAGTCCGCTGACTGAAGCCGCTGGGACTGGTGAGCAGAGTCGGAGTAGCAGCAGGGTAAAGAAAAGGATTGCCGGCTTGTTTTTTTCCTTTGCCGTGTCAGCCGGTTTCACCTCGGATGTGTTTCGCCCTGCCCTCCGGCAGCTCTCCACCCCCCCAGAGTTCGTGGAGCAGAGCAGCCGTGGAGCTTCGCCGGGGTCGCTCGGCGCGAGGTCTGCTTAGAGGCAGACTTGAATGCGTGGGCTCCGGAGGCGCAGTGGTTCAGCTGCTACAGAAGCAGTCTGAGCCCATTAGCAAGTCCCAGGAGCGAGCTGGTGCCGGAGGCTCAGCAACGTGCAACACTTGTGACAGCAAAGCACCGCGGATGGGATTGTCTTTGCATTCGGAGGGATCGGGGAAATCAAGTCTGGACAGTAGCAAGGGCACCTCATCAGGGGTGGCAAGTAACCTCAACTCTTTAGTTAAGAATCTAAAAGAAATTAAAAGGGTCAGCCAGTCGTTACTACAGCTATCAGAATCCCCTGGTTTAGAGACAGTGTCTCATACAACAGCCTTTGGGGTCTTATAACGGTTTCGCCAGAGTTATTGGCTTAGCTAATGTGTCTAAGCTATGTTGTAGAGTAGCATGACTTGTGTGCAGCATGTTGCAATGTTATAATAAAAGAGTGTTATAAGCATTTTTGTTACCTTATCTATAATTAAAATGATATAATGTATAACAGAACAACTTATTAAAAAAAAATGTTTAGTGATATTTTTTGTGTGGAATGTTGGCAACTTTTTCCCGAAATCGGTCCCAGGATGCTTGTTTCCAGTCCAGGGAGGATCATCCCTGGAAGTTCGGGCTGGACTGTTCCCATAAGGAGCAGGGGCAAGCCTGATTTGCATATGGCTGGGTCCAAACTGGGGTGGTATGGTGAGAAAAAGGATGATGGATTGAATCCAGATCTGTAACTGAGAGTGAGTGGTTGAAAAGTTTCAGCACTCCATCCATCATATTGTTGTGTTGGCAACTTTTTACTGCCTGTACTAATGGTTGTTTCTTATAGGTTTTTGTTTTTATTTTGTGTTGGGGAGATCTAAACAACGGAGGATAGAGGTTGTGAATTATAATATGAGTAGCAGCAGGATATTGGGGGAGAAATAACAGATGCCAGATTTTGAGGGTACTATGGAGCTATAGCAATGGCTAAAGTATCAAGCATACAAACAACACAACACTTTGGGCCTCATTACGATGTAGGTCGGAAAGGCTCCGAACGGCATTTCGGTTTGTCTGAATCTGTGTCAGAACACAAATTTCTGACCAACTCAGAAACATTTCTGACCAACCAATAACGATGGAAAGGTAACCGTTCAGTCTTTACAACTCGGTTCTGACTGGCATTCGGAGACTTTGAGTCGGTCGGAGCTAATTCGTACAGCTATAGGAAAGCATTTCCGAGCGAGCGATTACGATGTTGGATTCGGACAGCCTTTCTGACTCAGTTCGTCCGACACGGAACAGCTGTCGGAAGCCGACTTCGGGTCGCCGTAGTAGGCCCCCCGTTCACCCGAAGGTCTCTGATTGGGGCCCGTGGGGGTACCCATGGGACCCCTCTTTTCAACCATGCACAGTGTGGCAAGCACCATGGGGTGGCCGCCACAGGGTGCAAGGCTTTCCGCAACCACTCCTTTATTTAATGGGAGCCTGTGTTATCGTTGGGAAACACAGGCTCCCATTGAAGTCAATGGGAGTCCGATAACGGTGTTCGAACCATCATAATCGGTCGGTCGTACTCCCCGAAACCAGTTGATCGGAAACTATTCCGACACAGAGTCAGTTGGAATGCTTTCCGACCGACATCGTAATGAGGCCCTAAATGTTCCTTGTCTCCCCCCTGGTTCTTTTAAATGGGTCATGAGTTATTTAAGCACTATCCTATCCATATGATATAATATTTGTGTAAAACAAGAGGCAGTAGTTTCTAGTGCTACCAGGACATAACAGTCAAGTCAAGTCAAGTCAAGTCAGGAATTTATATAGCGCACTACATACCCAGAGGGTCTCAAGGCGCTTAGGGAGGGGAGGAGGAATTACTTATCAAATATCCACGTTTTAAGTTGCTTTCTGAATGCTAGGTGGTTCTGGGTAAGGCGAAGGTAAGTGGGGAGTGAGTTCCATGTTTTAGCAGCCAGGTATGAGAAGGATCTGCCTCCCATGGTGGTCTTGTTGATGCGAGGTACAGTGGCGAGGGCTTGGCTGGAAGAACGTAGTTGGCGGGAGGGGATGTAGAAGGACAGTCGTGAGTTGAGGCATTCTGGTCCGATGTCGTAGAGTGATTTGTGTGCGTGGGTTAGCAGTCGGAAAGTGATCCTCTTATTGACGGGTAGCCAGTGGAGGTCTTTCAAGTGGCCAGAGATGTGTTCGTTGCGCGGGATGTCTAATATGATCCTGGCTGAGGCGTTTTGGATTCGTTGGAGTTTCTTCTGGAGTTTAGCGGTAGTACCTGCGTAGAGGGTGTTTCCGTAGTCCAGTCGGCTCGTGACCAGAGCATGGGTGACTGTTTTTCTGGTTTCGGTGGGGATCCAGCGAAATGTTTTTTTGAGCATGCGGAGAATGTTGAAGCAGGATGAGGATACGGCGCTGACTTGCCTGTTCATTGAGAGTGAAGAGTCCAGGATGACGCCTAGGTTCCGTGCGTGGTCTGTCGGGATGGGTGCCTTTCCAAGGGCTTCCGGCCACCAAGAGTCGTCCCATGCAGAGGGGGATGTACCTAAGATGAGGACTTCTGTTTTATCTGAGTTCAGTTTCAAACGGCTGTGTTTCATCCAATCGGCTACTTCTTTCATTCCTTCGTGTAGGTTAGTTTTGGCGGTGCTAGGGTCATTGGTGAGTGATAGGATCAGTTGAGTGTCATCCGCGTAGGAGATGATGTTGAGGTTGTGTTGGCGTGCGATGGCCGCGAGGGGGCTCATGTATACGTTGAAGAGGGTGGGACTGAGTGAGGATCCTTGTGGTACGCCACAGATGACTTCAGTGGCCTCGGACTTGAATGGTGGAAGGCGGACTCTCTGGGTTCTTCCGGAGAGGAACGAGGTGATCCATTCAAGTGCTTTTCCTTGTATTCCGATGTTTCTGAGGCGTTGTAAAAGGGTGCTGTGGCAGACTGTGTCGAAGGCTGCAGAGAGGTCGAGGAGGATGAGGGCGACTGTGTCTCCATTGTCCAGTAGAGTTCGAATGTCGTCTGTTGCTGCGATGAGGGCGGTCTCAGTGCTGTGTTTTGCTCGGAAGCCAGATTGTGAGGAGTCGAGGGATTTGTTGGCTTCGAGGAAAGCGGCGAGCTGGTTGTTGACAGCTTTCTCGATTACTTTGGCCGGGAATGGAAGGAGCGAGATGGGGCGGTAATTTTTGAGTTCGGTGGGGTCCGCTGTGGGTTTTTTCAGAAGGGCGGTGAGTTCAGCGTGTTTCCAGCTTTCTGGGAAGGTGGCGGAGTTGAAGGAGCAGTTGATGACATCTCGGAGGTGCGGTGCTATGACGGAGTCTGCTTTGTTGAAGATGTGGTGAGGACATGGGTCTGTGGGGGATCCTGAGTGGATGGAGTTCATCAGGCGGGTGGTGTCCTCAGTGGAGATTGGGTTCCAGTCGCTGAGGGTGTTCAAGGGGCATGACAATGACATAAAGTCAGGACAAAATGTGAAGCCACCCCAGTGGAAGAAGTTTGCTATGTAAAAACCAAATAATATAACAAGCAGTGTAGTGTCATCCCTTTATCAGCGCCTTGAATAGGACTATGGCATTCTAAGTGCTATGATATGCTGCTATCACAATAGGGGGCGTGGCTCTGACTGCAATGGAGGTGGACGTGCTTGGGTAAAGCTCCGTCAGAGGCTTCCCTAAACGGGCTCAATTCTCCGTCTGCAGTCGTCTGCTGGGATTTTTGCCCAGCGCAATATTACCCTGTCAGAACCCTGGTGCTCCGCTGCCGATTTTGCCCTACCTGAATCCTGATCACCGCCCTTGCTCATGTGGGCCATCCGGCGAGCCATTGCCGCATTGGAGGACGGGACCACGAGAGCCCGTGGCTTGGCTCCTCCTACAGGGCCGTGAATGCTTGTGCGGCCTGTGCGGGCTACTCGAGCTGCATAGCGGCTACCTTTGCTGCTACCACTTGTCCCAGCGGCGACTGGAGAGTCACGTAACGTGGCCCGGACTGCCGCGGAGCTGCCCATCAGACGCCGCCCCTGCCCGACTCCTGCTGTGCGCCCCTGGCTCTGTGAGCCCTGTGGAGAGCCGCTGCCGTGCTGGAGGACTGGACTACGGGAGTCCGCGGCTTGGCCCCTCCCACAGGGCTGGGAATGATGGCGCGGCTGCTACAGGCTGCCTGAGGGGCATTCCGGCCACCCTTTCAGCCGTTACCTGCTCCGGAGACACTCAGTGTCCCACAAACCACTGCCAGGATCACCGCAGGGGCGCCGGCTCGGCGCTACTTCCAGGAATCCCCTGGATGGGACGTATGTAGCTGCTGCGGGAGGGCACGAACCGCTGTGACTAGGGCTGCCCTGGGGATGCGCTGAGCTGGTGAGCTGGCGCTGCCCTGCGGCGGCTGGGAGCTGTGGCCATTCCCGCTATGGAGTTCGTTGCTGTGTTTTTCTGGATCCCTTCTCCCCCATGGAGTGACGGGCGCCTCTGCTGCACACCTGGCTTGGCCGTTTACAGTGAGACATCCCTGGCCCTCCGCCTCACCTAGGGGACCACTGAGGCTGCGGTGGTGGCTGCGGGACAACGCAGAGGAATTGCTGGTGATTGCCCCCATCAGTGCCTGAGGCTCCCTCCAGCTGTGGGACTCCTGAATTGGGGCCATTTTGGGGAGGCTCCTTCGTTGCCTGCGGAGGACACAAGACGTGCACTGCTGATCCAACCACTGGCGCTCCCTCAGGTACAGCCCGCCCACAGCCATAGCACACTACATCCTTTACTTTTGGCTGGTCTCCTCTGTGTGGCCCCATGGATGGGCCTGGCTGGTCCCCAAGGATAACTGTGGGAACGGCACCCCCAGAGCTTAATCGCTCCCAGATGTGGTAGGGTCGTCTGATTGACTGTCTGGCGCGACTACGACACCCTCCCTGAGACACACGCTTGAGCTAGATGAGAGCCATCCACAACCCTTGAACGTCATTTACCGGGGTGCTTTTTTTCCTGTGGCGTGTTCGGCGGTCGAGGTGATATGTCGAAGACACCCTGAGCTGCGGGACGACTGCTGATCATGTCTGCTTGTCATAGACACGTGACAAGCCCCGAGATATCGTACTGGAGCCACCTTGAGCAGGATCCGGCGTTTGTGACCATATACTGTGCCTCATGTCTGGCGGCACCCGTGAGCGGACTGGCACTGGAGGAGCACAAACCCCTCTACCTTCTACCAAGACCAAACCAGACAAGATGGTAAAGCAAGGCCTTCCGGACCAAACCGCGAGCAAATTGGATGCGGTGCTCGCTTTGGTGGAGCGGATGGAAGAAACCATCAACCAGACACGCACCTCCCTGGAGTCCAAAATTGACAAGGTGGCCATCGATGTCACCCACTTAAATGTGGATCACCGGAAGCTGGTGGACCGCACCGCCGCATTGGAAACCTCTCCCGCAGATGTTAAACCACAAGTGGCTCAAACAGATAAACATGTGCAGAACCTGTTAAACTGAGTGGAATTCTTGGAAGAGAGGTCCGAAGACGCTGAAGGACGGGCACAGCAAAATAACGTACGCATAGTGGGTGTGCCCGAGCGCTGGGAAGGAAGAGAGCCTGCTACACACATAGAGAACTGTCTCAGAGACCAGCTACCTGATCGAACTCTCTCGCTCCACTTTGTTATAGAATGTGCATACAGAGTTCCAGCGAGGCCCCCTCCCACATGCTCGAATCCACGACCCCTGCTCATAAGACTCCTTAACTACAGAGACAGGGACTCCATCCTGCACGAAACCAAGAAGCTGCAAGATGTTCAAATCGACAACCATAAAGTAATGTTCTTCCCGGACTATATGTTGTAAATAAGACGATGACTCCAGATCCAGGAAGGTGGCAGGTAAGTAGTTTATTGCAGCAGTAAAGAAGATAACAGGACCGTCGCCCATCTGGCCAAGCATTAACTGACAGAGATTGGAACCAGAGGTTGAGTCATAGGGAGAACCATGTAAACAGTCTAGAAGGTTGATACAAGGGCGAGCAGGGAATGGAACAGAAAGGGAAAAAGCCATGTACAACACATCTCTCCCCTTTGGACAATAAAAGAAAAGAAAGAAAAGCATAAGACAAATGAATAATGAAAAACTCTCAATGAACATAATCATTTAAATAAGCAGGTGGATGACGAGAGCGAGGACTCCTTAAACTCACACTAGAGGAAGAATGAGCAGGAGTAAAATCGGGAACAGAAATCGCAACTCCATCATCACACAAAGAAGAGGAAGCATCACCACCACCCACCTCCCCTCGTACAGCAGGCAAACAAGGCAAACCAGAATCCTCCTGAGATGATAACATGTAGCCATTGCAACCTATATCAGAAAGATTAGAAGAACAATCCGAAGGATTTGTTCCATTCTTCTGGTAAAGAGCAACTCTCCTGTAGTTCCATTTGGCACCATTCTCAAGCACAACAAAATGAGGAAAGGCCTTCTTTACACGAAATGGACCACTAAACTTTGAGAGGCCTTTGGCACACCGACCAGGTTTGACTTTGACAAGATCTCCATTGGAGATAGGTAGGGGAGGTAAGTATGATGGGGAGGATTGCTTACCATTTTCTCTTAACCAGGCAGGAGTCAACCTTGAGACAGGGGAACGACCCCGCATTAGTTCAAAGGGAGACTTTTCTCCCTGCTTATGAGGCGTTGAGCGATACGCCCAAACTAACTCCTGTACACGCTCATCAGAAAAACATCCACTTGCAACTGACATTTGAATGACACCTTTCACTAGACGGTTGACTCTTTCACATAGGCCATTACTCTCGGGGTTGTAAAGACAAGTGCGGTGATGAGATATGCCACATTCACGCACAAAATTAGCCATTTTGGTGGATGTCAGCTGGGTGCCGTTGTCGGTAATAAGAACGGATGGAAAACCCTCATTCAAAAAAACAG